>NC_133352.1:3011448-3344782 GCF_030506205.2 Paramisgurnus dabryanus
CACCAAATATACAGGCCTATAAGGTTAATTATATATGTTTTAAGATAACCATTTCACAGATGGGTGGTGCCAAAGAGAAATTGATGTTACAAATGACAAAGAGGAATACAAAGCAAACTGGTTTGTAGGCCAGACCACAGAAAGGGCAGACGTATGGTGAATGTGTGTTGACATGAATTTAAGGCCAAGTTTGAGAGTAAATTGGAAGGGAACCTGTACCCTTGTACAATTAATAATGCCATTTCAAATGTTTTCATTACCTGATTTTGGGAGCCTACATGATAAAATAAGTGTTAAGAGTATTAACAGACAGAAAAGAAATCAGCCTGGTGGATCTTATGATAATATGTGTATATAGAGTGTACAGTATAGATGCCATAGGGGTTCCAAGGGGGGTGCCAGATGAATACAAAGCGAGAAATCAGATTGTTGCAAGTTTTGAGTCAATTCTTTTCTGGTGGTCAACCTTCAATAAAAATGTGGACTGGATTAATTAATTGTATTACGTTAAGGGGATAACTGAACAAATGGGACTAACGTCACTGATGGCGCAACAAAACAGGCTGGCATTAGATTTGTGGTTAGCTGAAAAGGGGGGTGTTTAAAAAATTATAGATGATGGATGATGAAAATATACAACATCCATGTGTGATGGGAAACCAACGAGGCTCTAGTACCCTCCTCCCTCACACGGCCCTCTACGCATGCAAAGCGCATGGGTTGAAGACCGTCGAAAGCTGGAAGATGCACCCTACACATATACATATAGAATTTATGT
This sequence comes from Paramisgurnus dabryanus, assembly GCF_030506205.2. NCBI lineage: Eukaryota > Metazoa > Chordata > Actinopteri > Cypriniformes > Cobitidae > Paramisgurnus > Paramisgurnus dabryanus. The sequence continues at coordinate 3,012,227 of NC_133352.1, forward strand.
TTCTTAGAAAGACTCTGTGTGGACTGCCCACCAGAGCAAAACACTCTCATGTGAGAATCATTATGTTACTGTTCATGTTAAACTGGACATAGGGTGTCACCTATACTAATGCATTTATTCTTTTTTATTAACATGTATAATTTTTTGCGTTTGTTATCATTTATTAACAAGGTATTATCTTTTGCATTTATTATTTTTATTACAAGTTATAATCTTTTATTAGTAATGCAAGTTGCAAACCTGAAGTGTGTGTAAAATAGGGAAAGGGATGGTTTTAAGCATCACTGTCCACGGTGTGATGACAGTGTAACAAGCCTGGTAAGTGACTGATGGTCCAGGAATCTCCTGGGGCTGGAGGTAAAACATTCACCTAGCACGGCTTACCAGAAAGTGAAAATAATTTTTTGAAAACATGATATGCTTGCTTTAGATTTAAAATTGAATGTTATGTTATTTTTTTATATGTTGTTAAACATTACTTTTTTTTACAGGTTGTTAATTATCATTTAAAGGATAACCGTTGTGAAATGACTGTTGAAACTAGAAAAGTGACTGAGGGTCTGGCCCGAACTGTCAGGGGTATTTTATTCTTTGATTCTTTCTTTAAAGTACCTAGCCCGGCTTCTCTGGTATCATCAGTCGTATTTGCAGGGTGGTTATCGAAAACATTTAGTTTCCGAAGGGGGGAGATATGGTGGAGAAATTTTGAGTGTTTTATCTTAAGCTTAGTATAAATTTTTTATATAAAGTATACTTTTAATGTGTTTTATGGTTGAGGTCTAAATGAATTAAGTTGTCTCTCTGATGCTTGCACATGACAGTGTTTTTCCACAGCTAGGCCGGGATGGGGGACGTGTGACCTTGGTAAGAATAGCAAGATAGCTTTATGACGCATTAGAAAACAAAGGCATTGTGTTTTACCAGCAATGGCTGTCTTTTTGTGTAGCAACTTAAAGGTTGCAAAGATACAGGCACAGTGCAAACAGATTGTTCGAATGGGAGGGCTACTAAAACGGGGGCACTATTTAAATCACTGAAAAACTCAGAAAGGGGTCATTGTCATAGTCATTGTGATCATCATTTTACCAATGCAGGTGTATACACCCTATGACCAGTATTGTGTTTCAAGCTGTCTGACACAATTCTTTAATAAAATATTTTGAAGAGAATTTTACATCTCAACCGTCTCTGATTCTCCTGAAAAAATCCACGACAATATATGCTTAGACGCAACTAAATAAGGATTGTACTGTTTGCAATCGCGTATTTTATAAGAATACCAAAAAGCGCGTTGAGTTTCCTGACTCACGTGTTTGTGTATGTGCATTCCAAAAAAAAACCACGCGTGTCTGAAGATACTGACACACATACGCAAGTAAATAAGGATTTAGATGTCATGTTTGGTGCAATCGGATGGAACAACAAGGAATGGAAAGACTGGATTGTGGATTGCGTATCCATTGACTGCAGGAGGAACGAGTCATGCATATGGATGTTTCTGCTCGTTCACTTCAATGGCGCGGGGGTGTGGCGATCTCATCTCATTACAGATAATGAGGTAACTGGAGAAATACGGTACTTCTCCTCCTTCCCTGCTAAAAAAACCAGCATCAAACCAGCATGGGAATCATGCTGGTCTATGCTGGTTTAGCTGGTGGTCCCAGCATACCAGCACCAAAACACAACATATGCTGGTATGACCAGCATGGGATGCTAGTACTAATGCTAGTTTAGCTGGTGCAAATGCTGGTTTGGTGCTGGTTTAGCTGGTGCTAATGCTGGTGCTGGTTTGATGCTGGTTTAGCTGGTGTTCACTAGCAAACCAGCACCAAAACACAACATATGCTGGTCTTGCTGGTATGCTGGTTTTATCAGAAGGGTTCTCATACAGTTTACACCGAATGACAATATCTGTTTTCAATCTCACTTACATCATTTAAAAGGAGACATTCCAAGCATTATGTAGACATTTATCTTTTGTTTCTATGACAAGTATTCGTTAAGTTACAGTTTATTTTTTTTACGCGTTTCTGAAAGGACTTCACTGAGGGAGAGAGAACAAAACGCACATCATGTTTATTTTCTTAATTTTGCGAAAAGCAGAAAAAGTGGACATAGTGGAAAGAAAAAAACTAGACACATTAACATTTAAATGATGTATAAATCATAATTTAAGTCTCTTTGCGGAGTGATTGAAAAATAAAGAGTTTGCGGCGCCCGCGCCGCAGTCGACCCCAGAGTGTTAAAATGGTGGTCTTTTTCCTCAGCTTAGTTTTTCAGTTGACAAGGTCCGTTATCTAAATAGGGATTATGCACAGCGCCAGCGCAACTGGCTTTTAAAGGGGATGAGAGCTAAGACTCTCATTGGTTTATTGCACTTTACGCCCAAAACACTCCCATTCTCATTTAGAAAATATGTACAACCCTTTTCGACCCTGCGCTCGGCGCACAAACCATTTTTCCCGTTGTTAAATTAGCAAAAGTAGCATCGGACACGCCCATTTAGACCGTGCGCCATGCGCTTTAGACGATGCGCTTAGATCGTTAAAATAGGGCCCACAGTCTTTACTGGTAATTTACTGTTTAACTGCAGTTAACAGATCATGTGTGAACAGAACCTTTCTGGTAAATCAGTGCTGCCAATTTACGAGTAAGAGAGGTTGTAAGATTACCAGTAATTTACCGGTAAGCGCATATGTGAACAAAAAAATATAGATTACTGGCATATAGAATGGACGACGTCAGACCGCTTCGGGCCAATCATAAGTTTTGATACAGATGACGCATTTATCCCCAAACTGTTTACGGATGTTTCCACACACAGATGTGAAAACAATAAAATACGGACCGTGAATATGAAGTCATAACCCACCATTGTTTACAAATACAACACTGAGCTTGCCGTCATCTCTTCTTCATCCTCCACCAGCAAACCCGCAAAAAAATAACACACCCACACGTACACATGCGCATACACACACACACACGCACACACATGCCCACACAATTACTACTAACTACTGCTGCTACTATATATATTTTTTGCTTTATATTCTATTCCTTTTGTGCTATTGTTAGCAGTTGTTTGTATTTATGTGTATTCCAATGTTGAGAGCAGTCAGTAAGAAAACACTTTGCTGCAATGTTTTACATCCTTATTAATTAGGATGTTGCCGGAATCAGTACAGCCAGAGACCCCTGATTTTCCAGTACCAGTGCTGTGAGGAAGGATGCTACTGAGTGCGTTTACATGCACAGTCTTACGCCGATTATGCGTAATAAACTGATAACACGTGGGGTCATGTAAACGCGTAAAACAGTTTGCTTTAATCGGGGAAAGCCCATAAACGGCGTAAGCAAAAACCGATCGGCACAGGTAGTTTTTTGCTCATTACACCGATTTCGCGTGGCATGTAAACACCTTAACCGGCTTTCTCACGGTCCATGTGCGCATGTCTCCGCGTATGAAAGATAAAGTCACACGCGGAAGTAAGTGCAAAGTAATGCATAAAAGTCTCCGCTCGACTAAAGCAGTTGGCAGAGAAACTGTTAAAATAGAAGCTTATGTTAAATTTACAGGTTCTGCAGACACGAGAAGAGATACAACAATATAGCTTAAGACAGATATGCCGTTGGCTTTTTGATAGACTATTATGTACTATAGGTGGTGACGTCACTGCCTGCGAGAAAACTGATAATTCTCCAAGTCCCATGTAAACGCAGTTGACTGCATAGCCGGCTTATTGATTTGCCTGTTAACACATGAAAACAGTTTTCTATAATAAGCAGATTTTTAATAGTTATCCGCTTATTCTGTGCATGTAAACTTACTCACTGTAGGCCTAGCAGAGACAGGGAAGACTGTGATAGAGGTAGAAAAAAACAGTGACACATAAATGTACTTTGGGTTTGTAATTAAATACACATATGACAAAATCCTAATGATGCCTATGTGTGGGTACATTTTATATTAGCTGTACATTAGGTAATAATTAATGGGAGAAGTTAATTAAAATGAATTCCCCTTTAATTATTTCATAAGCACATATTTATTCAGAACAAGAATCAAAGCCTAGAACAAGCAGTGATCCAGATAGTGATGTCGAGGAAAAAGAGCAAGCAGAAGAGGCAGAGCACAGAATAGAGACAGAGAATGCATTAGGGACAGTTACAGAACATGAAGGAGAGGCAAAGCACACAGATAAGGTAGAGCACGGAGTAGGGACAGTAACTGAACATAAAGAAGAAGCAGAGCACACAGGAGAGCCCCAAGATGTTGACTGGCTCACACAGCCTAAATCAACAGTTTATGACTTGTTTTTCACGTACCATCCCAGAGAAACGTCCCAAAATCCAGTTGTTATTTCAGTGTGAGGATGGCACAAATCAGAAATGGCTGACATACTGTGAGAAGAGGCATATGTTATAATGTTCAGTTTGTATTCCCTACACCAGAAATTCTCAAAGTGTGGTCCGCGGACCACTAGTGGTCCGCCAAACCCCTCCAGTGGTCCGCCAAAAGATGACCTAGGCAAGTGTTTATACAATCGTCACTTATTTAAGTTGATTTTTAATGCACTTGCGAAACTGTGATATCAGTTCTTGCCTTTCTGTCTTAATAACGTAAAAATGGATCAGTTGGCTAAACCAAAGAGGAGTACAAATAAAAGATCAAGCGTCCGTCAACTGAAAGCAGCTAAAATCTATTATTTTTGCAATGTACTAATTTTTGTTTCATGTGTAAAATCTTTGTAATTTCAGTGATTTTGGACATTAAGGGGAACATTTTTTTTTCAGTATTTTATTGTTACCATAGTTACAACCATAGACTTCATATACCCACCACCTCAGTTTTCAGTGTTGGGCAAGTTACTTCCAAAGTGTAATACATTATATATTACAAATTACTGTCATTTGAAAGTAATTAGTTACATTACAATATTACTGACTCTGAACTGTAATGAGTTACACTACTTTTGCGTTACTTTTGAGTTACTTTCATCAAAATAACAGAAGTATGACTAGGAATTATAAAATGTTAAAATGTAGTTTATTGATGGTTATAAATCTAGAAGTTATGTGTTGGCCCTCGAGCTTTGAATAGGCACTGTGAAGACAATAACATGGCAAGACACGCAACCTCTTTTCATTCTTATTCTTTAATTCACTTTTAATTCAGATTCACAGCACAAACCTGGCATGCACTGGGTTGACACAACTTATCAAAACGTGCTATTGGAGGATCAGGCCTCAAGGAATACAGCTCATTTCAGTACAATATAAGGATTACATGTAGACTAACATATAAAACACAGACAAACAGAGTAACACTGCTTTTTGCCAAACAATGAATATAGGCTCCCATACAAAGGCTGGTAAAACTTCAAACAGTGATGTTCAAATGTACTATTTAAATAACCATGTTTAAGTCTATATTAATGTTATGTTGTAGTTTAGGTTGCTGTTTATTAATAAAACTGTAGATAGCATAGGAATAGCCTAGCAATCTATTATGTATATGGACTATAACCATAGCAACGTTAGCTTACCTTGTCATTGCTGGTGTGGTGAAATGGATTTTACTGGCAAGATTTCTAAAAGTCTCTTTACTTCTGAGGTTCAAGCAGCACAGGAGACCGATTGAAACTTTCTGTTGCTTTTACTTAGTGCTCTCATTCGCAGTATTTTGCGTGTGCGGCGCTACCGGACCTGAATGCGACCACTTTAGTTAATGCTTTAACAGCCGCGGACTTCCCAGATTCGGCTCTTTAAGAAACGCGTCAAATACAAAATTAAAGTAAAAATGAACACGCTGCATACAGCACCTGGAAACAGACATACGCTGCGTCCCAAACCGCCTACTTCCATACTATATAGTCAAGGCCGCCTTAATGCACGGGCATACCTGGGCTGAAGCCCAGGGGCCTCCCAAGTTCAGGGGCCTCTCATGTTCGGGTTCATGATGAGCTGAAAAGGTCATATTGTTTTGTAATTTGTCAGGTTTTCTGTCAATCACTCTAATTGCAGGTTACATGGCTGCTGATTGGTCCGTGGTAACTTACCGTGAAATAAAATATCAGACGTAACAAATTTTTCTATTCCGCATAATGTAATTAAGTGCGCGTGGTCAACTTGGCATTCCTGCATGTAACGAGAAACGGGAAATAATCCACCATCAAATGAAAGAGAAATTTCTGAAATTTCATAATAAGCACTAGTGAGGTGCAGGTCTCTCTCTCGCTTTCGCGCGCGCGCTCGCTCTCTCTCTCTGTGCTCGTGCAGCTGAGTCTCTGGCAAGCAGGAGTCTCTCTAAACGTGCGCAAGATACTGTGCCGCCAAATAAAGAAAGGAGTTCCCGCACATAATGCTGTTAGTTGTTATAAAGTTTAAGTTTACTCGCGTTTATATCAGTGACGCGTCCGCAGCTGGAGCGATGTGGTTTGACGCAAAGTTAGCTCAGTACACACATCTGTTGGTTTAGAAAGACGAGAAAGAGACGCAACGGTAAAGGTGCAAGTCAAAAGGCGACAAGACCATCTCAAATGACCATCCCCTGATCGCACCATTCATATTTATAATCTCCTTATCTAAAGATCTTATATACAGGTATGTTCCCTGTCTGTTTTGTGCATATTCATACTTGTTCGTTTTACATGCTTGTGTATGCATAAATACTAAATACAATGCATACTATATCTTCAACAGCCTACAAAATAAAAAACTGATTAAAAAACAAAATTCTGTCTATAAAGACTTATCTTTTGTTATCATTAGTGCATTTTGACTTTAAAACTAACTTTAACTTATATTTTTAAAACTATTTGTGAGCATTTAGTTAGTGTGGCAATTTGCTGCAAATTTGTATATTCCAAAAACAATAAAAACATCAAGCTTATAAACATATATACTTTCACACATTTTGGTTTTATTATCACCACAAGTTGCTGTGTGTGTGGTTGTTAAATAAATTGTCTTGTGTTTATGCTCAAGTGGGCTCAGTGATATGTTAATAACAATATTATGGTGTTTTCTGGGTCAAAGAGGGAAAACTCACTGTTGTATGTCTCAAAAGAAACGAATGCATTTTGTGATGTAGATTACTTCGATATTACACTTTTAAAAAATCAAACCAAAACCTTTCAGCCCCAGGGCCTCACATTAGGTTAAGGCGGCCCTGTATATAGTAGGCAAAGAGTACGAGAAGTAGTGCTTTACGCCTACTATATAGTATAGAAGTATGCTGTTTGGGACGCAGCCATTACTATTTTACCCGCAGCTTTTTCTGTGTGGATGCTGGTCGATGCTGGTCAAAAAAAAAAAAAAAAAAATAACACGTCTATTTTTGAAATGCATTGTTGTAACGCGCTCGTTACTAAAACTGTAACGAGTGAAATATTACCAAAATTGTATTAGTAATGCGTTATATTACTGCGTTACAGCAAAAACTAATATATTACTGTAATATATTTTGTAATGCGTTACTCCCAACACTGTCAGTTTTAAACTAATGGCTCTTTGGAATGACATTAAGTTGGACATAGGCTGTTATAGTATGTTTAATTGCATTTAAATTTTTTACATGTGCAGTTTGTTGTTCATATTAAGCTGCAACTCTTTTCACATTCACTTTTTCAAATGAAATAAAATTCATATAATAATTTTTCTGAAGATAGCATTGCATTTGTTTTTAAAAAATTAGTTTTTGATTTGAAACAGTTGCATATTAAACTTAAACTTAGCTTATCCTTCCTATGTTGATGTTTTTTGGGGGAGTGTTAGAGTGGGATTATGTTAGGTGGTCCTCAGAAAAAAATTGAAGATAAAGTGGTCCTTGGGCTGAAAAACTGTGACAGTCTCCGGTGGGGGGGGGGCTTGGGGGGCATTGCCCCCCCCAGATTTTCCATCTGCCCCCCCCCCAAAAAAAAATTTTCAGCCAACAATTAAAAAATAAACCAAATTTTTATGCAAATAACATACCTTAGTGGTATCACTATTTATATTAGTGCCCATCAATGTCTGGCTATCCTACACAATACAGAGAGGTCTCTTCAGCAGTATTTAACTCACAGGAAAAGTACTACCATTCCTTATGACGGTGACTTAAAGGACAAGTTCGGTATTTTACACTTAAAGCCCTGTTTTCAGATTGTTTATGATGCAATAAAACGGTTTTGACTGAAATTTGGACATATGATGCTTTAGTCGAGAAATGGCTGCCCACCCAAAATTCCGGGCCTAATGGCATTCCATTTATTATATGAATGAGAGTTTGGAGGCAAATTAAAAAAAAGTTTTGTACACAAAAAATGTGCAGAAGCATACCTCTTAAGGGGCCAGTAAAGCAAACATAAACTATTTTCTTTGTGGCCGGCAAATGTCTGCACACAGAGAGCAGATTTGCAAGAGGCGTCAGGTGCTGGAATGTGTGGTAGATATTGTCAAGGTGTTAGGCAAGAGAAGACTTAGCTACAGGGCGTCCCAGTTCAAGATTTAAGAGTTTTATTTGTCACATACACAGTTATATACAGAATATACAACCGTCAGTGAAATGTAAACAGGTCCGCTCCATGGACAGTGCAAATAACAAAAATAAATATGTGGATAACAGAAGTACAGAAGTATAATGTGCAAACAGCATTATAACGAGTAGTTTCCAAGAACCTAAAGTGCAGTACGATATCAGTATGTGGAGTTTGTTTATACTGAAGTGAAGCGAAGTCACGTGTTGTTAGTTACAGCATTCAGGAGTCTGATGGCCTGTGGGAAGAAACTCCTCCTGAGTCTCTCAGTTTTGGCCATCAGGCTTCGGAAGCGCTTCCCAGATGGCAGCCGGGTGAAGTGAGGGTTAGCCGGGTGATTAGTGTCCTTGATTATTTTGTAGCTTTACCTCTGCATCGTTTGATGTAGATGTCCTGCAGAGACGGGAGAGCTGACCCTGAGATGCGCTCGGCAAGCGCACCACTCTTTTCAGGGCTTTGCGGTCCTTGCTGGTGCTGTTACCGTACCACGCTGTGATGCACTGAGACAGTACACTTTCTATCGCCCCTGAATAGAAAGTTCTCAGGATAGCTGGTGAGACCCTGAATTTCCTCAGCTGGCGCAGGTGATACAGTCTTTGCCTGGCCTTTTTCACCTGTGTCTGGATGTGTGCAGTCCAGGTCAGGTCCTTGGAGATGTTTACACCCAGGTACTTGAAGCTGCTCACTCTCTCTACTGGTGTCCCGCTGATTATAAGAGGGGAGTATGACCGTTGCGGTCTCTTTCTGAAGTCCGCAATCAGTTCTTTGGTCTTGCTAACATTCAGAAAGAGACAGTTGTCCTGGCACCATGATGTCAGTTGCTCCACCTCGTCCAAGTATGCGGTCTCACTGTTGTCGGAAATGAGGCCCAGGACAACAGTATCATCAGCAAACTTGATGACAGAGGTGATGCTGTGTGTGGACAAAGAGTCATGTGTGTAGAGAGAGTAGAGCAGGGGACTCAGGACACAGCCCTGTAGAGCTCCAACACTCAGGGTGATGGAGGTGGAGGTGACCTGGCCTACTCTCACCACCTGAGGTCTGCCAGTGAGGAAATCTTCAATCCAGTGACAGAGAGAAGAGTTCAGGCCGAGATCCAGGAGTTTGGTGATTAGCTTAATGGGAACTATGGTGTTAAAGGCTGAGATATAGTCGATAAATACCGGTCTTACATAGTTCCCCCTCTTGTTGTCAATGTGAGTGAGGGAGGGGTGGAGGACGTGAGAGATGGCATCTTCAGTCGATCTATTGGGACGATAGGCAAACTGAAGAGGGTCCAAAGTATCAGGAATGGAGGAGCAAATGTTGTTTTTGATGAGTCTCTCAAAGACCTTCATGATTATAGATGTGAGAGGATGATTTAGGCAAGAGGGTTTACTGTTCTTAGGGACAGGGATGATGGTGGTTTTTTGAAAAGAGATTGGGGCCACAGATGTAGCAAGGGACTCATTAAAGATGGATGTGAAGAGCCCAGTGAGCTGATCAGCACAGGACCACAGAACACGGCCTGTAACACCATCCGGCCCAGCAGCTTTCCTAACATCAACACGCTTGAGTGCCCTCTGGACCTCATCCTCCAAGATGGTGATCACGTGATTGTTGCTGCTCTGAGTGATTCTCTCTGATGCGTCACTCGGCAGCGTCACGCTGCCGCGATTACCATCAAAGCAAGTGTAGAAAGAGTTTAACTCATTTACAAGCAATGGATCAGCTCTCACCTCTGCCGAGGATTTAGATCCAAAAGCACAGATAGTCCTCAGTCCCTGCCACATCCGGCGGGATTCATTAAGCTGGAAATAAGACTCCACGCAATCCTTATATCGGAGCTTTGCGGCTTTAACGGCGTGTCGGAGAGCATAACAGAATGTTTTGTAGTCCCTCATGTCCCCTGATAGTAGACCAGCGTTGTATGCGGCAGTGCGTGCGTTTACTGCAGCGCGGATTGAGCTGTCCACCCATGGTTTCTGATTAGAGAATGTTGTTATTGTTATTGTTTGTGTGGCTTGCTCTGTAAGTGTGTTGATGAAGCAAAGCGCCACCTCCATGAACTCGCTGACGTCATATGACCTCGCCCGTAACATGTCCCAGTCAACGTCATCGAGAGCTGCCTGTAGCGTGATCTCTGAATGTGGTGACCACCGTTTAACTACCCTCCTCACCGGGGGTTCCTGAATGAGCCTTTGTTTGTATTCAGGTGTGAGGAAAATGGCTGCATGGTCCGATTTACCAAAGGCTGGGAGAGAATGAGCCTTGTAGGCGTCCTTAAACAGAGAATAGCAATGATCCAATGTGTTCGCTCCTCGTGTGGGACAGCCAGGAGACATGCTGGTAAAAGTTTGGCAATACTTTCTTAAGGTTTGTTTGTTAAAATCACCCGCGAGGATGAAAGCAGCATCGGGGTGTCTGTTTATGTAGCTGCTGATGGCATCATGGAGGCCAGATAAAGCCAGTCCCGTGTCTGCCTGTGGAGGAATATAGACCACAGTAGCAATGACAGATGAAAATTCCCTCGGCAGATAGAAAGGGCGACAAATGATTGTTAAATGTTCCAGGTGTGGCGAGCAGGATCGTGAAAGGATGGAGATGTTTCTGGGATTGCACCATTTCTTGTTAATCATGAAACACACTCCACCGCCTTTGGATTAATCGGCCTCGGCTGAAGGCCTGAGGCTGATTATGTTTTGGAGGACATTTCAGTCAGGGGAACTTTTTGGAGTTTATTCTTTTAATTAGCAAGTATAACATCTGCCTGCAAGAACATGATTCGGATGCCTAGAGAAGAGCAAAAGGCTACATCAGACTGGAGGGAAAAGCAGAGGATCTCTTCTCACTTTGATTTTCATTTGCATTAAAAAATCTATTAGCTGGGAAGTTAAACAAGCTGTGATGTTCTTTGTGCAAATAGATACAACACAAGACATTTCTGAAAAAGACCAATGCTTATCCTTCGCTTTGTGAATGATGTTGTCCATTAGCGACTTGTTGCTGTTGTCAATTGTGAGGCATCACCTGGGAGGTATTTTTTGTCAGTTAGTTAAATATGTTATTTATACACCACAACTGGACTTTAGTAATTGTATCTGTAAGTATACTGATGGAGCTGCACACATGCAAGGCCAGTACAATGGATTTTCTGTCTTGTTTTCTTCACACTCTCCAAACCAAGTATGAGGTGTGGGGTTATAAACATGTCCCGAATCTTGTGATGGGAGACACCATATGAGTAGTTATAGAAAGTGCATCACTATTCAGAATGAAAACTCTCAAATGAAAACTGAGTGATGGGTCATTTGGTAATGAGAATAGTCTATTCTCATTACCAAATGACTCATCACTCAGTTTTCATTTGAGAGTCCTATCAAAGAATGAATGTGTGGGAAAAAAAGAGTCATGACCCTTGCTACAGACGGCTCTCTCCCACAGGCGAAACATGCTGGTGGGCAGCAAAATCAATGTTTTTGTTCATGTTCATGTCTTTTGTTATAAAGTCCATGTTTCATGTTCATGTCTTTTGTTTTGAAAGTGATCATTGCCTTGTTTTCTTGTTTCCCTGTTCCCTGATGTGTCATGTTCAGGGGCCATATTCACAAAGAATTTTAAGGCTAAAAGTAGCTCCTAACTGGCGAATTTAGGAGCAACTCCTAAAAATACTGGGCGTGTCACTCCTAAATTTAGGACTCCTAATTTTTTTCACTAAGAGTAATTCACAAAGCATTTTAGCCCTAAAAGTAGCACCTAAGTCTGAGACAGCTTAAAAGAAGCCGAGAGGACTCCTAACTCACTAAGACCTATTCACAAAGGATCTTAAAATGTCTTAGGTGCTGATCCTTCTTAACATGGACAGTTTCACCAACTCAAAAGCATTGCACATACTTAAAAGCACACTTTAATGTAAGCATATTGTTTATAACATTTGTTTCATAATTCATTACATTCATGGCAAGCAGAATTACATGAAACAACAATGAAATTAAATATTTAATATTATAGGCATACCTGTTGCCATGCTAGTCTGTTTAAAGGCTGCAATCTCGACCCTCTACTGCGATTAAAATGCATACCATCGCCTCTCGCAGTCGTCCGGGGTCCGCGACACAAGCGGGAATGCTGCATTGATCTGCAACAAATCCTCTCCCATCAGTAATGCGCGGGTTGATCCGAAATGAGCGGATGCCTGAGGTCACCCGCAGATTTTTTGCGGTCCGACTTGCGGGCGGGTTAGTTGAAAACGTTGGTCGGGTGCCGGTTGTTTTGTACATTGACCCGCGCATCATTGTCTTGCATGTCTCACGCTTAGTTTTGCTTGATATCTCAGTGCCGAATTTCCCTTTTATTACGTTTCTTTTTTACAGCACCAAATGGGACAGCAGCAGTACTGATCCTGCATCCAGTAGGGCTTTCTTTTCCGTTTTGGCGAGTTCATAATCCACCGTCATTTATTTATTACATTAGGATTCTTCAATATGGGCAACATTTCCTTGCTTTAAGTAGTCTATTTAGGCTAATAGGATGTCAATTAATCAAGCAAGTGTTCATGTTTGTAATGTCGTTTTTTATTATTAGGCAATTGGCGGTTTTCATTTGTGTATTAGGCTACCTTGATTTAATTTAATTTCATTCACGACTTTTTATGCATTTCGATGGCATACCTATTATTATTTTGTGTAGGGCACAGACATATTTCGATGTTGTAATTCCATGATTTGGTGCGTCTGTGTTATGTTACGCATGACAGCCCTGTCTTCTAACAACCAATCACCGTGGTCATTGCGAGGCAGCTTGTTCATGAGAATTTACGTCATACGTAGCAACGAAGAAGACTCACTCTTAGTTTAGGAGTTATCATTTTTCCTTACTAAAAGTAGGTCTGAAAGGCGTTGTGAATAACTTTTAAGAGAAAACTCCTAGCTAAAATCTTTTAGTGCAATCTAGGAGTACTCTTAGTGGTAAGATAAAATGCTTTGTGAATACGGCCCCTAATCCGTTCCTTTGTCTGTATACACTTACCTAAAGTATTATTAGGAACATCTGTTCAATTTCTGATTAATGCAATTATCTTACACTTTAAGATAATTAGGGCTGTTTTTTCAACCCAACTGCAGGGTTGAGCCAGTTGGGTTATTTTGTTGGGTTGTTTTATCAGTGTTGGGTAGTTTTTGTGTAACCCAACTTAATATATACATATAGCCGTTTCTGAATATTACTATCGCTGGTTCACAAAATTTATTTTTAAGATAAGTTCAGGCGAGAATATATATGTCCAATGTTCAAATTTGCAGTAAATTTGTTAAGATTGGTACCTAAATCACTAAAAGAGCTGACCGGTTTATAGATTTGGAGAGAGCAGTTTGAACGTCATCCTGAGCTGACGTCATCAGAGAGAGACGCTGAGAGAGAGACGAGGAGTCGCAAGCTCGAAGCTCCGTTGAGCTTATCAGCTAAATCCTACTTTTTTCTATCTATATAATATAACTTATTAGTTTATCTTAGGAATACTTTACCCTGACGATTACTGAATTGTATTACTAAGCGAAACTATTTTATCACTAGTAACACCCCGTGTTAGCTTATAGCCCGCTAGCATCACCAGTCGGTGCCGGCTAAAGCTAGCATTTCTTACCGTCTGTTTACTTAAATCTGCCTTCGTTGGCGATCTAATGGCGGATTCATCCGATGTTTGCTTTTCTGACCTGTCCACACCAGATCGGGAAGCTGTGAAGGAGGTGCTGCCCAGCCTTCGCAGAGTCAGCGTGCCTCACATCACCCTGACCACAGACGCTCGTAGGCGGCCGAGGCGTGCTGCGAGCGAGTAGCCGTTTCGATGCAGCTTCACGGACCGCGTTCAGGCGAACGGAGACACCATCGCCCAGCATGAAAACGGTAAGACTCCGCTTGTCATTGTAACCTGCAGTACTTGCCACATGTACAGTTTAGCTTCATCCGTCAGCATAGAGGGGTTTACATGTGCTAAGTGTATTGAAGTAGTAAGGCTGACGGTGAAGGTTGCAGAACTAGAAGCGCGCATCCGAACACTAGTTGAGGAAAGTAAGACTGCTAATGTTAATGTTACAAACACTGTTTCGGGTGCGCCTAGTGTTAAGCGTAATACACATGGCTCGGTTCCGACTTCAGAGTCAAGGCGGCTGACTAACTGGGTGACTGTCTGGCGGCATAGTCACAATCGGCACCCAAATCACGCTCTTGTTTTAATATCAAACAGATTTTCTCCACTCAGCAATACACCGGCTGAGACGTCTTTTAAAAGTGCCCTGGTTATTGGAGATTCTATACTCAGGAACGTTGACATTGAGGCACCAGCCACCATAGTCGATTGTATACCGGGAGCCAGAGCGTCTGACATTAGATCAAAACTTAAAGTGCTGGCTAATGCTAAACGTAAGTGTTCTAAGATTGTTATTCACGCCGGCACGAATGACACCAGACTTCGCCAGTCGGAGATCACCAAAGATACTATTAAAGAGGTGTGTGAAATTGCAAAAACAATGTCAGACAATGTAATTTGGTCTGGTCCCCTCCCCGCCTACCGGGGGGGATGAAACTTACAGTAGATTAGTGTCTCTTCATGGCTGGATGTCAAAGTGGTGCCCTCAGCATAACGTAGGGTTTATAGACAATTGGAAGCATTTCGGGGAAGACCTGACCTGCTAAAGAGAGATGGCCTCCATCCGTCTCTGGTGTGACTATACTCTCTAGAAATCTGACCAATAGTCTTACTTTTGATATTGTCTGACTATTCAGGGCCCAGGTCAGGAAACAGACAGATCGGCTTACCCATCAGTCTGTTAGCTGCCTTGACATGTCAAGATCACATATATCCCACCACATAGAGCCTTTTTTACCAGAGTACCAACACATCTCGACTGTGTCTGTTCCTCGAACAAATAAATACAGAGCACCGTTTACCTCATCTCGTAAAAATCTTATTAACATAAAATTAGAACACAATACATTAACAGATGAAACTCAAATGTTAAAATTCGGCCTTCTTAACGTTAGATCGCTTACCAATAAAGAACGTATTATCAATGAAATAATTACTGACCAAAACTCAGACGCACTCTGTTTAACAGAGACCTGGCTTAAAGCAGACGATTACATTAGTTTAAACGAATCCACCCCACAAGACTATTATTATAAACACGTTCCTCGTCTAAAAGGGAGGGGGGGTTGTGTAGCTACAATATACAACAAAATATTTAAAGTAAACCATAAATCAGAACTTAAATTTAATTCGTTTGAAATAATATTGTTAAATTAGTCTGTATATTAGACCCGTTCCCACAAAATTACTAAAAGAGGTATTCCATGTAGTGTCAGACATGGTACTAAATATCTTCAACTCATCGCTATAATTAGGATACGTTCCAACAGCTTTCAAACTAGCAGTTATTAGACCGCTCATTAAAAAACCAAACCTTGACCAGGAGATCTTAATAACTTTAGACCAATCTCAAATCTACCTTTTCTTTCTAAAATATTAGAAAAAGTAAATGGCAAGCCAGCTACGCACATTCATAGCGAATAATAATACATATGAAAAGTTCCAATCAGGATTCAGGCCCCACCATAGCACAGGGACAGCACTGCTTAGAGTTACAAATGACCTCCTATTAACATCCGATCGTGGTGAAATCTCAATCCTTATATTACTAGACCTTAGTGCAGCCTTTGACACAATAGATCACAGAATCTTACTCAATAGACTCGAAAACTATGTTGGCATCAGTGGTCAGGCTTTAGCCTGGTTTAGATCGTATCTAACCAATCGATATCACTTTGTTTATGTAAATGAGGAAGAGTCATATCACTCTCCCATTAAATACGGCGTACCTCAGGGATCAGTTCTAGGCCCTATCCTATTCTCGTTATATATGCTACCTCTAGGAGACATTATCAGGAAACATAACATAAGTTTTCACTGATATGCGGATGATACCTAGCTTTACATCTCGTCACATCCTAGCGAAACACACCAGTTTGCTAAGCTAACAGACTGCATTAGTGATATTAGGGACTGGATGGCCCATAAATTTCTTATGCTAAACTCCAATAAACTCCAATGAACCAAATCGCTCCAAACATAATATGTCAGATTACAAGTTGCCCATAGATGGCTGCACCGTGGTGCCATCTTCCATGGTTAAGAATTTAGACGTAATGTTCGACAGCAATCTATCTTTCGATAGTCATATCTCCAACGTCTGCCGCACAGCATTCTTCCATCTTAGAAATATCTCAAAATTACGCCATATGCTGTCTGCATCAGATGCAGAAAAGCTTATCCATGCTTTTATGCCTTCTAGAATAGACTGTTGTAACTCGTTACTCGGGGGATGCAATGCAAATCAGGTAAACAAGCTACAGCTGGTTCAAAACGCCACCGCAAGAGTGCTTACTCGATCTAAAAGTATGACCACATTAGTCCAATTCTGGCATCTTTACACTGGCTACCAGTAAAATATTGCATACAATTTAAAATTTTACTAATCACCTACAAAGCCTTAAATGGCCTAGCGCCCTCGTATATTAAAGAACTACTATCAGAATACAATCCACTACGTAAACTGCAATCACAAAATTCTGGTTACTTAATTATCCCTAGAATATCAAAAGTGTCTAAAGGTGGTAGATCTTTTTCCTACTTGGCCCCTTAGCTCTGGAATGATTTACCAAATAATGTTCACGTATCAGACACAGTCGAGCAATTTAAATCTAAACTTTAGACATTCTTCTTTAACAAAGCATTCACATAGAATGTCCAGTAAATGTACTTTTCCTGCAGTTGTTATTTTGTCTAGAACAAAGCACTCACATACCTCATATGGGTAATATACTTTTGCCGCAATAGTTAGCCTGGAACCGAGCTGACTTAAACCACTATAATGTATGACACTTGCATTACATGCGAACGGCCCCTACGCTAATAGATTTCTGTTTTTGTCTCCCTGTCTCGTCCTCGACCCCGAGGACAATGAGACAAACAGACACAGTTCCTGCTGCTGTGAAGGTCATCGCACCACTGAGCTACTAGCTGTCCTTCAACGTGATGCCCAGCCGATGCGCGACCACCGGCTGAACCAGTTTAATCCGCTTACCCGCTTCCTATCCCTACCGTGTCTATATATATAAATATATATTAATTTCTCCCTAGGGTTTTTGTCCTTCTAGGAGTTTTTTCCCACCGGGTTTTCTCCTAGGGTTTTTTTAGTCCCAGGGAGAGTCAGCCAACTTTGGCTTAACTTAGCACTGTACTGTATACGTTACATTATTAATACGCTCGCTTGTTCGGTTTATTCTTAGCCGCTATATTCTACTTCTTATACTATCTATTGATCTGTGTTCTCTACATCTACTCATGTAAAGCTGCTTTGCAACAATTAACACTTGTGAAAAGGGCTATATAAATAAAATTGAATTGAATTGAAAAAGATAGCGTCAATTTTCATATTAAATTAAATGAAGTCGCAAAAGTTCCAGGCGCAACCACCGGACGTCAGTGTTGTTCTTCCCCAGAGAGAACTCCTCCCCTCCCCCACACAGACGAGTCAGCTGAACTCCTGCTTCTCACTGCAACGCTACCAGACACGTGAATATACTATCACTTCGGGATTCATGAATGTTTTTTCATCGACTTATCTTTGATTTATTTGAAGAAACAAGATTGGTATCATTGTTTTTAATCTATTAAATATTTTTCTGAATGCAAAAGTATGCACAATGATGGTTCACATGCAACATGATCTCACAAAGTTCCGTGGCATAGTCACGGAATTTTGTGCTCATTTTTCCGTGGCATTCTCACGGATCTCCGCATTTTTCCGTGGCCCTGCTACGGACTGTCTTTTTCCGTGGCATTCTCACGGATTGGTTACTCAACTGCTTTTTCCTATTTTCAAACCATTTTCGCTTCGGTTTAGGGTTAGATTTGGTGTTTGCGTTAGTATGTCACTTTAACTATTGGTTTATACTATTTTTTCTAATTAATTTTTTTATATTTTCTAAACTTTAAACAATTGTCGCCTGGCGTTGGGGTTAGAGTTGGGTTTGGGTAGGGATGTCATTTCATGTAAATCTAACCCTAAACCGAAGCGAAAATGGTAAGAAAATAGGACAAAACAGTTGAGTAACCAATCCGTGAGAATGCCACGGAAAAAGACAGTCCGTAGCAGGGCCACGGAAAAATGCGGTGATCCGTGAGAATGCCACGGAAAAATGAGCACAAAATTCCGTGACTATGCCACGGAAATTCGTGAGATCAGGTTGTTCACATCACATAACTGTTAGTAAACTAGTTTTATTATCTTCCGTTGGCTAGTCTGTAATGCCAAGTAACTTAAATCTAAACTATGTTTATGCTTGCTGTTAATTTAATGATTCAAAAAATTTGTTTGATCAAACGTTTTATGAAATATGTTTAAAACATGGCTTTTTTAAATAATTTTAGAAACTCATTTAGATAACGTTAGAAGGTAACATATTCTAATGGTTAAGAAATCCAGTTTAAAACAGATAACGTTAATATGAGGAAGAAACGTGTACATTTTAAATAAATTCTGTGAATAGTAGTAAATTGCCATCACCTGTCTTCAAATGAAGCACCATTTACTTCACCAGTGGTCACAACCCTGTTCCTGGAGATCTACCCTCCTGCCTTCTTTATGCTATGTTTACACGTGGGCTGTTATTTTCAAAAACGGACATTTCAACCTCTCCGGTTTCAAAAATAATATCGTGCACACATGTCAGTTTTCAGAAAAGTGTTTATTTACACGTACCCGTGCATTTATGCCGTCAAGAGAAGCTCAAGCCCACGTAAGCCAATCACCGGCAGCGCTGGTGGTGACGCGAACTGGTTTTTCATGTTGGAGGGAGGAGTTGTTGCAGTAGGTGATCGATGACGTCAAAGTACCGCGAGAGCGAGTTGAGGAATCATACGTAGAGGTCTAATTTCGAATCTCTCTCGCGGTACTTTGACATCATCGGTTTGTCGGTTCTTGCAGCGCCGCATGAAGTCAAACACGCGCAAGATTGCTGACCTCCGAGCACTCGTCTCTGTTCCTCTACATAATGGAGCAGCTGTATTTGAAAATACAAACACACGAAACGAGTTTGCACGAACATAAATGTGATCTTGGAAGCGTTCAGAGTAGCAGTCACATGTAAACATGGGTCGCACTTTTGACGTAGGTGCGAGCTCTGGCGCATACTCTGTGACGTTGCCTGCTTAAACATCCGTTTGTCTCACTTTACATGCAACCGTGCAACCAAAGATTTTCAAGATCTCCACTCTGGCCGGAGTTCTTAGAAACAATCGGTTTCACAGGCGAGTTCTCCGTTTGCGTGTAAACGAGGGGCACAAACGAAGGTAAATCTCTCAGTTTTTAAAAATAACCATGTACGTGTAAACAGAGCCTTAGATCCAACCCTGCTTCAGCACACCTGCCTCCAATTTTTGGGTAGCCATGAAAAGCATGATTGGCAGGTTCAGGTGTTTGATTAGAGTTGGAGGTGAACTCTCCAGGAAAGTAGATCTCCAGGAACAGGGTTGATTACCACTGTACTACATGCAGCCATAGTTCACTTTAGCGTTCATTATCGCATAAATTAACATTGATGTTTTATTGAAAATGAATGCATGATTCGTCATTTTCAGAGATCACAAGACTTCTCTGTGTTATTCCCTGACCATGCGAAAAGCTTTTTTTTAATTGGGCATTGCATTTTACAGACAGAATCCTGCAACTTCCCAGCCAGGAACCAGGAATATCAAGAATCACCACCAGGTACACTTGGGAATACAATAGTTGTTTGCTGAGTTTAATGACAATAAAGTTACTAATTTAAACTAAACATTAATCTGTTCAGAACCCCATGATGATATTCTAAGTCCTGTCTACAAAAGTGGGAAGAAAATCTTAAGTCTACATGTAAGTAATGGATGTTTTTAAACATCCTTTTGTGTGTAGGTGTGTATTAGTACATGCCAACGATATTCAAAAAGTACATACCTCAAAGAAAATGATGATGTGTTATCGTCTCTAACGTTCTAGGACTACAAAAAACACTCTGATTGTAGGCAACAGTTTCAAGGTCAAGGCCACTTTATTATCCCTGAGGGGCAATTTGGGTTACAGCACGCAGTAACACATATACAAATATACAAAACAACAACAAAAAATAGACAAATAACAATAAACATCACCACAGTACTACATGATTTAAATGATGCTGTTAACAATAGGGATAACAGCTGGGATGAATGACTTCCTCAGTCTATTTGCATTGTATCTCATCGGACTTTATCTGCGCCCAGAGGGTTGCAACCGAAATTCACCCCACAAGGGATGACTCAGGTCAGCCAGAATAACTTGCGGATACTTTAAGGATCTGGCCTTATGCAGATCATTTAGGTCATCTAATGGTGTACCTGCAATTTTGCTGCAAACCTTCACAATACCTTGCATGCAGGTTTTCTGTTTAGTAGAAAGTGACCTGTGCCAACAAATAAAAGTGAAAGTAAGAACTGATTCAATAAAACAAGAATAAAACATTTTCATAAAACAGTATCAACATTAAAACTACGAAGCTTATGAAGAAAATATATTCACTTTTTTACACACAGCATCAACTTGTGACTGAAAGCACAGTTTATTGTCAATCACAGTCCCAAGGTATTTGTACTGCTGTACTAGTTCAATTGGTTGATTGTCCATTACAACTGGGGGAAAGACAGGAGAGTTCCTTCTGAAATCAATGCTCATTCTCTTTAGTTTTTGCCACATTAATGTGTAAAAAAGATGATTTACACCAATAAAAAAACTTGTCTATTATAGGGCCGTGTTCAAAGTCGTCACTACTGAGGAGGGACACAATAACAGTATCATCCGCAAATTTAATAATGTGACGATGTTCAAAGTGGCTTTGGCATGCATTAGTGTATAAAACAAATACTTCCTGGGATTGCTGACGTAGACAAGACCAACATTATCATATTTCAGCCCTCTCTGCTTTACTTGGGTACGCCCTCAAAGATGGGGGTTGAGAGCTCCGAAGGGAGTGGATTTAGCGGATGTTGGGAGTCCATCTGTTTTGAGTGTGTTTTCAAACTCTTGTTTCATCATTTAAGCGATTAAATCTCTTGAGTAGACACTGTCTCTTTAGATGCAAGGGCAAAATAGCACTTCATGGCGTTCCACAGAGGACATCATGTTTAATACGGTTCCGGCAAAATCCAGTCAGAAGTTGTTTATAAGTTCACAGAGTTTTCACAAAGACTGCTTCATGAACCGAAGCTGGATTTGCACGAGGTCTCCTCCTGAAAGTTGGATTACCATGCTCTTCTGGATCACAGGCTGTAAGTATCCATGTTTATTATTTATCTTTTACGTTACCGGTTACCGGAGCTTAACGTGTGCGTGTAGAGCTAAGATTGCAAGCTAATTGTTTTGTGTTGTAATACTGTATTTCATACACAACATACCATATTTACCCACGTGTATGTTGAATTATGCAGACTACCTTTAGGGGTCAAGCCCAGAATGGGCGAAGACCCCTATTGAAACTGTTAGTTTTCTTTTTATTATTATTCCTCCTCAGCCATTGTGGTCTATGGCAGCCCATAGCAGCGTACATAGGAAAATTATGAAATTTGTCACGCTTGTAAAGGACTGTCCAAAAAGTCTCCACAGCACATTTGGAGTCTCTATCTCTAACCCGCTAGTGCCACCAACAGTCCAAAGTTGCACTTTTGTTTTTGCTTATAACTTCTGACCCGTAAGTCCTAGAAAACAATTTCTTTCGAATGGACCCTATGACGTCGTTTTCCGCCATGAAAAATCTTCCACCATTTTGAATTATTTTTAAAACCTACTTTTGCGAACTCGTCCTAGAGATTTTGCCAGATTGCCACGAAAATCGGGAGCAGCATCTAGAGACACTCACGGCAAAAAGTTATTAAAAGAATTTCGATAAACCAATCCATTGCCGTATGGTGCATCAACAAATTTTACGTAGAGCACAAAAAAACAGATTTTAGACTGTATCTTCACCAATCTTATATCTACTGACGCGACACTTGGTGGTTATGACGGAAGTCATAATCTGACGGGGCATGCAGAGTTTCATCACAGCGTCACCTAATGGTCAGACAAATGTTTTACATGCTTTTAACTTTGGCTGCGATCAATCTGTTTTTACAGGACTTGATATTTTGCAGTCCTGTATAGTTGCAGAGTCCAAGGATACCAAACATGGCATAATTCGCCTTACGGTTAACCCTGCGCAGCAAAAAATGTACTTAACAAACACACGCGAAAATCTCCACAAGCGTTATTCTGATTTACTCGAAAACACCATAGGAAGAACATTGCATTACCTTGTGAACAAAAAACTCTATTGGCGTTATATAAAAATTTCATCAGAAATGGCCGAAAATTGAAAAAAAAAACCCTAAAAATTACATTTACATTTTGTGTTTTTTACACTTAAATGGTTATAACTTCCCAAAGAAAATATATTTTTTCACCAGATTTGATACGCTGGTGTACGACCACAGTCTGAGGCTACACAAAAAAATTGTATGCTTGCATCACTAGTTGGCCTTATAATTGAACAAAACCTTTGAAATCAAGCAACCCTATGGTCATACAACTGTTTCTTCACCAAACTAAAGTGTATAGTCATGAAACTAGCTAGATGTGACACAGTTAAGACCTGAGGTGGCATGTACAATTTTGTCATTGCGCCACCTACTGGTTTTGAGATAGAATATGGTATTTTTTGCCTAAAACTATTGCAACAACACATCTAAAACCATGAGTCATCATGCAGCTATATTTTCTAATTGATGTTGATTTAGACGTGTTTACAAACTTGCTAAGTTACCAGCTAAACTGTTACCGGTAAAGTTTGTTCTCATGATCAAACTCAAAAACTCCAAGTAACGTTACAGATGATTTGTTTATGTATTTTACTGTTGTATTTACTTGAAGCTTTCTTAGATTTTGAGACGAAGTAAACACGTAATGTGTGTTGTGTATGTTGGGGCATGTAAGATGTAATATATGCTCGTTTTAAGGAATAGTCTAACGATTTATAGTCGTTGTACCCTATTGTTATAATATATCTTTTTGACTGATTAAATGTTTGTTTTATTTGTCTATATCCTAGCTTCGCAGCAGGACACATCCTTCTACACTGTAGGCAGCAGTAGATGTGATGTATAATGCCAAACATGCAACATCAGTGGGCACACAGTACAAGCAGTCAGACTGGCATTTGAGGAGCAAAGGTATGTAACACATATGATGTATTTAGCTAGTGATAACACTACCAGTCTTAAATGTATAACTGATGATGACAAAGCTTTTTTTCTCTGTTTACAAGTAGCAGTAGAGTTAAAACTTGGACAAGTAAAATTGTCTTTCACTCGCACATCTAAAACATTAAATTTAGAGACAAACCAGAAGCGGAGTGGCCATCGGGAGAGTCGGGACATTTCCCGGTGGGCCGGTAGTGTTTTGAGGCCGCGAGGGCCGGTCTCATAATAGTTATACATTGCAAGATATATAGCAACCCCGTCTGGCGGCCTGATGTGCGGCTGCTTCCCGCTGGTCAAACTGTGCAGCTTCTTTGCTCAACACAGTAAAAAAGTGCTCAACCTGTTCGGCAGGTCCAACCATGTCTAGGATTTTTAAAAATATAGGGGGATCAGTGAACGCTCCCTCCCCAAATGGCATAGCCTGTCGGCCTTTGATGTAAAGAGCCGCCGAATGCCTGTTTATTACAGTACATGCAGTCGGATCCATCAAGCAAATAGACAAATAGAGTTATTGGCATGAACAAAGGGTATATTGTAAGGTTATTGACATAAAACAAAAAATTATCAATTTCATGACAATTAAACTAGATGTGTTTTGTCTGTTTCAACAGGTTGGGACCAACATGGTTGCATTCCTCTGAAAGGCTGAGGTAATAAACCATTCCCTTTTGTCCTTGGCTTGGAAGACGGTGATCTGTGCCATCAAGCCTTCGTTGTTTTTGACAGACAGTCACTCCAGCAATACCCCCTCCTTGGTGCTGTTGACATGTTTTAAACTTTTTTTTATGTTTTGGACATTTTACCAAGCAGTGCACACCAGTGTGGGTGTTTTTGCAGACCGTTGTTTACAAACTCCCAAGAACGGAATCCCTTTCTGTAAGAAGTCTGTGTAGTTATTTGTCATGCTAAGGTGATAATTCATGTTGTTCATATGTTAACTGTTTGTGCAACTTTGTGTTGATCTTATTTGTTACATTAACCATTTCTTATTACACGATTCTCTAAAATGCCGTGACATTCTACTACTGCTCAAAACTAAAAACTCAGATGCTGCAAATCATTTTGACAGGTACAGTTTAATATTACACAAAAATTAAATGTCAATGTCTATTAATAACATATCCGACATTAAATTTACAAATGATTAGACCAATGTGTTTGTGACATTTGTCTGAAGAAACTGTCGGGGCTTTTTTCTGTGATGACCTGCTGCCAATACATTATCCCTTACTTGTACAACTTTTTACTTGAAATGATTGTAATGTTAACTGGGCATTTGTCATTTTAGATTATGAGATATAAAGTATACTAACTTTTTTTAATCAGAAATTTGATTGTTTGTGTAGGGCTATGTACTCTTTTGTTGTTCATGGGCAAAAAAAAAATGCTTTTTCAATTAAATCTATGCTTTGTTATTTAAAGACACCACAATGAAAGGTATGAAATTTCACAAAAATAAGATTTTAAACATTTTGTACAGCTTTAAACACATTAACATAACATTGGGTTGTTTTAACCCCCCAAAAAAGTTATTTCTACCCAACAGATGGGTTAAAAAAATCTACCCAATGTCAGAATGGGAAAGAAAGGCGATTTAAGCAATTTTGAGCGTGACATGGTTGTTGGTGCCAGACGGGCCGATCTGAGTATTTCACAATCTGCTCAGTTACTGGGATTTTCACGCACAACCATTTCTAGGGTTTACAAAGAATGGTGTAAAAAGGGAAAAACATCCAGTATGCGACATTCCTGCGGGCGAAAATGCCATTTGTGAAGCCACAACACGGACAACCTTGAGGCAGATAAGCTACAACAGCAGAAGACCCCACCGGGTACCACTCATCTCCCCTACAAATAGGAAAAAGAGGCTAGAGATTGCACAAGCTCAACAAAAATGGACAGTTGAACACTGGAAACATTTTGCCTGTTTGATTTCTGTTGAGACATTCAGATGGTAGAGTCAGAATTGGGCGTAAACAGAATGAGAACATTGATTCATCATGCCTTGTTACCACTGTGCAGGCTGGTGGTGGTGGTGTAATGATGTGGGGGATGTTTTCTTGGCACACTTTAGGCCCCTTAGTGCCAATTGGGCATTATTTAAATGCCACAGCCTACCTGAGCATTGTTTCTGACCATGTCCATCCCTATATGACCACCATGTACCCATCCTCTGATGGCTACTTCTGTTGTGGTTTTCTTTTTGGGTTCTTTAAGAATAAAATACTCAAGCCGTAGGTTTCATTTTCAAAAGATAGACTTTTATTAACCAGACAAATAAAAGCCGAGCAGTCCTGCAAAAACTCCAAGACTCACCGAAAACCTTTTCCCTGTACCACAGTATTTAAGCCTGTCTTTGCACGCAATCCATGACCTTTACATTGACCTTAGCATATGCTTCTATACACTAAGTGATACATATAACTGGTTATATCCATATAGAAAAACATAAAAACATAATGGTAAAGTATTTGATACACATATTCGAATTAAAACAAACCACTTCACTTCCAGCAGGATAATGCACCATGTCACAAAGCTCGAATCATTTCAAATTGGTTTCTTGAACATGACAATGAGTTCACTGTACTAAAATTGCCCCCATAGTCAACAGATCTCAACCCAATAGAGCATCTTTGGGATGTGGTGGAAAGGGAGCTTCGTGCCCTGGATGTGCCCTGAAATCTCCATCAACTGCAAGATGCTATCCTATCAATAGGTGTTATTCGATCTACATCATCAATGCTTGCGGCGGCCATATTGTTGGCATAGAAACCACGGCAACTGTCAGTCTGTCAATTGACAAGCGAGGCAGCGTCGGTATTATCGATGTTTTGTTTTGGGTTTTTTTAAGCGCGATGGTGTGTTGTGTAATACACGGCTGTTCTAACAACAGCAATAAGAACCACGGTGTTAGCTTTTATGCGATACCGACTGTCAGAAAACGTGAAGGGAAGGAGACAGAGGAGCTGAGCC
Organism: Paramisgurnus dabryanus; assembly: GCF_030506205.2. Taxonomy (NCBI): domain Eukaryota; kingdom Metazoa; phylum Chordata; class Actinopteri; order Cypriniformes; family Cobitidae; genus Paramisgurnus; species Paramisgurnus dabryanus. The sequence goes on from NC_133352.1 coordinate 3,039,062, forward strand.
AGCGCAGGAGAGACTTGTGGCTAGCTAGAATAAATAGGCTAAACTTTCAGCCAACTCCCCACAGCAAAGTCTGTTCCCATCATTTTACCACAGGTAACGTTAGGGATATATGCCTCACAGCAAAGTCTGTTCCCAACATTTTTCACATGTAGGCCAACATTACAGTTTCTAGATAACTTAACATTACCTCACAGCAAAGTCTGTCCCCATAATTTTATCACATATGGTTAGCTGTAAGCAGTGGCTGAAACTGCTCTTTCAAATAGATGAAGCTGTCATAAATTGAGACAATTATTAAATTAGTATTAATACCCAGCGGGCATATGACCGACCTTCAACGTTGAAATTTGGTTGAAATTAGGTCAGTTGTTTGTTCAACGTTGAAACAACGGTGAATGGTAAACGGTTGAAAAAGGTTAATAAAATGCTTAAAAATCAACGTTGAACTTTGGTTGAAATAACGTCAGTTGTTTGTTCAACGTTGATTCAATGTTGAAACAACGTTGAAACAACAGTGAAGTAAATGGTTGCAGAGAGACAATAAAATAATGTTTTATAATATGTGAATCAGTCAGAAAAAAATTTAAAAACTCATTTTATAAAATTGATGACATTATAAAAAAAATGTAACAAATAATTGAATATACAGGTAGCGAGGTAATCTCGCGAGATTACACAAGACTGGACTGTTTTAACGGCTGTCTGGGAGATCTTGCGTATCACACGAGAAAATGCTTCAGAGAAAGAAGAGGTAAGGAAATATAAAGTCAATGTAAACGCATAACGTTATTTTATTCACATATTCAAAGTGGTATGACAAAAAAGCACGATGCCAATTAGTTTTTTTCTGTTCGTTGCGAATGTATCCGTCATAGTAGTTAATTTGCTAGTTCACGGGATGTTCCCGCCGAAATTGGACTTCGTTATTATGAATATTAATAAATTAATATGATATGTGTTGTTATCAACTTAACCACTTGGTTGTTTTGCTTCAGAAAAGCAACTAGTTATAAATGTAAGGGCTTTTTTGGACAACTTTGGTGAAAAAGTGTTGATTTCGTAGTTCAGTCAGCGTAACTTATATCCGAGAGGTCTTACAGGCGCCACAGACACCTATCAGCCTTTTGTAAGGAGGAGCAGCTCGAGTAAGGTGCGGTCTGGTCAGTGTTAAGCTACTTATTTTTCAAATAAATATTACTGATAAAGTGTTAAAACGTAGATGAGATGATGGTGTTTTATGGCTCACGAATTCGCAATAACGGATACGTATAGCAGTTCGTGTTAATGACATTAATCCAAACTTATTGATGACGTGATAACATGGGCGTCGAATCCAATATTAATCATGCTGAGGTTTTCTCAACGGGGTAATGTGTATAAATGCAGTTATAAAATTAAAAGGGACAAGATAGTCGACGTGACCATCATGTTTCCATGGCAATCAGTCAATCACATGTTACGCTTATGATCGCACCTGCGGTCAATCGCGCAGTATCCATGATTTTTAGCGGCATGAAACACTTAAGTTAACTCCTTTGTACGAAAATATCATGTCGTGTAAGTTGGCATGTTCTATTCGAATTGAAATGCATTGTAACGGTGTAATTTTGCTTACTTGTTGAATAGTTAGCAAGTTTTAATGGAAATAGAAAATATTGGTTATCTAGACAAATGTGCTCTTGTTTTTAGTATATTTTTATAACTCTTTTGTAATGTCTTCGTTATCAGAGCCCTTCAAATTAGAATAGTGATGATGATCTTGTCAATGCTGAGATTTTCATGCATCAACAGCCATTACATCTGGATCAGGTAATGTTGTGTTAACCCTGCTATTCTACAATATTTACTTAAATGCAGTATGCAAGTGTATGTATTCATGTTCTGATAAAAGTCATTATAGAATTCTCTTCCAATATTGCACTAATTTTACTTTTTTATATTTTGTCAAGATTGAACAAGAAACAGACAGCAAGGGTTGTCAGATCAGAAACAGAATGACACACAAACACAAGAAACTTCACAGGTGAGAATTGAGAGTGGCTTTTTAAAAACACCTGCTACTTGTTTCTCAAGACTGGTTTATCATTAGGAAAATATAAGAAACTAATTTAGGATACAATGGTTACTTTTCAGCACAGCAATTTATTTCTTTTGTATGCCACTATTCCTTCTACAGTATGTAGGCCTACATATTTCAAACACTTTGTTTTCAGTATACAGAGACAAAAGTTAATCCAGTGTTCAGAGTGGATGTTGATGCAAGTTTTATAGAGGCTTCATATTGACAGAAAAAAAATGGGTATTTGTGGTGGTGTACATGACAGCATTTATTTGTTCTTATCTTTATGTATTATGGCTTTAATCATAATTTTTTTAATTGTCAATGAGCTGCCACCTACCCTGGTAATGCACCACCAAGATACCATGTTGTAATAGAAATCCGTAATTTACCATTTCTTTTTTGTGAAGCGTCTCCCCTAAAACCTTACAATGCATTTAATATTTTTTTTGTAACCAAATCAAATTCTACTAATCCTAATAATTAAGATGCAGTGTTTTGTATTTCACAATTTATGTTTTCTTTTTAAAAGGGGCTATGACTTGTTTTTATTTTATTATGTGTTTTAAATTGTAGGCAGATCAACATGCAATTTGAAGACGTGTGATAAAATACAGAGAGGTGAAGTAGTGTGTCTTTCCAGATCCCTAAATCATTCCCCCTTATAAGGTAATGAATAGTGTTATGACAAAAAATTTAAACATACTTAATTTCTTTAAAAGTTGTACTTGGGCCACAGTTTTCTGTATTTCTCACCACAAGATTACATTTATATTTCTATACTAATGAAATATGTTTTTCTTTTTCCAAACTTTATCAAATGCAATGATCGCTAAGATGAGCCTGAAGAGGAGATTTGGGAAGATGCTGTTTCATAAGTCGCTTTGCCAGATCACCTGTGGTAAGTTTGTAAAACATATATTAAAAATAGGATTAGAACATCTCCTAATCAAAAGTTTTTGATCAAGTTGGGATGTCTGCTAATAAGATGCCTTGCTGGTCTGAGCGAGTTTAAAGGCTTACACAGACAGTCCAGAAGTTCTGAAGTCCATCTTCGATTTAATTGGTAAGGGACTACACAAAAGGCTGTTTGACCCACACGTAAAGCAACCTGTCAGTGTTTGCTTTAAGCAGGGCCGGCGCTAGCTATAGGCAGAGTAGGCAAATGCCTAGGGCCTCAAGCTTGGAAGGGGGGCCTCCATAACTGCTAAGTCCATGTGCGCTGGTCCGACAATCACAACTGGCAGCATTAAATAAAGTTTAAAGGTGAGTTCAACTTTATGTGGCGCCACCACTGCAAGAATTAAGTTTGTATTTAAAAAAGTTTGTATTTAAAGTCGAACAGCAAACAAAACTGGCGTTACCTAAAGTTAACTGTCTGTATATCTTGTAAGTCCTCTACACTTTATTTTAGTTTTCAAAAAGTAGTTTGTCTGTTTAACTTCCAGTTGCAGCTGATTTGTATGGATATTTAAGGTAGTTTATAAAAAGGTATTGCAATAGTCTGATAGATAACTTTATATTGGTTAAGTAAGAGGGAAGTTAAAATAAAAAAACAATAAAAGTTTTCTAGGAGGTGTTCACCTGTAATTTTTTAAGGTTAGGGTTTTTGCAATGTACTGTTGTTTTTTTTAATTTTACTCTTTGGTAAAAGGTGGTGTTTTTAATAAATGTGACTGCCTGGTTTTGCATAATTACTAATTACATTTTAGCATAAAGTTAATCAATTTGTTGATAAAACTTAATAAAAAGTAAAAGTAATGGGGAAAAACATGTTTATTAGTAGTGCTCATCTGATTTCTTAAGCAGTAGAAAAACACGTTCTCACATTCTTCTAAAAATTAGAGGGGTGTGAGGGGCCTCCAACATAAATTTTGCCTAGGGCCTCCAAATATCTAGAACCGGCCTTGGCTTTAAGCATCTCATTTGGGCGTGTTGAAAATATAAAGTTAATATCACTTAAGCATTCAGTATTGGATTCATTTGTAACCAAATAGATCAGAAGCACCATTCACTACCATAGTATTCTTTTATCCTACTATGTAAGTCAATGGTGCTTCTGGTCAGTTTGGTTGCAGACATTCCTTAAAAAATCTTTGTGTTCATCAGGACGCTTTAAGGTGTAGAAACATCTCAGCAACCTCAAGAGAAATTGGAGGCAAATGAGCTAAATTGCAGATGTTGTTTCAAAGGGTCTGAATATGTATAATGTAAATATGATATGTTTTCTTTTTTCATACATTTGCAAAAGTTTCTAAAATTCTGTTTTTACTTTGTAAAAATATCTAAACAATTACAGTATCATGCAACAACATAAAATTGAAAGTGAAAGGTGTATGATTTCTGAATGCACTGTAGATGATCTTAATTGAACCTCATTGTCATCTTTGTAAACACAACAGCTTTGTTCTTTCATCAGATGGCTATGCAATGTTTCAAGTCAGACTATTAAAGAAAACGCATCTTGCCCTGATGTGCAATAACAAGATTTTTTTGTATATGGGCTAAAATGCAGCATTTTTTGAAAATTAAATATCTTTTTTTCCCTCCTTAGATGCTGTCATCGTATTAAGTACAGCATGAGCCAGAATAGATGGGTGGTGGTGGCCATAAGAAGACTGTCAACTAAACCAACAACAAAATTCATATTTGCAGTTTTTCTTTAATAAAGTTTTTCTATTCAGATTAATAAAATGACTTTTAAACATTATTTTGTTTCATATTTTATGATTTTATTCTATATTTAGAAAATTCCACTTCTGCACTACTAACTGGAAACCTAACTGTTTGAAAGAATGTGTTTTTATCCATAAAAAATATTTTTAACAGCTGCTTTCATGTTTATTTGGAAAGGGTAGGCACCTGCCATCTTATTTGTCCACATTTACACTTTACCTTCCTTAAGTGTTTAGTTTTATGAATGGGGTTGTACTGTAAGTTATGCGTAGCAAGTTGCATTCATATGATAATTGCACTAAAAATGACACGTTTACAGTAAATCATATAGTGAGTATTGCAGTGTAAAGTAAAAATCTATATTTAGTGTTAAAAACAACATGGAAATAGAATGTTGAAATTGCGTCATGATATCAACCATAATTCACCTATGTTGAAAGTGTGACGTTGAAACAACGTCGTGATTTCAACGTTGAATTTTTTTCAAAACCGAAAGGTAATCCAACGTTGATTCAACGTTGTTACCTGACGTTGATTCAACGTTGAATCAACGTTGAAATGCCGACTGGGTAACTATATGAACATATAGGTCTGGCATTGATACTAGGTAGGGAGTAAGTGCTTGTATGATACTGTGGTTATGGATGAACAGTCCCTTTTGTGTGGATTTATTTTAGGTAAGCCATCATATCTACATGACAGCACTCATCCTGATTGGGCCCCCTCATTGAAGCTGGCAGGAGAGACAGGTCAGACAGGAAAGGCTGAGAGAGCAACAAGAAAAGGATGTGTAATGGGCAGGTACAACAGGGTGCAGCAGCGAAGAAGACAGGCATCAAGTTTAGGGAGAGTGGCACAGGAGCAAGACAGCCCAGGGATGAGCACTACAGAGGCTTACAATGAGGTTAATGATGCTTTTGAGACTGTTGAGGAAGATATGTGCACATCTGAAGTGTGCTCCAAAATACACGCAGATCACCAGAGACTGCTTACTGAAAATATTTCTCTGAAATGTCAGCTAGCCACAGAAAAGATAAGCATGGACACATTCAGGGATGATGAGAAAAAAGTCAGGTTTTATACAGGTTTACCAAGTTTTGCTACATTAATGGTGCTCTATAATTTCATTGAAGGCTCCCTTACTGACAGCATTAAAACTTCACTAACCAAGTTTCAAAAACTTGTCTTGGTACTGATGAGACTCCGCCACAACTTCCCAGAACAGGACCTTGCCTACAGATTTGGCATTTCACAGTCTACCGTGTCCAAAACCTTTGTTTGTGTCATACATGTTTTGTATGTGAAACTAAACATTTTTATATTTTGGCCAAGGAGAGATGAGCTTTATGCCAATAACCTTTCAACAACATTTTGGGTCAAGAGTGACAGTAATAATTGATTGTTTTGAAATTTTTATAGAGAGGCCTTCAAGTTTGACAGCACGCAGTCAAACTTGGTCTTCATATAAACACCATAACACTATCAAATACCTTATAGGCATCACACCTCAGGGATCCATTTCTTTCCTCTCTAAGGCATGGGGAGGGCGTACTACCGACAAACATGTCACAGAAAACTCAGGCTTACTCGAGCTACTTACCCCCGGTGATTTCATCTTGGCAGACAGAGGTTTTAATATACAAGACAGTGTAGGGTTAAAATGTGCAAAAGTTGTAACACCCAGTTATACTCGAGGAAAGCTACAGCTGTCTGCTCTTGAAGTTGAGGCCACCCGCAAAATCGCACATGTCCGCATACATGTAGAACGAGTGATAGGATTGGTGCGCAATAAATATGGGATACTGTCAGAGAAGATACCCATCTCCTACCTGGTTACATCAGGATCTGAGATAGCGGTTATCGATAAGATAACTACAGTATGTTGTTGCCTTACCAACATGTGCCCTTCAGTTGTACCTTTTGAATAGATGTGTGTGGTTGTAAAACGGGTTGTTAGTACATGTATAGTGTTACCTTAAAGGGATAGTTCACTGAAAAATGAAAATTCTGTCATCATTTACTCAGCCTCATGTTGTTACAAACATGTATAAATTTCGTTTTTTTTTTATGAACACAAAGGAAGATATTTGGAGAAATGTTTGTAACCAAACCGTTCATGGACCCCATTCACTTCTATATTAGGAAAAAATAATACTATGGAGTTAAATGGGGTCCACTAACAGTTTGGTTACAAACATTTCTCAAATTATCTTCCTTTGTGTTTATCAAAACAACGAAATTTGTACAGGCTTGTAGCAACATAAGGGTGAGTAAATTATGACAGAATTTTCATTTTTGGGTCTTAAAATCTTAAGCACAAAAGTCAGGTTCAGTATGGAATAAGACAAAGTTATTTTAATAGTTATCTTACATTTTAGCATTTAGGCAGTCATTAGAAATGGTATTGAATTTCATATTTTTTTGTAAATAATGACAAAATACAATTAACTGTGTAAATACAAAGAATAATAAAAACCTGTTAAATCAGAAACCTCATTTCATGTGTCATACTGTACCATCACACTTTAGCTCTACACACCAAACAGTACCATTTGCTCCCCTTATTAGGCATACGTTTCATGTTCATACATGAGAGATGGAACCATATATTAAGGCAGTCCTCACTGTGACAACGCACCACACGGTCACAAACTTTGTATGGTTGCTTGCACACGCAGATGATGTCTGATGGGAAAGGTTTTTCTCTGCTTTCAGAGGGATCCACTTTAATCACATTAGCTGTGTCAGTTGGCATTGCTGATGGACATGGCCTTGAGAAAAGTTTGCCCACAAGCTCTGGGAGAACGGCTTTGAAAAAAAGATCTCTAGATTTTGACTTGATAACTTCCCAGAGTCCAATATCTGGTTCTATCCTCTCTATGTGTACATCATTTTCTGACCATACAACACAATCAGCAAACTCCTTATTGGATACAAGCATCTGTGTCTGGACCTGAAAGTAGTAGGCATGTGAATGTTTGAGCTGTAATTTGCCATTAGATTCCTCCAAACAAAATCTGCCATCAACACATTCTTTGAGGCTTATGCTATCAACTACACCATCACCACAGCAGTCGCAATGTACTATCCCATCTGGTGTAGCACCTATGTGAGGCAGTTCTGGATTTATTACAAAACCACTGGTCTCAAATCTGAAATTGGTGTGTGAATGCATTTGCTGACGATAACAAGTTAGTGCCTGTTGTTCATAATCACACCCCCAAGTGGTTGCTTTACTTGTAAAGCCTGCACTTAGAGGGTAAAAAATATTTTTGATGAGGCTTTGTGATGGCTTCTCAGGTGGTGTGGAACAAGCAGCTTTCATGCGTGAGGCTGTAATTCTGCCAGCCCTAAATCTATACCAGGCTTTACATTTAGACTGTTCTCTTGTCTGCTGTTCTATTGTGTCAGCTTGCCTTTGAGAAATGTCAACTGCAATGGTACTACAGTGTAAGAGTAACTGGTCGCTTGTCATAGAAATGCACTGTTCATCAAATAGCTCACTCAGGGACTGGCCAGTATCGGTGTTCGACACTGGAGCATAGAACGCTGCATAGTCTTCCATGACAGACAGCAAGACTGGTTTATCACCTGTAGCATGCAGCTCTCCAAGGAAAGTAGCGATCTCAGCATCTGTTGGCTCTGACACATCAGGTAGCTTTTGTTTGTCCTTGTATTGTATTGGTTTCCCTTCTGAAAATGTTGTGTACAGTTTGTGTTTGATGGTAGCTTTTGAGTGAAAGTCAATGTTTTCTACTTCAAGGTACTTTTCCTTTGGTTGTCCACTTGGAAGTAACCAATATGCAGGTTTTTCTGTCACAGTTTGGGACTCACGGAGCAAAACAGCTGCCTTGATGGCAAAAAGAACCGCTCCAACATGACTACATGTCTCGCCTTATCCCGCCATTCAAGTGCAGTGTGCAGCCAAAATAATGCCATCCTTCTGGGCAATAACCCATGGGCGCAGAGGTGGGGCACTTAATTTCTGACTGTGTTCAACCTATGAAAACACAAAAACACAGAATTGCATTCAAGATTTCAAACAAAATACATGCATGACATTGATTCTGTAATTGTGTGTATAGGAGCTTCTATTCTTATCTTATGGCAAATTGCAGTTCAAACTAGGGCTGAAAAATATTAATAGCAATAAATAGTATCCAAAATAAAAGTTTGTGTTTACATTATGTATGTGTGTACTTTGTATAATTTTGATGTAAATACACACGCAACCCTGTATATATTTAAGACATTTGCATTTATATACTGTATATACATTTATATAAGTTATACTATACATAAATATTTTACATGTATAAATACGCATATAAACTTTCTTTTATTAAATATATACATGCTGGTGTGTGTTTTTATATATAAATAATGATTATACAAAGTACACACACATATTATGTAAACACAAACTTTTATTTTTAGATGGAATTAATCGCGATTAAACTTAGCCATAGTTCAAACATTTACATGTCTAGGTTATTATTTTCACAAAACACAGTTTCAAAAGGTTTTCAGGTATTTTGGTATTGTATCTGAAGCAGAAACAGAAAAAGTATAATGACAACAAACGCAATAGCTTCAGATGTTTTTCTGCAGCCTGTTGCACCAGCTCTGTGTAGGTTCACGTGTAGCTTAATTACAACGCAAATAATTACTAAGTTATGATTTATGCTTCACTAAATAAAATGTTGCACCACGGAGATAAGTTACAAACTAAGTAGTAGTTTGATAAGCCTAGTGTCGACTTTACGATATAACTTACACACAGTTGATGCAACCCCGCGCTGGTATGCTAACGTTAGCTAGCAATCATCATCAGGTTATGCTATCAAGTTAATGTTAAGCATCACATAAAAAAAATATTTACATACCTCTGCGATCACAGCAATGTTTGACGATGTCGTTGGTGAAACAAAAGTAAGAAGGTTGCCGACTTTGCCAGAAATGAAGAAGTTATATGACTCAAGTGATTTGAAGGCCTTCAGCTCCTGTGAAGTGTATGCGGATACTGTATGAACGAGATAATTATAAATATCCGGATTGGTTACGGCTGGCAATAAGGACGGGTCTTTTTTTAAGGTAGTTGGGTCTATTTGATATGGGTCCACACCGATTAGGCTGATCTTTTCTTGATATCGACGTGATGAAGCCATCGCTACCGCTCGCCTCAACTCAAATCTACGCGCGGCTAGGGACAGGCATGTCAACAAGATGGCTGCGGTGAGCGACTTCCGGTGTTTGCGAATAAGCCCTATATGTGCCAACATTTCTAAAGAATGCTTTCAGCACCTTGTTGAATCAATGCCATGTAGAATTAAGGCCGTTCTGAAGGCGAAAGGGGTTCAAACACAATAGAGTATTAGTATGGTGTTCCTGATAGGACTGGGCGATAAATTGATTTTATCAATTAACTCGAATGTGTAGTTTAACATCGATTTGTTTGAATGAAATCGGTTTCCTCTCCCCTCTGGGCTCCCGTAGTTCTGAGTGGGCTCAGTCCTCCCCCCGCGTGTTTGCCATAGAGATACACAAACAATATGGGAGCGAGCAGAGAAGAACGCATTCCCAAGAAAGGCACAGTGTCATCTGTAATTTGGAATTTGTTCAGTTTTGCGGTGTCAGACACTCCACTGCAAAGTGTGTTAGAAGACTGTTGCAAGCAAAGGTACGACCAATTTACTGCAGCACCTTAAACAGAGGCATGCTGTCGAGTGGGAGAGATGTTGTGCCCTGCGATAGGAAAAAGACTGCGGCAGCACAAGCACACAAGCCAAATAACAACCTACCATCTAGAAACATTTACAAACTGTATCTAGGAACGTTAGTGATGCGGGTTGTCTCGTAACCCACGGGGCGGGTAAAGTTGTCACTTTATTGAGGAGTGGGTCATTAAAAAAACATGTATGTTGCATGCAATACCCCATAGTCTTTATTAAATATTTGGGGATGTTTATTTTCATATTTTTTTAGGTTCATTGATAAGGTTAAATTACGTAGCCATACGTAGCAACATAACGCTTAGGTCCGTTGTGTATGCACGGCGAGATGGGATTACGTTCCCCCATAGCGTCAGCAACTGACGCAATGCGAAGTGAACCGTATTGAAAGGGAACGCTTAGGTTACTCACGTAACCCCGGTTCCCTGAAATAACGGGAATGAGCATTGCGTCAGTTGCTGATGCTATGGGGGGAAACTCCTGTTTACTCCGCGATTGAAGCCTGTTGGTTAATGTCACAGGTCGGAGTGGACCACTTCTAACATGAGTCATGCCCCTCCCTCAGTTTCCACCCTGAGGAGGTCCCAAAATGCCCCAATGACCAAAGAGCAAGATAAAATATAATAAATCTTTATTAAATATTAAAAGAAGGGGAGAGGGGAAGGGATTCTTAAAAGGGTGAGTATGGGAACTTTGAATAGCTCTAAGTTGCTTCTGACTCTCACAGGGATCACAGGCAAGTTCTCTCAGGAGATGGGAAAGTAATCCCATCTCGCCGTGCATACACAACGGACTGAAGTGCCTTACTGGAGAGACACTGCATGTGGCCCTATATCCAGCATATTCACAGCTTTAAAAGCAAAAGTGTAAGCACCTTATAAAATGTTAACGCGCATATGGTGGGGTTTTAAACGCACCGGGAAGCACATAACATAGCACAAGATGGCAAGATCACTGAGCGTGCCACGGGTGTGCGAGAATTAAGTAAGTCCAGAGTCAAGTTGGTGAGCTCGCTGAGTGCACCGCAATGTACACATAAAACGCATGAGCATGCATGATTACGCCGAGAGAACCTGCGCTCGTAGGGCAGGGACGTCTAAGCTGTAAAATCTGACAAATGTAGACCGCAAAGACCAGCCGTCCTCAATGCAGATATCAAGATTAGATACCCCTGTAGACCAAGCCCATCTTGAAGCCAACCTCGCGCAGAGTGCGACATTTGATCACACTGGGCCTTGTATTACTGCCATTGTTAATTGCAGTCTTTATACAGGCATCTTGCCTTTAAGTTTTAAGCGGGCGGTTATTCAGCCCCTTCTTAAAAAGCCCACTCTCTTGTATCTCAAAAATTTTGGAAAAGGTAGTTTTATCTCAGTTAAGTTCTTTTTTTAGCTAGAAACGAGGTGTTAGATGTCTTTAAGTCTGGTTTTCGGGCAGGACACAGTACTGAATCAGCTTAACTGCGAGTCTCAAATGATCTATTACTTATTGCAGACTCAGGTTATGCTGGGGCTCTAATTATGTTGGATCTTAGTGCAGCTTTTGATTTAATTGATTATGATATTCTTTTTAATCGTTTGCAACACGTTGTGGGGCTGAGAGGGACGGTTTTAAAATGGTTTTCCTCATATTTAAGGGGGCGTTCAATTTGTGTCAGGGTTGGGGATTTTTCCTCCGGGTCAGTTTCTCTTGATTGTTGAGTACCTCAGGGTTCAATTCTGGGTCCTATTCTTTTTTCTTTTTTTTTTGTTGCCTTTAGGCCAAATTTTTAAGAAATATGGTATATTTTATTACCTATATGCCGATGACATTCAGATTTACTTACTGATTGGAGCTGGAGGATCAAGCCCTAATTTATCCCTGGTTGCTTGTTTAAAGGAGGTGACTAGTTGGTTAGAGCATAACTGCCTGCAGTTAAATGCAAGCAAGTCTGAAGTCATGGTGTTTGGGATGAAGAAGGACGACAATGGTTTAACCGATTTTCTAGGTATATGGGAAACATATGTTCAGCCTAAAATAAGAAATTTAGGTGTAATTTTTGACTCTGCACTTATGTTTGACCATCAGATTAAAAATGTGTTAAAAAAAATTCAGTTAAGGACTATTGCGAAATTAAAATCTTTTTTGTCTGTTCCTGATCTGGAAACAGTGATTCACGCATTCATTTCCTCACGCTTGGATTACTGTAATGCTTTATATATAGGCATTAGTCAATCTCTTATTTCAAAATTGCAGCTGGTTCAAAACGCTGCAGCAAGGCTCCTTACTGGTACTAAGAAAAGCGAGCATATTACACCAGTTTTGAAAAGGCTTCATTGGCTCCCTGTAAAATATAGGATACAGTATAAGGTTTTGTTATATGTTTACAAAGCTGTTCACGATTTGGCCCCGGAATATATCAAGGATTTGGTGCTTAAGAACTCTGGTAGATCTCAAAGGTCTTTTATTTGTTTATTTGTTTTTTGTTCCAGGAACTCATCTTAGGACGAAAGGGGATCGAGCTTTTTCAGTCGTTGGCCCTAGACTGTGGAATGCTCTGCATCCTGATATTAGAGCTGCACCGTCAGTTGATGTTTTTAAAATCCGTGTGAAAACTTATTTGTATTCTGTTTCTTTTAATTCTTGATTCTCTATTGTATATTGTGTATTTGTATGTTTTTTCTTGTTTTTAGATGTACAGTCCTTTGGTCTACGTTGTAGTGAAAAGTAGAGCCCGACCGATATGCATTTTTTGGGGCCGATGCCGATACAGATATTAGGGAGTAAAAAAAAACACTGATAACGATATATCGGCAGATATTCTTTATGTGTATATTATAGTACAGTACACATATACTACAGTATATTATACTACAGCAGGCTACTGTACATATAATACACTATATACATTAACAGAATATACTATATATAAATACTTTTTTGCAATGATCACTCACAAATGTGGTGATCAAACACTTAAAATGACGTGACAAAGATATGTAATATAGGCAGGTGTGTTTTACAAGTTAACAATAAACTTTATTATCCAAAATGATTCTGATATAAGTGCACAAAACAGTAAACTTGACTAATTATAAATAACTTTAAAACACAAACAAAAGAAAATACAAACTTAAATGATTGTCAGTTTTGACGAGAATAATGTTATATTGGGCTTATTTTGAAAATGGAAACTTATAAAGCCATTGTTTATTAGCTTTACAATAAGTTACGTACTTCACAAATTAATTAGAAACTTACCATTAAGACGACAATGCTTGACTTGCTGACAACATAATGATGTAGGCTTATGTTTAATGTACTGCACAACGTTTTTATAACACGAACCCACAGTGTTCTGCCGGGACTTTAAACTTTTATAAAACTAAAGCGTCTTCTCTCCGCCTCTTTAATTTAGCGAGGGTGTAAAGTTGCGCGAGCTTATTTAATCAATTGCTTTGAAATGAGCATGTTCAGTAACAGCACAAGCAGCTGTACTCCCACAGACTGCACGGCAGTTAAAGTGCGTCATTTCTCCGCCTCGCGTCATTTCTTCCACTTGCGTTTTAAACAACTAGCAAGTGGACAAAAGAGACGGATTACAAACACCAAATGTAAACCGGAATGTGTCTTTCTCGCCCACTTATAATCCAATCGACCAAAGCGCTTCTTAATACCAGGTGTAAAATGTTGTGAAGAAACCGCGTGACTGCCACCACCTGAACTGAGGGACTGACTGAAATGAAGGGGGTGGGGATTGGCTGGTGTCACTACAGTGAGTGACCTGGGTCACCATTAGCAACCAGTAGGGCGCACTCTGCTGGACAAACAAGTACTTACATCTTTCAAAAGCATTTAATGTCTTCTGTAAGGAACGTTCATAACGGCTTCATATCTGCGGCTTATACGCCGATACAGATATATCTGCGACAGGCTCATATCGGCCGATAAAATCGGCAAAACGATAAAGCGGTCGGGCTCTAGTGGAAAGGGCTATATAAATAAATGAGACTTGAGTGGGCTCTAACATCAACAGGACATAGCTCATTGAGGGAGGCGTAAGCCAGTGCGATGGCTTCAACGCACCGAAGGCTGATTGCTGTACCAAGGCGTGTCCAACCCACAGCAGAAGAGAAAATGACGGCCGTAAGACCGTGCTCGCTTGCACTGTCAGTACCGTAGTGGAAAAACTGGGGTGGTCTGCGAGCGAATTTCAGCGAGAAAGTGTCTGAATTATTGTTTAGAATCCAGCCCGGTGTCCCGAAACAGTTATGGACGGCGGGCCGTGTGTGCATATATTGACCGCTTGCCGGTAAGGCAAAAAAGTGTTTAGAGACACTGTACAGCCGTGGGGTGTCAATTCACACTAAGGTATAGTAAGCACGGGAATTTCTCTTAGAGAGAAATTCAATACTGTTCGCCACTCCAGTGAGGTCGCATAACAGACAGTATTACATGTACAACCCCAAATCAGAAAAAGTTGGAACACTGAAGAAATTGTGAGTAAAAAAGTAACGGAATAATTTACAAATCTCAAAAAACTATATTTTATTCACAGTAGAAATAGATAACATATCAAATGTAGAAAGTGAGACATTTTAAAATGTCATGACAAATATTGGCTCATTTTGGAGTTCATAAGAGCTACACATTTCAAAAAAAGTTGGGACAGGTAGCAATAAGAGGCCAGAAAATTTAAATGTACATATAAGGAACAGCTTAATTTACAACTTATTAGGTCAATTGGCAACATGATTGGGTATAAAAAGAGCCTCTCAGAGTGGCAGTGTCTGTCAGAAGTCAAGATGGGCAGAGAATCACCAATTCCCCCAATACTGCAGCTATCTGTTCTCACAGAAAAATTGTAAAGAGATTGAAGTTATTATCATCTACAGTGCATAATATCATCCAAAGATTCAGAGAATCTGGAACAATCTCTGTGCGTAAGGGTTAAGGCCGGAAAACCATACTGGATGCCTGTGATCTTCGGGCTCTTAGACGGCACTGCATCACATACAGGAATGCTACTGTAATGGAAATCATAATATGGGCTCTGGAGTACTTCCAGAAAACATTGTCAATGAACACAATCAACCGTGTAATTTGCGGTTGCCAGCTAAAACTCTATAGGTCAAAAAAGAAGCCATATCTAAACATGATCCAGAAGCGCAGGCGTTTTCTCTGGGCCAAGGCTCATTTAAAATGGACTTTGGCAAAGTGGAAAACTGTTCTGTGGTCCAACGAATCAAAATTTGAAGTTCTTTTTTGGAAAAATGGGACACCATTTCATCCGGACTAAAGAGGACAAGGACAACCCAAGTTGTTATTAGCGCTCATTTTAGAAACCTGCATCTCTGATAGTTTGGGGTTACATAAGTGCATGTGGCATGGGCAGCTTACACATTTGGAAAGGCACCATCAATGCTGAAAGGTTTATCCAAGTTTTAGAGCAACATATGCTCCCATTCAGACGTCGTCTCTTTCAGGGAAGACCTTGCATTTTCCAACATGACAATGCCAGACCACATGCATAAATTACAACGTCAAGACTGCGTAGAAGAAGGATCTGAGTACTGAAACGGCCAGCCTGCAGTCCAGATCTGTCACACACAGAAAACATTCAGCACATCATAAAGAGGAAGATGCCACAAAGAAGACCTAAGACATTTGAGCAACTAGAAGTCTGTATTAGACAAGAATGGGACAAAATTCCTATTCCTAAACATTGGTCCTCCTCCAGCTGTTCCTTATATGTACATTTAACTTTTTTGGCCTCTTATTGCTACCTGTCCCAACTTTTTTTGGAATGTGTAGCTCTAATGAAATCCAAAATGAGCCAATATTTGGCATGACATTTCAAAATGTCTCACTTTCTACATTTGATTTGTTATCTATATTCTATTGTGAATAAAATACAAGTTTATGAGATTTGTAAATTATTCCATTCCATTTTTACTTGCAATTTCTACAGTGTCCCAACTTTTTCTGATTTGGGGTTGTACATGTGTATGTTCCTGGATAAACAGAGCACACAAAAAATATTTCAGGGCAGTCCAGCTGAGGCGCAACTATCTAACTGTGTTCACCCTATCGAGCCGACAAATGATGGAGGGGGGGTGTGAAGGGGAGGGGCGTGAAGCTCTGTGATTGTTGAACATTAGATGGCTGCATTAGAGGCAAGGAGCCTGTAAGACCACGTGCTAACTCTAATAAGCCGTTGAAAGAGACCTTGCTGCTGAGGAGGGAGAAGCGAGGGACTCCACGAGCGTAGAGCATGAATGGCTGCGTTGTGATAGAGAACAGGGGCCAATTCTACATTGCTTAAGATATGGTCCTAATATATACTGTGGAAATAAAGTTAAAACTTGTTTTGAACAATTTCTTTGTAATCTGCAGATTGATTTTTCAGTAGGGAGGAAAATCTCTTTAGAAGTTGTCATTGACAAGATGGCAGATAAGAGTGAATTGCTGCAATGCCTACTCACAATACAATGAAGCCCAGTGACAGCAGAGACCAGCAAGAAGAAGCATGGACACAGTAATAGTCAGATAAGCAATACAGACTCAGCTGCTGTCTTCTTTTATCCAGGCTGTTTCCCTCCCACCAAAATATGAATCCAATTGAAAATATAGAGCTCTATATAAACTTAATCAAATCTAAACTGTTAACTTGTAAATGTGTCTAATATTTTAACAAATATTTTCTGAGTTTCTAGACTATAATAAGTCATAATGTGAGATGAATATGTTTGGAAATTGAGTGCGCGTCTACTCTATGGTATGATTGTGCTGAGAGAGAAAGAGGCTGCTTTGGCTTCCCGAGCACAACGGCGCCCACATTTTCCCCCAATATAAATATGTGGTGAAAAAATGGAAATGCAGTGAGCCCTAATAGAGAACCATATGGCCAGATTTTAATCTGCCCATCTAACTTTTATGTACATGAACATAGTTCTGGACAATGCTATATCATTCAGAGTAAGCAAAGTGTATATCATATGGTTAGTATTAGCCGATTCTTAAGGTTGTGAGCATCGCGAGTGGTACAAATCAACCCGATTATAATAATGTAGGGTTTTTATTACATTTGAAAGATTGAGTTAATGCAGGGCTGCCAACTCTCACGCATTCACCGTGAGACTCGTGCAATTGACCCCATTCTCATGCTCTCACGCCACACATCCATTTTCTCACACAGGCTCGTGCCCACCATTGAAATTCCCATTAATTGTAATAAAAGTCATGAAATAATTGTCTAATATACCTAACTGTAAATGGGTGATTCTCACGAAACCATTGAAACACCACGGCACTAATGATTTTAGATATAAAATGTGTAATATAGTAATATTAAAAAGCCTCAGAATTAACACAATACTGTGTTCTACCTTGCACAATGTGTGATTTCAACATAAGAATTTATAATTTGTCAATTTTATCTCATTTTCTGCTGAAATTCTCATTACCGCAATGCGTCCGGCTGTGTTTGAACATGCGTTATGCTGTAATTTAAACATATTAAAACAAAAATATTTAGAAAAAAAATAAATGGATGTTTTGCTAGACTACTTTAGATGACAGAAAAATAATTTACTGAATATTCATGTATAATAATAATGAAGAAAAATTAGGAAATTGATATGTCCATGCCTGGTGTTCTCATCCTCCGCAACACTTTTTGAGAACAGTTTAAGCACACATACAGAATTTTAATAAAGTTTGATTTTGAGTGACCAAGCAGATGGACCAGTTACTTCAAGATGGCTACCAGGTAAGATCATCTCTTTATATCTTTCCAGTTAAATTTGAAATATTCTCTTGTCAGAATGCTTACACGACATTTTGATTATCATTACCGAAACAGGTAGTTTTCTACATTTCGAAAATTGTTTGATTTACAATTTTTTATGAAAATGTTCTTTATTAAAGTCTAATTATATGCACTGAATAAAAAATGAGCAAAGCCTACGTGGCTTCTCTATTTTTAGCAAAACATACTGGGGTACCTCATCCTCCGCAACACCATTCTCATATACCGCAACCATTTAATAGCAGTTGCGGTAAAGAGAACTTCTGTTTCGGAAATGAGAATTTAAGCATATTGTTTATTACATTTAAATATCTCTTATGAATTTAAGATAAATTTAAAATGTTATAACTGTTGATATTTTGCTTTATGATGCTTCATTGTAGACAGTCAGCAAGTGAGAAAAAAGCTTTAGCAAAGGCCAGGTTGACAAAGTTCAGGGAGAAACTTAACAGCAACCCAGAATGGCTCGAGGAGTACAGAAGGAAGGAGAGAGAGAGGTTAGGTTTGGAGATATTACTAGCAGGTGTAATTAGCAAAAAACACACTACCGTGTTAGGAAATGTACATGACACACACACAACGCAACAAGTCTATACTATATGATGATGTGTACATACATTTTTTGGATCACAAGATCCACAAAGTTGGATCCCATGCATGCCAGCATCTCAGCTACCTGCGACTGCACAACGCGCGCTGTCTGCAGCATCAGATTGCTGCCTGGGGGCGAGGGACAAAGGGAGACTAAAGGCGGCACCTCCTTTCTGCCCAGTGCGGGAGTCACAGACACCAGAGAGGATGGCCTAAAAGCGCCCGGCGCTGTGACAGAAAGCGGGTTGCTGCGCAATTCATTAGGGCTGTGCGTTAACCCTTTCCGCCTCTGCTGTCTTCGCAGCATGTGGGTCGTGTTCGAGAGTGGGGGGGGTGTTGTAGACGCTTATGTGAGGACGGGCCCTGGGGCGAGCAACACAAAACCAACTGAGGAGAAAAATGCTGTTTTTGAGCGGCTTCGTTCCGGACGGCAGTCCCCCAGGACCCAGTTTCTTGCATCATATACTGGAGGATTTGTGCCAGGGACTCTTGTGATGCACCACCGGTTCTGGTCCATGAGACACAGGGTGGTGAGGTATTAAGTGGCTCATAGACTTAGAGCTCTTCACCGCTTCCGAGAAATGCTCCGTGATTGTGCCCACCGTGTCACCAAACAGGCCGGATGGAGAAACAGGCGTGACTGTGAATGACCACCATGAGTGGTCTTCGTGGCCCTTAGCAATCCGTAGCCATTCTCAGATCCCTGAAGGTATTTAGATCCATGCTGCCCTCATCTAGAGCCTTAAGCACCTGCGCCTAAAAGATCTGTAGGACCGCCATAGTGTGCAATGCAGACAGAGCCTCTCTCGGCGCGGGTATGCTTTTTCGGACAGGTGTGCTGTCATGAGGCTTCACTACCCTCAAAGCTGTGCCACACCATCCAAGGGAGTGGACAAGGGGCAGAGGTGAGCAGCCACAGCGTCCTTGATGGGGGGAATACACAGGTAGCCTACCTAAGAAAAAAATGGGGGGAGGGGTAGCCCACGCTTTGGTGACTTTCCTCCGAGCACCAGCGGGGCGGCTTGAGTGAAGAAAACAAAAGTCAAGCTTGCTTCTCTGGGGTTCTTGTGGGGTGCTCCACTCAATCTCCAAGTCCTGCACGGCTTTGAAGAGAATGCGCACCAGTTCCTTGTAGAAGGATGGCTGTGTGTCTGATGCACCACGTGGAGCCTGGTCCCAGTCTCCATCCAACACTGTCAGAGACATCTCATCTTCCTCCGCCGGAAACCCAAAGGAAACAGACCTGGCGGCTCCCGGTTCAGGACACAGGCTCTCGGCGACAAACTGAACCGGTTGAGCGAGGGGAGGACGACCACCAGCGGCTCTTTGCCGGCAGTGGGACACTGCAGTAAGAAACCTCCAAGGGCAATGTTGAGCCGGGTCCTGAGCACCTTCATCGGGAGATCCTCACAATAAGGGACAACCTGAGCCAACAATTGCCACCTTTGGGTGGAGAAGCCCCAAGCAGAGCACACAGAGCTCGTGTGAATTGGGTGGGTCGATCAGACCTCCGCACCACAAGCAGATTTGCGACATCCCGGAAAACAGAGAGGGCTGCTTACATTTCAACCTGAATTCAATTTTGCTGCCTATGAAGTCTGTCCTAAAGCATTTCTCGGAGCTGCCATTATGCAGCCAAAGTCATTGTCTCATAAAGCAGCGAGGGAACAAGTCAGCTGTCAAAACTTTCGGAGACAGCCTCTCTCTCTCTCTCTCTCTCTAATCGAAACAGATACAGAATGGTAAAAGGTCAGAAGACCAAATCATATCCAGCAAGGAAATATTTTTCATCTTATTTACACAAATGTTTTGTGATATCCAGCTGACATTAGCTGCCCATTTCTCAATCCGATGGCTGCAGCCTTCAGAGCTCGCATTTGTAGGCAGCATATGTCATCAAGACCATCTTATTTCAGTATGTTAAATGCATAAATGGGGACTTAAATATGACACAAAGGAATATTAATATAAGCCTTCCTGTTCTCATGTTTTTTCTTTAATATTTTTTCCAAAGACTACACAATAAAACAGTTTTGAACTTGAACGCATGATGCTGTAAATATTATCAGACTTTCTACTTTAAAATTTGTTTTTAACTAAATCTCAGGCTAGTATACGTATTCTCATTACCGAAATATTTAACCTCATTTCCGAAACCTATGTATCATTACCGCAACAGATGCTTATTAAATGTTAATTTCATTAATAGAAGCATAATACTTTGATTTTAAATGCATGTGCAGAATCTCCAAATTATGTTCTTTCAGGTTTGTCATGTCATTTTGAAAATGTGTCAGGTTTCTTCGAAATATAAAAAAAAAATAGTTGTAAATTGTGGAAGGTGTTGCGGTATATGAGCAAATTAAAACAAAATAAAAAAAACGTTAAATTTAAAATAAATATTATTTCAGAATTTCAATTTACTGTGCATGACTATTAATAATCAATTTTTAAAAATGTGAAAATATATTAGCTTTTCTAACAGTGTTGATGTTTTCTGACTGTTGCGGTAATGAGATTTTTTAGGACTTATTTTTGAAATTATGTTACAAAAAGTGTTAAATGATAAGTAAAAGTTTTTAAATTAATGTTCCCATATACTTCAGACTTTGTTTCTAATGTCTGGTGGAAAAAAAAGTAAATTTAAGCAATTTTTACATTTTCATGCTTGACATTTTTACAACCAAGTTTTCGTGAGAATCACCCAAATACTGTAAAACGCCTATCTTTATCTGGCGTGCCTCAATCAGCATATGAAAGCACTCTTTAAAGTCAAAATGATGCCATGGCCAATCAAATCAAAGAAGGTGGAGTTATTGTTTACAGAAGCTGAAGCGCCAGCAACAACTACAGAGTGAGTGCGCAGCTGCACGATGGTGAAAGAGCAATGCACGATGTAAGTAACTAAACCAGTGCTCGCAGTACTGCCACTTTTATATGTTAGCGTACCTTCACTGTCTTTTGCGTGCCACCACTTCTCATGTTGCTGGTAATTTGTGTAACGGTTGGTTTCAGATGTGAGCTTAACAAATGTCACAAACTTTGTATGGACACAATCACACAAGACTCTGTTTTTTTTTTCTTTTAATTCTCCGCAGCAACAATCTGAGAAACACATCAAAATGTATCACAAAACAGGGTGCAGACACTGCAGACATAAATCACTAAAATAACAAAACATAAAATGAACAAACTCTTATCTATGTGTTTTACATTTAGCATACAATGCTACATCAGTAGCAGCACATGTACAACTTTAGTATAGCTGTAGTTTACTCAACAAATTTTCAGTCAGATATATAAACCTATTCAGCTCATTGTACACTTGTTTGTATAATCATTACAAACATTTACATTTGAGAAACTTATATTAAAACACACTATTATCACATTTTTAAACAAACAAAACTGGAGAGATGAGAAACAAACTTACCCACAGCAGTGTCAGCCATTTTCTGCTGAACTACGGTGGGGCAAAAGGACAAAATAATAGATGTCTGCAATGTTTTAACCACTAGGGGGCACCAAAACACCATTCTATTTAGTTAATCCTCTAATTTCATGTAATTCAACACCATGAATATGATTAGAATTAATGTTCCTTTTTTAACTCCGTTACATTCACCCCCACGGAATTACATGAAACTTAGGCATCACCCAAGGTACAAAGACAAAGTCACATAATAAACATTTCACATCAGAGAAGAATCTCCCATAAAAGGATGGTCAAAATGAAAATTATCCCATAAGGATGATTTGAATTGAGAGTAGCGCTAAGCTCCCATTAGGGGTGGGCGATATGACCAAAATCTTCTATCACGATAGGATTAGTTTTATATCATGATAACGATATGTATCACGGTAGAGTTTTTTATGTTTTAATAAGGTTTAAATCTTTAATACCATAGAAATGTTCATAATTCTCACAAAAAACATATACAAGCATAGAAAGAAGATAAAAACAAACAAAACTCAAGCTCTCTGAAGATACACAGTCAATAAGAATGATAATAAATAATTATGCATGTATGTATAGGCCTATATATATTTTTATTTAAGGTAGAAAAGTGATTTAATCAGGAGCAGTGAGAGATTTTTTTCTCAATCCTGTTTGATTAACACGAGTGACAGACAGGAGCAAAATTAGGTAACTTCCCCTTTAAGACCAAAGTCCGGATCCAATACACTGTTAACACATGCGCTTTCTCTTTTAGCTGTTTACTTTCTCTTAAGACCTTACTGGTCGTGTTTATGATGATGCTTGCAAAGACGGGAATTTTGACGCATATGTGTATTTAAGGCCAATAAAGCGGGAAAAATGCTCACGAGCTTAATAAGCAGAGGTCGCGCGACTTGCGCGCTCCTCACAGACAGAAAGAGCAGCGGTTGCGCGACTTGTCCGCTCCTGACACACAGAAAGAACGCACGCATACAGATCTGTTGTCTGTGTTTCAATGGCTTAAAATAACTTGTTTTAAAACTGCAGTGCTTAAATACGTGTACAAACGTTACGTTTTCGCGACCACACGCACAGGAGCGTGACGTGGGCACGTAACCTCGATAGAAACGATAGTCCAAAATCTCTACCGGTTGACAAATTTCTACCGGTTAATTTTGTCTACCGGTTTATCGCCCACCCCTAGCTCCCATATCAACTAACAACCGCAGAATGTCCACATACATTCCACATTATTCTTCAACAATGTCATATTCTCAGAATACCCAATAAAATAGAAGAAAACAAGGAACATTATGATCAATTAAATAAAGAGGCCCCTACAGCAGTTTATTAAGGCACCCATCATCCTCAGGTATATAATTTCAACAGGAACCAAGAACTTTATCCCAGTCCAAACAAACTAGGAAAGAAAGAAGAAAAGGCAAATCCAAATGTACCATAAAAGTAAATATACTTTTCTATTTGGCAAAGGCTCGAAGTACTGACTTACAAACAGCCTCAACATTGTGCTTTGCATCTTGTATTACAGCCTGGCCTGACATTGTTTGAATTAATCTGTCAACTGGCTTGATGACACGGCCAAAGCGTGATCTGATCTGTCTGATGGAACACCAGAGATCTCAGAGTGTGCTCGAGCTGGCATAAGAGTACATGCAGATTCTATGCTTCCTGAATCTGAATGGCTTTCATCTTCAATGACATTCACATCAGCTGTTACTTCATCTGACTTCGCACACTTATTTTCAAAAGATGCTGATGGAGCAGCTTGTGGAGTCGGATCATTTATAACATCACCTGAGACTACAGTTGCAGTAGGTTCTTGACTCACATCAGGTAAGTGAGAAACCCAACTCAATGTTCTGTCAGTTTCATCATCCACATGACTGGTCAGAGGAACTGTCTCACAGGCAATTTCATCATCCATGTGTGAAGGTAAGGTTTCACTCATCACTGAGCAGTTTATCTGGCTTGACTATGGGGTTCACTCACAGGGGAAACCGTACAATCCACAGATTTCTCATCAGGCACAGGTAGGAAATCAACCAGCAAAAGGAGATTGCGATGAACCACCGTCTCTTGACCTGTGGTAGGGTTTTGAATTCTGTAAGTGTGAGTTTGAGGCTTGTGGTCCACTACAGTGTAGACAGTAGACTCCCATCGATCAGCAGTTTTTCTTTTTCCCCTCTCAGCCTTATTTGCTAACAACACTTGTTCTCCTATGTTGATGGTGAGCCCCTTCACTAGACGATTATACAGATCAGCATGTCTCTTCTGTTCTTTGGTGGCATGTTGTTGTTTAATCACCATGGGCTCTTTTAGATCTTTAACAAGTGTTTCAACAAACTTGCTGTAGCTGATTACACTTTGATCATTCAAAACTGAACGGAAGAGAATGTCAACTGGAAGGCATGTTACCCTTCCAAACATCAAATAAAAGGGTGCATAGCCTGAAGACTCATGTGTTGTGGAATTGTACATGGTCTGCAAACGTCTCGGCCAACCCCTCTTGACATCCGGAGATAGGGCACGGATCATGTTTCCCAGCGTCCTGTTAAAACGCTCCACACTTCCGTTGCCCATTGGGTGATAAGGGGTGGTGTGTGATTTCTTTATCCCTGAAACTTTGAGAAGTTCACCTATGAGCCGACTCTCAAAACTTGCACCTTGGTCAATGTGGACATGTTCAGGTAGGCCATAGATACAAAATATTTGTCCCACAGGACCCTGGCAACTTGCTTGGCAGATTGATCTCGGCAAACAAAAGCCTGGGCTAGCCTTGTAAAATGGTCGGTCACCACTAAGACATCGATGGACTTATTCTTAGCATCTTCTGCCGACCAAAAATCAATACAGACCAGCTCTAGTGGTCTTGTAGACTTTATGTTCTCCAGAGGAGCTCTGCTGGAAGGGTCAGGACTTTTGCTTATGATGCAGCGTGGCGCACATAATCACGTACTCTTTGCTCCATGTTTAGCCAGAAAAAAACGCTGCTTTGCCAAGCTAACACTCCTGAATTGACCTTGATGGCCACTTTCATCATGATCACTTCTCAGAATTACATCCACCAAAGAGTCTGGGACAACATACTGGAAGCGCTTCATCCTTGATGACTGGTCATGGGACACCCTGTACAGGACACCATTCCTCACAATCAATTTCTCCCAATGTTTGAGGTAACAAAGCACCGCCACTGATTCCCCTGCTCTTTCCCGCCTTGTGGGTCTCCGGCGTCTTTCAATGTAAGACATGACTTTTGATAACACTCTGTCATTCATCTGTTTGTCACGCAGGTCCTCCACAGAAAATGCTGGCAATGTGTCCTGGCCTGTAGGAACTGAGGCAGGTGATCCACGACTGCCATAGCCAGTATATCAGCCACAAGTTCCCATTCTGCATGCACTCTTGACAAAAAGGACTCTGCTGAGGGAATCAGCAATGACATTCTGAGGGCCAGGCACGTACTTTATATCAAAGTTGAAACTGGCCAATTTGGCAACCCAACGCTGTTTACAACAGTCCAGCTTAGGCTTTGTGAGTATGTGGGCAAGCGGGTTGTTGTCAGTTAAAACAGTGAAATTGTGTCCCTTTAGCCAGCGAAGGAAATACAAACACTGGAAAATGAATACAAGCGAGTGGCAAGAAAAAGAAAAGGAAAGAGCGAGATTCTTATGAAGATAAAAGTGAAAGAGAAATTGACGGAAAATAAATAAAAGTTATACTTCGATTCCAATCTCCGTGTTTAAAGGCGCTATAAGCGATTTGACGCATTTTAGACCATAAAACATTTTTTGTTACATACCGGAAACATCTCCTCGCTATCTGCTTGCTGCCTGTCCGCTGATCAAACTGTAAAAAAACGCGATCTCTGTAGACAGCCCATGCTTCACAAACGGCAATATCAACATAGTGGCCAAACCTAGCAGCACAAAACAAAACAAAGTATTCCAGCCAATAAACAACAAAAAGGATTTGGGGGTGGGGGTTGGGCGCGTTCATGAAAGCACGGAAGGGAGGGGGAGGAGTTAGCTACGCTCCGCCTGTTTGAAAACAGTTCAAACGTCAACAATAACTAACGTCTCGCAGATTCGCTTAGAGAGCCTTTAATAAATCCCCTAAAGCAGGGCTATTCAAATCTTACCCGGAGGGCCGGAGCACTGCAGAGTTTAGCTCCAACCCTGATCAAACACACCTGAACAAGCTAATCAAGGTCTTCATGATCACTAGAAAATCACAGGTGGGTAAGTTTGATTAAGGTTGGACCTAAACTCTGTAGTGCTCCGGCCCTCCAGGGTAAGATTTGAATTGCCCTGCCCTAAAGGTTAGTGATGCTATTTATCAATTAATAGGTGAGGTATGGCTTGTCAAAACTTTAAGGGATGGGAATCTGCTGATTTCCCGTAGAAGCAAGGATCAGCAACAAAGGCTTATGAAGTGTAAAACATTACTTGGCAAAAATATTAAACCACAGACATGGAAAGAAAGATGACTTTATGGGAGTAATATCAGGAGTTTCAACTGAGATAACGGAAGAACAAATACAAAGAAATATAAAAGGAGGTCTTGTGACTAAAGTAAAATTCTTGCCATACAAAGGAATGGAGTTAGGGAACCAAGCATGTCAGGACAAAATATCTGAAAGAGTAAGAATTGGATATCTAAGCTACATGGTAAGGCCGTACATTCCTCCACCAACAAGGTGTTTTAGATGCCAGAGGTACGGACATGTTGCAGCAGCTTGTAGGGCAAAATTGTTTGTGCAAAGTGTGAAGGGAAGCATGAATATGGGAAATGCAAAGAAGGATCAAATGTTGTAACTGTGAAGGAGAACACAGTGCTGCATATAAAGGTTGTGAAGCACATAAAAGAGCAGTGCACCCAGAGGAAAAACTACTTGTTCATTGGTTGCTTTTTCTAAGCTCAGGAAACATAGTAAACAATGCGGCGCTCATAAAAAACGGTGTTGCGTGTACAGTATGGAATTGCGAAAAATGGTAAAGCCCGTTCCATTGTTTAAGGAATGCGAGCCAGAGGTTTAAGTCTGCTTTACATGCTGAGTTTAAAGTGCCCATCTTATGACTGCTTTTCCACAAGTTAAATAGGTGTATGAGTTCCATAAAGCTTGTTTTAAAAGTTGTTTGCTCGAAATAGCTTGTAGGAAAAGATTGTTACCCATCTCTAGTAGGGCTGTTCCGTATACCATTTTTTGAGCTTCGAAGCTCTATAAGAAATCAAATCGAATATTCGAAGCTTCGGAAGGAGGGGATAAACATAATTTTCTCTTTAATAAAGGCAGGAATCTCTGTGTGTGTGTATGCGTGTGTGTCTGGCTGTCTACAGTTTTATTATGTGGCGGATGTGTTGCTGCGGACCCAAGGCAGTGTAGTGCCTTTTTTTCGTGCAATATGGACATGTGACACGTTTATAATTAATAAACTTTAAAAATACTACAGAACAGCGCAAGCCGGAAGCGGCGGAAGCAGCTAAAGCATATATATCCAATACAAAAGTAAACCCCCATAACTCCGTGAGAAATATTGAGGTCTAGTGAAGCAAATCAATCAGTTTTTGCAAGAAACTGAATGTTATTTACAATACTATTAGCCTGAATGGCAAAGCAGGAAGCGTGCTTTACGTTCAAGGCGATCTCTTCCACTGGTGGCGTTTGGTGGCTGTTGGCTATGGATGTTGGTCTCTCTGCGCCACCTATTGAGCGGGAGCGTGAAGCGCACTTCCTGCTTGGCAAAAGCTCTGCATTAACGCTGTAAAATATTTATATATATATTAGAATCTCAAAACTGAAAATCGAATGTCAACCCACCGAACGAATATTCGAATATTCTGGTCCAGCCCTAATCTCTAGTAGCCTCTGTTTCAGTGCATTTCAGATTGTGCCGTTTTGAGGTGGTCATAACATATTTATGAGCTGCTGCTCCTTTGGCCACCCCCCACTACTAACATCATGTGCGCATGCGCAATGGTATCTCAAGCAGTACAGACTGTATTATTATTTTTATATATTATTATTATTAACGGTTTGTGTATTGCCAACAGACAAATCAAGCATAAAAGTATCACTAATAAGTACACTCCAGGAGAAGAAACTCATGACACAATGATTCGAGAGTAAATTGTGATGTACTAAACTTGTAATGACTGCCGTTGGGGTCTGCCCACTTTTCTTGCATTTTTCAAATATTGCTGTGGGTGGAGTCAGGCCGTATCTTGGGAAAGTGATAAGAGACTTGGGGGTACGTTAGCCTTGTCAGAAAAGCAGGGTCAGTAAGGCCTGGTCTTGGTTAGTTTGGCAAAACACTATTACTTAGTAAGTTCATGTAGAATTGTAAACTAAAGCAGTTAAATATTTATTTTAAAGAGTAACTAAAACCTAAACCAACCTTTTTTAGATAATGATCTGTAAGAATGATGCTTTATTAGTGCTGTTCATTGATTTTAGTAATTTTTTTAAATTTGGATATAAAGTGTTTCAATACTACAATATATGGTGTAAAAACGTCTGAGTGCTGCCCTCTTCAAGTTAAACGGTGGCTACTGCAGTTGAATT
Organism: Paramisgurnus dabryanus; assembly: GCF_030506205.2. Taxonomy (NCBI): domain Eukaryota; kingdom Metazoa; phylum Chordata; class Actinopteri; order Cypriniformes; family Cobitidae; genus Paramisgurnus; species Paramisgurnus dabryanus. Next base: position 3,067,931 of record NC_133352.1, read on the forward strand.
TTCCTATTGGATGTTGGGTCCAAAAAATAACTCGTGACATAAGCAGGTTCAAGCTCACCACGCCTTTGTTACGATCTCACCACACACTTAGTTCGTCCCCTCTATCTCCGTTGGGGTCTGCCCTCTTTTCTTGCATTTTTCAAATACTGCTGTGGGTGGAGTCAAGCTCTGACCAGGGGTTTAGTTACGCTTTAACTTTCGAAAACTACGGTAGCTGGTCACTGGCTTTGCAGAAGAAACCACGCTGCAAACTAACTAGCATTGCGGTTAGCCACCTCGTCGTTCTCAATGGCAAATGACTGCTAAAACACACACACAAGTTCACCCACTCGACGTGCACCAATTCATAAATGTAGTATTTTGTGACTTGTGAAGTCCAGATGACAACATGCAAAATATAAACGTGACTTCTTACCTTTTGTGTTTGGATTCAATTCGCGATCGTAATATCGTCTGTTTCAGATCCGTGAATAATCCATGAGTCCAATAAAATACATCCAATGACCATTTTTGTCCAGAAATGCGCATAATCCGTGAAATATATATATATATATAGTCTGTTGTTTACATCAGATTACGCATGAACGTCTTATCGCCTACAATCTGAGGACTATTTATGTTGTAACAAACTGTATATGAGATTACATTTAAGGTTCCAATAAACACACGTTAAAACTTTGTTTTTAAAAGTAGGCGGGAGTATAATCCATAATATCCGAATAGCGCTGTTGTGATAACAGTAGAGGATTTCAGCAAAGTGACTGCTCTGTGCTCTCTAGTTACCTGGTGGGTGGAGACCTGGGTAGTGGGGTGGTTGGGAAAATTCAAACGGAATGTGACGACAAGTCTAGTTACGTCACAACGGAGCTGAGTTTGAAACCGTGCAATCTGAGACTCAAGGCAGAGGACATTCAGAAATCTGTATCTCACTCAAAACAGCGTGGATGGATTTTTTGTATGCGTGTGGAAGCACCAGAGACACAAAAGAACACCACAAAACCCAGAAAAAGTAAGTTTTTCATAATATGGGCACTTTAAAATGACTAGGTCGTTTAAGCCTGTGATGGAGGATGCTAGAGAGAGGAGATGAGAGATAAAGGGGCGGCCTTGAGGCACTATTCTCCTGGCGAAGTTGATGTACCCGAGTAAGGAAAGAAGGTCACATTTGAAAATGTGCTGCGTGGAAACGAGATTTTGAACTACATTAATTATTCTGACGATTTTGTCTTTATCTCGCCAGAGCACGCCAAAGAGATGCCAAAAATCAGGGTTTATTGGCATGACCTTGAAGGCTGACGTGATGTCGGTTTTTGCTAACCAAGCGCCGGGACCAGCAGATTTAATTAGACTGATTAGACTGGCGTGATCTTCATTGTGATAATGAAGTGAGAATTCGGATAGGGGAATTAAGCCATTCAGGCTAGGACAAAGCGTATTTTTCCGGAGAATTTCCTCGTTGCTAAGCCGATGGGGTTAATGCGATAGGTGAGGAATGGGGGTGAATCGAAAGGGCCGATCATAAATTTTGATTCTACTTTTTTTTGTAGGAGGGAGTCTACGGAGTCAGGATCTGACCGGGCAGATTGCAAATTATTACAGGTGAAGGTTGAGTCGGGCATGGTTTCAAGACCGGGGTCAAAACCCTGCTGTAAACCTGAAAGTAGGAAATTGATGAATTGTTTATTGCGGTGACATTGTAGTTCATGTGCAAGAACAGAGACATTGATGGGAGAAGATAGATATTTTTTAAGATCTTTATTGTTTTTTGCACTTATTGCAGACCTGGCGGCTGGTGGATAGAGAGAAGCGGCTTTAATTATTTGCAGGACCTGGGCGATCGAATCTGGACTGTGGCACGTATGAAGTGGATTTGGCAGAGTCAGGGGGTACCCGGGGGCTGGTGGTATTCTGTACTGACAGACAAGAGTGAGACTGGTGATCGAGAGATCTACAGATGGCACAAGAAATGTTGCTGTGAAAATGACAGCCGCCGAATGACAATGAGAACTCTGAAATTATGGAAAGGTAGTCGTTAAGTTCTTTACGATTTGATTTCACATTTTCCTTATAAAATTGCCCAGGAAACATACAAATTTGGAGAAGACAAGACATCCATGAGATTGTATTAAAATGAAGATGGGAGAGGTCTTTATTGTCTTGCAGAAAGTTTTATTGCTCAGACGTTAGGCTGCTTTCACTGTGCTCAATGAGGTTAACATTTTCTTTACTCATGAAGGTTTCAAGTTTCATTTTACATGCTTAATACAATGGCAAGAAAATACAATATGGACATTTTTTACAAGGCACTTCAAATAAAAAAATTAAAAGAAATTAAATAATGTTAGATACTGCACATGAGTTACGTTTATACTTTACAACTCTGTAAAGACACAGATTTTAATCTTAGAGAAACAAGTTTTCTACAATATCAAACTAAAATATAAAATATACACTTTAAAAGAAACTAGACTAAACTGCAGCACAGCTACATATAGATACTTAAATACAGAAATAGCTAAATAAGAGACCAGTAAATGACACAACATCATTGATGTAATACTACAATTACATAAACATTTAAGTTGATCTCATGCGACACTTGTTTATAAAGGCCTTCTTCCGCTTTGACTTTTCAACTGGTTTCCATCCATGACATTTGCCGCAGCTCCTGACATAAGCTACAATTGGGGGGAAAAGGAAAATATTACATGAACTGGTCAAGGGAAATTCTGCAACTATACTTTTAATCCCATGTGCCTATAACATGACCAAACATTAGATAAAATGTATGGAACATGAAGTTGGCACATTTGATAAAAAGGATTTAGGAACTTACTTAGTATTCCATTTACTTTAATCCAAAATTGTCTTACCCTCTGGGACTTTGCCATGCTTTCCAAACGCTAGTTTGAACATTCTTCATGAGTGAAGAACTGATCAAACAGTAGATGGAAAAGACAAAGACAGTCCTTCTTTGACTCTTGGTTAATAGCTGCTAGTTTGGTAGAGCACAAGAGCAGCACACTGTCTGGGAAAAAGTTCTTGTTGGCCAGGTCTGGTTTGAGGCATCATCACTCCACTTTCACGTGAATTGTAGTCTTCCATCTTATCTATAAAGTCTCTGAGTGCCTGTAGGTGTTCAAGATCTGAAAGAAAAGGTAGGAGTAAAAGCTTTTCCAGAGGATGAGGAATTATTAATTAATCAGAAATGTCCCTTTACATGCAATCATTTTACTTACTCATGCTGGACAGCACATCTTTCATCATCTTATTCTCTTTAAGTAATGCCTGTACCTCCAGCTTGCATGTTTCACATAGCTCCAATTGTTCATTTTCATAGGATGCCTTCTGTGATCTGACTGTGGGTTTTTCATACTCCTCCTCAGGCTCTAACCCAAGCTGGTCATCCTGAATTGTAACTTTAGCTGAGGGGTGATGTATAGACGGGTTATACAGAAGCCCCTAAAATGTTTCTTTTGGGGTTAAATTATGTGTAATGGTATGTCTTTGATGTTCATCTAAATCTAATAAACCTGACTGGTCTTGATTACAATACTCAGATGGTGTCGGGTTCAATTTCAGAAAAGCAACCGTTACATTTCAAGGTAAGAATGAAACTACAATGATTGTATGTCTTAAAAGAAATAGATCTTAACTTTCTAATGTATTTTAACTGAAATTTGAGAACCTCGATGACGTATGCGGTCGAGCAACGCGACTTCCGGAGAATCCCCCCGAAAGCATAATCGGGACATGTCCGCAGAACTGGCAAGAATGGCCACCCTAATAAACAGTTACTAGAAATACAACATTGAAGCTTTTTGATTCATAATAAACCCCAATACATATTTGCACATTACATTAAACATCCAACCACCACAAATTTCCCAAACACTGTAAGCAAGCATATAGCTTAATTGGCAGAGTGTCAGTAATTCAAAAAGTCATAGATTCAAGGCAAGCCTAAGGTACACAAAGGCTTATTGATGTACAGTCTTAATTTAAATTAAGTTAATACCATTAAACTTATTTACCTTCTCGTTCTTCATTTTGTAGGGCAGTGGCTGGCTCACTGACCTTTGTTTTTTTATTGGGTTACAGATTTTAGGTATCTCCATCACACTGATCTCTGTTCTGTGGACAAGACCATTATAATAAACAAATTCTCAGTACCATAAACTATGCCTAATAAAAAAACCTTTGTGGGCCACTTACCTTCTCTTTCTGCTTCCCTCACTGTTTAGTGCAGCGTTTCTCAAAGTGTGGGGCGGGCCCCACTGGTGGGGAACAGGAACATTACAAGTGGGGCGTGACAAATGGGAGGAAATTTGGTCATTTTTGTGCCCATCTCTATTAACTTCTTTTAATCATTGACCATACACTCAAAATGATACATTTAAATATAAGCCTAACTTAAAGCAACATCAGACTGTGAAGAAAATGTCACCCGGAACCATAGTCTACAAGAATGAATTAAGCAGATTTGAAGTGGAACAAAAACTTTAATGTGGAGAGGCGGTATATGCAGTAGTGGGTATAAAAGTAAACAATGGATACGTTTGTGACAAGGAATGAAAACTGGAGATTCTGTACTAGCAGAGAAAACCAAGACAGACAGTCGACCCAATCAACCAAAACGCCAGCCGAAAAGAAAGTATGATGACTTTTGTAAGAGACAAAATGCAAACACAGTTGCAAAAGTTTTTTTTAGATTTCTCTATTGAAAGTGTTTAATGCTGTTATGTTTTAAAATATGATGGGATTAAACAAATTTCAGCAGTTAAAATTAAAGCCTACTTGATACCATTTTGTCAGGGCAATTGGGGACAGGTGGGGCTCGGAACCCTTCCCTACCTCCAAAGTGGGGAATGGCAGAAAAACTTTGAGAAACACTGGTTTAGTGCCATAACACTTGGTGGTATTCCAGTTTTTACAATGGGCAATATAAATGTTGTGTTAATGGTTATTTATATCTATGGTTTGAACAATCTCCTACTTGTTTAAGTGCGCCACGACACTCATGGCAATCATCGCTCACAGGAGAACTGCACACCTGATGTAATCAGTGCAACACCTATACTGCCAAGTGAGGCAAAATACTTTAGCTAACAATGTCAGATGTGTTTGGCTAATTTTTAAAAGAAGCAGTGCAAATAAACTTGCCACAGAATTGTTTGTTTTCATTTTTTAAGCAAGTTGTTTGGTTGAGTAGTACAGTATATACTCTTGAGTCACAAGAAAAAAGGATGATGCAAATAACCAAAATTCAGTCTCGTTGGAGAAGGAAAATTAAGGACCAATCAAAGATCAAAAGATATAGAAGAAAAATAATCAAAGTGAGAATTTATTGTTTGTTTGGTTTATGTGTTTGTTTGTTTTGAAAGTTTGTGTCACAAGGTGACGATCTTTTTGGGCGGAACCAAAAGTTGGGAAAGTTTGGTTCCGCCCGGATGTTTCCGCCCAGACCGGGAGGAGGAAACACCGGACATCCGGTAGCATCGCGAGGGCTGTAATCAGCCAATAGAAGCACAGCTGTGCGTTGTTAAGAGGAGCGCCGGGTGATTGGAAGACGGCAGCACCCAGAGGAATACTTAAGAGTAGTTTGAATCACAGTTTGGGGTGGTGTTGGTGTGTATTGAAGTGCTGAGTTGTGCTCGCCTGATACGCTGATCGATCGCTATATTTGCTCTCTCTCTCTTCTTGTGCTGTCGATGTATGTTGATGGAGATACCGAAAACCTTATAGGTTGAAGAACGAACGAATGCCGACGTCTAGAGAGAGAAACAAAGGAGGAAGAAACGTATTGCTGTGAGTATACGCCTGTGGAAAAGTGTGTTTTACCGGAAGTGTGGCATACCGGTTGGCAACTGAAAACCACCCTGCCAGTGCATCTGGAGTGTTTGCAGCGTGGATTAACGTAGAGAAACGTGGGACGAAGGAAGTGCAGCAGCCGTGAGTAACAAAAACCTATTCCATTGGAACAAATTGTGTATCTTTGACTTGTGCATTTTCTGAGTACCTCCAGGAGAAGGAGGGCGGCCCTACCCCTGAGACAGCGTGGTGGGTGAGCCGAAGGATTCTTTTTATGAAGCAGCTACAGCGACGAAACAAACACTATGCCGTGTTATCCATTGCCGTATTCGCCCAGAGCGAAGTAGAGGAAGATGGGCGTCCTTTGTGTACACCGAGTGTGGTGGGTGAGTCTTTTGATGTAGAAACTTGCACGTTGAAGTGGTGCTGTGTATTGCCGTGTACTGCAGTGAAATTGCTGTGTGTCTTGTCAGACGTACCCCCGCCTTCTTTCACTTCGTCGAGGAAAGACGAAGAGGCAAGCGGCCCTAGAGAAACCTGTAGATATTTATGCTGTGAGTGTGTTTCAGTTTCAAACAACGGTGTGGTATCCTGGAGTGACTTTCCATCTGAACATTTGTTGGACCTTATAGCGTGGTGGTGAAGAACTGCAGAGTTAGTAGTGTGTGAGTATGACTTCGGGCCAATAGCATTGCTACCTTACCTGTGTGATTCCCATTGTCGCAGAGCTAGAGGCGAAAGAGGTCCACCGCCCCGAGGTCTCTACAAAGGGGCGCCCCTGTCCAGTGTTTCGATCGCCCGACGGGTAGCGAGGAAAGGGCAGCGCTCGACCCGGTAGACGGTGTGACGTTCCCGCCCCTCTGCAGACCAACGAGCTCGCCGACAGGGGCGTTCCCCGGCGCCCAACGGGAACTATTGCTTATTTGACACACTGTGGAAACCAGCTGTCGTAAGTCCGCCACCCTGTAAAAGTATACTAACCTGTTAAGCCTGTTTGGTCAACAGAGACGAAGAGTGTGCTGTGTACATTGACCTGAGAGGAGCCACTGCTGAAACCACGTACTTACAATACGTTACGCCCGGAAAGAGGTGAGAGCTATCCAAGTCGGATTAATTGTGTCCTTGTGTCCCAGTTGCCGCCTGTGGAGAGAGAGAACAAGAGGAGCATTAAGAGCATGAGCTGTGAGAGAACCTGCACTTACCAAGAGCTGTAGCCAGCGAAGAGGTGAGAGCTATCCCAGTCAGATTAGTTGTGTCCTTGTGTCCCAGTCGCCGCCTGTGGAGAGAGAGAACAAGAGGAGCATTAAGAGCACGAGCTGTGAGAGAACCTGTACTTACCAAGAGCTGTAGCCAGCGAAGAGGTGAGAGTCATCCAAGTCAGATTAATTGTGTCCTTGTGTCCCAGCCGCTGCCTGTGGAGAGAGAGAACAAGAGTGAGCATTAAGAGCACGAGCTGTGAGAGAACCTGCACTTACCAAGAGCTGTAGCCAGCGAAGAGGTGAGAGCTATCCAAGTCAGACTAATTGTGCCCTTGTGTCCCAGTCGCCGCCTGTGGAGAGAGAGAACAAGAGGAGCATTAAGAGAACGAGCTGTGAGAGAAACTGCACTTACCAAGAACTGTAGCCAGCGAAGAGGTGAGAGCCATCCAGTCAGATTAATCGTGTCCTTTGTGTCCCAGTCACTGCCTGTGGAGAGAGAAGAAAGGAGAGTGAGCCGACGACAAAGAGTTGTGCGAGTCCAAGCGGTGAAGTGCCGCGAAGCGCCATACAGGTACGCAGACAGGAGAAATCAATACCAACACTCATTGTACTTTATTCTGCCTCCAGGAGTGAAGAGGAGGGCGCCACGGGTAGAAGGAACCAGGCAGGAGCCTGTTCTTCGACGTCCCCCCCCCGGTCGCTCACTGGGCCGTGGCCCCCCTGGAGGGCGGAGCCAGATTTTAGTTTTAATTCCCCTTTCCCCAACCCCCAGCACATTTTAAATATTTAATAAATAAAGAATTATTTTATACTTACCTGTCCTCGTTGTTGTCTGGTCATTGGGCTGGCTTTGGGGACCTCCTCGGGGTGGAGTTTGAGAAGGGGCGTGGCTTTAGCCATTAGCAGCCAGCCCCTGGGCGTGACAGATTTGGCATAGTCGGCAGGGTCCACCTTGAGTTGAGTAACCAAGCTCGCCCAGTGACCGACAACGCGGGGCCCGCAGCCCAACCCCGTGCCGTGCCCGTCTTCATGGGTAGCCCATGGGTCCAAAAGTATGGAGGGACAGAGTCGGAAGTACGACTAACTGAATGGAAGGCCCAGTTGGAGTATCTGGCCGACTTACAAGGCCTTAGTGCAGCCCAGCGGCTCCAGTTCGTATTGAACTCCCTAGAGGGAGAAGCGCGGCGAGAGGTACAAGCCGCCCCTGAAGCTGTCCGAGCCACCGCCCAAACCATATTCCAGTTCCTCACCGAGCAATATGGTGACCACACCCCCGTAGCCGTCCTCCGCTCCCAATTCTTTAATTGTAAACAAGGCCCCCGACAACCCATTAGAGCTTTTGCCCTGAGACTGCGAGAGCAGTTTACCCGGCTGCAGACCCGCCGTGATCATGGGCTAGGAGACAGGGAGACCTTGCTGCGTGACCAGTTCCTTCTGGGGATGAAAGAGGGCCCCGCGAGACAGAGTCTGAGGGTCCAGTTTCGGAGGGACCCCGACCTCACATTCGAAGACCTAAGGAAGGAGGCGCTGGCCTTGGAGGGCGATGAGGTCGAAGTGAGTGAGACCCCAGTATGCGCGGCCGTGAGTGAAAACGCACCAACACAACCTGAGCGCGCGGATTGGAAGCAGGCTCTGAAAGCAGAACTTTTGAAGGACGTCCAAGAGCAGATGTCGGAACTATCCAAAACCCTTCTGGGAGAGCTGCAGCGAGGAAGGGCGCGGGAGGAACAAAGGCCGGCACCCCGAGAGCGAGTATACTCGGAGAGGGGCCGAGAGCCACCCGGACGCCCGAACCGCTTTAATCGGCCCCGTTTCGAATGGGATGACCAGGGGCGGCCAATCTGCAACCGTTGTGGTGAACCAGGGCATTATAGTCGTCAGTGTGGGCCCCGCCGGGCATCTGAAGGGGGTTTTTAGGTCGACCGGCCACAGTGGGTCGTGTGGCCGGGACCCCTCGAGAAGACCCGGGAAGAAGAGGTAGCTCTAGACATCAGATGGTCGGGCATAGCCCAATGGCGGAAGTAAAAGATGATTCAGTGCCTGGTGGATACGGGCTCCCAGGTGACGTTGTTAGCAGAAAGTCTCTCCAAAGAAATATTTGGAAGGCAAGGAACACAAGGAGCGGAGGCCCCCTGGATGACGCTGAAGGGCGCCAACGGCCTAGAGATCCCTTACATTGGTTATCGATTGACAGACCTAGAAGTTCATGGGGTGGTGGTCCCCCAAAAAGGTGTGATCATTGTAGAAGATAGGTGTTTGGGTGCCCACCGAGCCCCACTGGGCATGAACGTCCTCTCCGAATGCTGGGAAAAGTTATTCCAGGCTAGGCCTGGCCCAAGGATCTCGCCTACTGAGAGGCCCAAGTGGGAGCGCGTAGTGGCTGACTGCCGCCGGGTCCAGATGAACCAGGTTAGTAGAAATCAGGAGGAAGTAGGAAGAGTAATGTGTCGCTTTGCTTTGTCTATTCCCCCTAGAAGTAAGGCCATCGTGTGGGCAAGAGTGCCCCTTCGAGAAGCTAACCCAGAAGAGTGGGTGTTGGTTGAGCCACACACAGACTGCCCACAAGTAGAGGTAGCACGGGGCCTAGCGGCGGTCCGCCGGGGGAGAATTCCTGTGAGAGTACGTGATGAGCACCCATACGCAGTACACTTACACAGACACCAACGACTGGCCCGGCTGACGACGGTCGCACCCCACCAGGTGAGGGAAGAAAGAGATGTCCGTTTTCGTCAGGTGTGCCCCACTGTCATTGAGGTGGCCCTGACACAAATGGATGCCCCGTCGAGTAACAAGGAGAGAGAGGTGCCAAAACACCTTGCGGGTGAGTCGTTGCAAGGGGAGGATCTAGAGCGGGCACAGACACAGAAACTACAGGCACTCCTTCGGAGGTGGCAGCATGTGTTTGCAAAACACGATGAGGACTACAGGTGCACCAAGGTGGTAGAACACCACATCCCCACTGGGGACGCAGGGCCAAGTAGGGAGAGATACCGACCGATTCCACCTACCTTGTATGCGGAGGTACGCACACTTTTGCAGGGCATGCTGGGCCGGGGCATCATCAGGGAGAGCAGTAGCCCCCGGGGGGCCCCCATCGTACTCGTACAGAAGAAGACAGGAGCCTGGAGGTTCTGTGTGGATTATCGCAAGCTGAATCTGGTAACAAAGAAAGATGCTTTCCCCTTGCCACGGATCGAAGACTCTCTCCCCAGCCTCACGCAGTCAGCATGGTATTCCACCCTAGATCTGGCCAGTGGATATTGGCAGGTGCAAGTAGCCGAGGCAGACCGGGAAAAGACCGCCTTCACGACCCCTTTCGGACTATTTGAATGGGACCGGATGCCTTTCGGGCTCTGCAACGCTCCGGCCACTTTCCAACGCCTGATGCAACGCTGCCTTGGAGGTCAGTTAATGGAGTCAGTGTTGGTATATTTGGAGGATGTGATTGTCTATTCCCCAGATTTGGATACGCACCTCCGGCACCTTGAAGAAGTCTTCCAAGCCATGGAAAAGTATGGGCTGAAGCTGCAGCCTGACAAATGCCACTTGTTGCGGCGAGAAGTCAAATTTCTGGGCCATGTGGTCAGCGCAGCAGGGGTGGCCGTAGACCCCGGGAAGGTCTCTGCAGTGAAGGATTAGAACGCACCCAAGACTGTGAGGCAAGTACGATCCTTTTTGGGGTTCGTGGGATATTACAGACGATTTATAAAAGATTTTTTGAAGATTGCTAAACCTCTTAACCAGTTACTGGTTGGCACAGGACGAAGCCGGGGGCGTGGGTCACCCTCCATCAACTGGGATGATAATTGCGAGACGGCTTTTCAGAAGCTGAAGCAGGAACTGTTACAGGCCCCCATTTTGGCGTACGCTGACTTTGCTAAACCTTTTGTCTTATATACAGACGCAAGCAACCTGGGGCTGGGGGCGGTATTGGCCCAGCGGCAGGAAGGAACCGAGCGGGTGATTGCCTACGCAAGCCGAAGCCTCCACCCGGCCGAGAGGAACGATGCTAATTACAGCTCGTTCAAGCTGGAACTGCTGGCCCTGAAGTGGGCCTTGAGCGAGAAGTTCAAGGACTACCTTTGGGGTGCCAAGGTAACAGTAATTACAGACAACAACCCTCTGGTGCATTTACAGACGGCGAAGTTGGGGGCCGTTGAGCAGCGGTGGGTGGCCCAGCTGGCCAACTTTGACTACCAACTACAGTATCGGCCTGGGCGAGAGCATACGAACGCAGATGTCCTTTTGAGACTGCCAGAGGTTGAGAGCCCTGGGCGCCGGGTGCATCAAGAGGAAGATAGCCATGGGGAGGGCTATATGATAGGGGCTGTGGAGGCGCCAGGAGGCCAGCAGGAAGCCGTGCCAGGGAACTGGGGGTGGGACCCCCGCCGGTGGATAGAGAGACAGGCCCAGGATCAGGATGTGTGTCAGGTGAAGATGTGGGTGGAACAGGGCCGACGGCCGACGTCATCAGAGAGACTAGCCCAGACGGAGACTGGGAGAAGGCTACTGGGACAGTGGGAGAAGCTGGAAATACAGGAAGGAGTGCTCTGCAGGAAAGCCAGCGACCCGAAACTGGGCGAGGAAGTGTGCCAGATCGTGGTGCCCGCCAATCAGGTAACAGCATTAGTTTCAGCCTACCATGATCAGTTGGGACACCAGGGACAGGAAAGGACCGTATCCCTACTACGCAGATTCTTCTACTGGCCTGGGCTGGAGACGTCTGTGCGCGGCTTGATCCAAGCCTGCCCCAGGTGCATGTTGTTTAAATCTAAACGAGACGCTCGAGCACCGATGGTGCCCATCCATGCCAAAGCTCCCCTCCACATAATGGCCAAGGGGCCAACTTCGAATCCAAGGTGATCCGAGAGCTATGCCAGCTGTATGGGTGCACTAAAACCCACACAACGTCGTACCATCCCCAAGGAAATGGCAGCTGCGAGAGGTTTAATCAGACCCTATTGGGGTTACTAGGGACCCTGGATCAACGGCAACAGAGCGATTGGGTGAGTGCCTTACCAAACCTCCTTCAAGCTTATAATAACAGCGTACATAGCACGACAGGATATGCTCCGACTTACCTAATGTTCGGCAGGCACGTACGGATGCCCACTGACCTGGTCCTGGGAGTAGCAGCAGACCGGGAAGAAGTGAGCGTGACAGAGTGGGTGGGGCGCCACCATCAGCGCTTACACTTTGCCTACGAACAAGTGTCAAGGAAGATACAGACGACAGGGGAAAGGAACAAGCGGTTGTACGATCGGACTGCCCGAGATGCCCCCCTGTTACCAGGTGAGAGGGTCTTGGTGAGGGATAATCGGCGGCAAGGAAAGGGAAAGCTAAGCAACCGCTGGGAGGCCATCCCGTATGTGGTCTGCAAGCAGCAGAGGCCGGGACAACCGGTGTACACCATCCGGCCCGAGGGGAAGCCCGGCCCCGAACATGTGGTACATCAGAACATGCTTCGCCCCTGTCCAAACTATCCCTAGGCCACGAAGGAGATGCCCACGGAGCCAGTGCCGGCGGCCCCCTGGATGGAAGGATGGGCTGTGGTACCGGGCCGACCTGTGGTGGCGCTACCCCCGGCCGCCCAGAGGCAACCAGAGTTAGCACCCGAGCCAGCTGAACCCCCGGCCGCCCAGAGGCAACCAGAGTTAGCACCCGAGCCAGCTGAACCCCCGGCCGCCCAGAGGCAACCAGAGTTAGCACCCAAGCCAGCCGAACCCGACTCGCCTGTGAGACGCTCCCAACGGGAGAACCGAGGCCGTCCCCCTGCCCGTTACGGTGAGTGGACGACTCCGAGGCATTCCAGGGACTAGAATGCATTGGCAGGGGAGGATGTCACAAGGTGACGATCTTTTTGGGCGGAACCAAAAGTTTGGTTCCGCCCGGATGTTTCCGCCCAGACCGGGAGGAGGAAACACCGGACATCCGGTAGCATCGCGAGGGCTGTAATCAGCCAAACGAAGCACAGCTGTGCGTTGTTAAGAGGAGCGCCGGGTGATTGGAAGACGGCAGCACCCAGAGGAATACTTAAGAGCAGTTTGAATCACAGTTTGGGGTGGTGTTGGTGTGTATTGAAGTGCTCAGTTGTGCTCGCCTGATACGCTGATCGATCGCTATATTTGCTCTCTCTCTCTTCTTGTGCTGTCGATGTATGTTGATGGAGATACCGAAAACCTTATAGGTTGAAGAACGAACGAATGCCGACGTCTAGAGAGAGAAACAAAGGAGGAAGAAACGTATTGCTGTGAGTATACGCCTGTGGAAAAGTGTGTTTTACCGGATGTGTGGCATACCGGTTGGCGACTGAAAACCGCCCTGCCAGTGCATCTGGAGTGTTTGCAGCGTGGATTAACGTAGAGAAACGTGGGACGAAGGAAGTGCAGCAGCCGTGAGTAACAAAAACCTATTCCATTGGAACAAATGGTGTATCTTTGACTTGTGCATTTTCTGAGTACCTCCAGGAGAAGAAGGGCGGCCCTACCCCTGAGACAGCGTGGTGGGTGAGCCGAAGGATTCTTTTTATGAAGCAGCTACAGCGACGAAACAAACACTAGGCCGTGTTATCCATCGCCGTTTTCGCCCAGAGCGAAGTAGAGGAAGACGGGCGTCCTTTGTGTGCACCGAGTGTGGTGGGTGAGTCTTTTGATGTAGAAACTTGCACGTTGAAGTGGTGCTGTGTATTGCCGTGTACTGCAGTGAAATTGCGGTGTGTCTTGTCAGACGTACCCCCGCCTTCTTTCACTTCGTCGAGGAAAGACGAAGAGGCAAGCGGCCCTAGAGAAACCTGTAGATATTTATGCTGTGAGTGTGTTTCAGTTTCAAACAACGGTGTGGTATCCTGGAGTGACTTTCCATCTGAACATTTGTTGGACCTTATAGCGTGGTGGTGAAGAACTGCAGAGTTAGTAGTGTGTGAGTATGACTTCGGGCCAATAGCATTGCTACCTTACCTGTGTGATTTCCATTGTCGCAGAGCTAGAGGCGAAAGAGGTCCACCGCCCCGAGGTCTCTACAAAGGGGCGCCCCTGTCCAGTGTTCGATCGCCCGACGGGTAGCGAGGAAAGGGCAGCGCTCGACCCGGTAGACGGTGTGACGTTCCCGCCCCTCTGCAGACCAACGAGCTCGCCGACAGGGTCTGTCCCCGGCGCCCAACGGGAACTATTGCTTATTTGACACACTGTGGAAACCAGCTGTCGTAAGTCCGCCACCCTGTAAAAGTATACTAACCTGTTAAGCCTGTTTGGTCAACAGAGACGAAGAGTGTGCTGTGTACATTGACCTGAGAGGAGCCACTGCTGAAACCACATACTTACAGTACGTTACGCCCGGAAAGAGGTGAGAGCTATCCAAGTCGGATTAATTGTGTCCTTGTGTCCCAGTCGCCGCCTGTGGAGAGAGAGAACAAGAGGAGCATTAAGAGCACGAGCTGTGAGAGAACCTGTACTTACCAAGAGCTGTAGCCAGCGAAGAGGTGAGAGTCATCCAGTCAGATTAATTGTGTCCTTGTGTTCCAGCCGCTGCCTGTGGAGAGAGAGAACAAGAGTGAGCATTAAGAGCACGAGCTGTGAGAGAACCTGCACTTACCAAGAGCTGTAGCCAACGAAGAGGTGAGAGCTATCCAAGTCAGACTAATTGTGCCCTTGTGTCCCAGCCGCTGCCTGTGGAGAGAGAGAACAAGAGTGAGCATTAAGAGCACGAGCTGTGAGAGAACCTGCACTTACCAAGAGCTGTAGCCAGCGAAGAGGTGAGAGCTATCCAAGTCAGACTAATTGTGCCCTTGTGTCCCAGTCGCCGCCTGTGGAGAGAGAGAACAAGAGGAGCATTAAGAGCACGAGCTGTGAGAGAACCTGTACTTACCAAGAGCTGTAGCCAGCGAAGAGGTGAGAGTCATCCAGTCAGATTAATTGTGTCCTTGTGTTCCAGCCGCTGCCTGTGGAGAGAGAGAACAAGAGTGAGCATTAAGAGCACGAGCTGTGAGAGAACCTGCACTTACCAAGAGCTGTAGCCAACGAAGAGGTGAGAGCTATCCAAGTCAGACTAATTGTGCCCTTGTGTCCCAGTCGCCGCCTGTGGAGAGAGAGAACAAGAGGAGCATTAAGAGAACGAGCTGTGAGAGAAACTGCACTTACCAAGAGCTGTAGCCAGCGAAGAGGTGAGAGCCATCCAGTCAGATTAATCGTGTCCTTTGTGTCCCAGTCACTGCCTGTGGAGAGAGAGGAAAGGAGAGTGAGCCGACGACAAAGAGTTGTGCGAGTCCAAGCGGTGAAGTGCCGCGAAGCGCCATACAGGTACGCAGACAGGTGAAATCAATACCAACACTCATTGTACTTTATTCTGCCTCCAGGAGTGAAGAGGAGGGCGCCACGGGTAGAAGGAACCAGGCAGGAGCCTGTTCTTCGACGTCCCCCCCGGTCGCTCACTGGGCCGTGGCCCCCCTGGAGGGCGGAGCCAGATTTTAGTTTTAATTCCCCTTTCCCCAACCCCCAGCACATTTTAAATATTTAATAAATAAAGAATTATTTTATACTTACCTGTCCTCGTTGTTGTCTGGTCATTGGGCTGGCTTTGGGGACCTCCTCGAGGTGGAGTTTGAGAAGGGGCGTGGCTTTAGCCATTAGCAGCCAGCTCCTGGGCGTGACATTTGCACACTTTGCTATTTGTTCCTTTCTTGCAGGAAAAAAACACTGCAACCTTAGGAGACATTTCAATTCACAGAGCAGATTATTGCTGTGCAGAAGTGCTTGGAGTGGACAATGGCATTTCCCAGACAGAGGGATCTTCTATGATGTATGGACCTGAACTTTGTAATATTAATGAGTTATATACAAGACAAGACTACACTCCGTACACTACTGATTGTGTTGTGGAACATTTTTATTGTATTCACTATGGTATAGATGATGAGTGGAATGATGGCACTTTATTTGACAATGACCTTAATGATGATGCAGAAATTCAATTTAAGGAAAAGCCTGGTAATTGTTCACTTTGCAAAAATGCTCCTTTATCAACTGTAGAAAGCGTTATCATTATACTAGCTTTTGCTAATAGACACAAAATTACAGGGAAAGCCCTGAGTGACTTGGTCAAATTCATCTCCCTGCATTGTCCAGAAGAACATCAAACAGAGTGCCTGGGAAATCTAAAAAAAATCAAACAAATGTGACCCATCACGGAAACCAGTGACACAAGTCGGCAGCACAAGTTTCGAGATAATGAAAAAACTAAGTTTTTTTTCAAAGTTTGTGATTTTCGTTTTATTGGAGAATCTGTTAGTTGAGATCACGAAGACGCCTCTCTATGTTTGAGATAGCAGTTTTTGTGTATTTAAACTGCTTGTTTCTCCGGAGATTCTAGCGTGCAGCCGGGGGGGCGTCATTGTCTGTGTGTATTTACATACCTTATAAGCGCCTTGTGTTTTCGCCCCCGCCCCCAAAGGGAACAGCGTAACTACTAAATAAGGATAGTTTACCCAAAAATGAAAATAATGTAATGAATGACTTACCCTAATGTCGTTTTAAACTCGGTTCATCTTCGGAACACAGTTTAAGATGTTTTAACGTTAGATTTAGTCCGAGAGCTTTCTGTCCCCTCCATTGAAAGTCTTTGTACGGTTTCCATGTCCAGAAAGGTAATAAAAACAACATCAAAGTAGTCTATGTGACATCAGTGGGTCAGTTAGAATGTGTTGAAGCATCGAAAATACATTTTGGTCCAAAAATAGCAAGAATTACGACTTTATTCAGCATGGATTATCTATTTTTTTTCCAAACTTACAGCGTGCGTCTCCCTAGAAGCTTGGGCGCACAAAACAAAAGAAAAAAAAGAAGCTTGGGCGGAACAGATAACAGTCAGTCGCATCATACGTCAGCCGTGTTTAGGCTTGCTCAGTCGGATGATGTCAAAGTACAGCGAGAGCTCTTCAAGAAATCTTACAAAGTAGTTTAATTTCGACTCGCTCTCGCAGTACTTTGACGTCATCTGTCTGTCAGTTCTTGCAGCGCAGCATGAAGTCAAACACACACAAAAAACTCACACAGAGATCGTTAAATTCGTTTTTTAATTGGCTACATGTTTTGTCATCAATATTTTCCATGAAGTCATTGCCTGATGGAGGAACAAGCGAGCGATTGGTTACATCCCTAACGGACATCACGTTTTTGACGGCGCTGTTTGAATTATCTATTATACTACCTCCCTATTTTAAATACAAACTTTAAAGGCGGGTTCATGTGTTTACTGGAACGTAAAGCGTAATCTCATATACCCTTACATGTTACGATGTAAATAGTCCTCATATTGTATATTATATTCTATTACCAGACGTTTATGCAAAATCTGATGTAAACAATAGACTTTTTTTTTCTTTTTTTTTTTTTTTTTTTTTTTTTTTTTTTATTGAAGAAGCATAGCAGCAATTACAAATTCAACAACAAAAACAATTATAAACAGTACATAAAGAACAAGTACAATGAAAAAAACAATTAAAATAGACACAACAAAACAAAAAATAAGTAAAAGGATAAAGTAATAATAAAAATAAATAAATAAAATAACAAAAATAATAATATAACATAAAATTAAGCCAGGGGAAAAATAAAATTTAAAATAAGATCAAAATATAAAAGTGCCTTGAGATCCTTGGGCTTTCATTATAGAAAATAATAAATATTATACTTTGAGCACAATGTAACTGACTTTAAAGCTTTGGCATTGTTGGAAGAAGAGATAGTACCTAAATAAGATTTCAGGTCATTGCAGAAAATAATAAAAAGAGGTCTGACAGATAAAAATTTACATTTGTGTACAAAAAACTTGGCTAGAAACATAAATAAATTTACAAGAAAATATTTGTCTTTTAAATTTTTATCAGAGTTATAACAACCAAATAAGACATCTTTAAACTCCAAAGAGAAATTGACTAACAAAGAAGTACGCACAAATAAACAAAATTTCTTCCAAAAGGTAGCTGCATGAACACAGTCCCAAAAAAGGTGAGGTACAGACTCATATTCCACTCCACAGAAGGAGCATAGAGGATCCAATTCAGGAAACATTTTTTTAATAAAAAGATTGACTGGGTAAAATCGATGTAACAACTTGAATGATACCTCTTTAACCTTATTAGTGATTAAATATTTGTTGGATAGAGACCACACGTCCTTCCAAGGAATATTATTAAAGCAATTGTTCCAATATGATATTATAGCAGGGACAGTAATAATATCATTCTGAAAAAGTTGTCTAATCTTTCTATTCCTAACAAAGGGACTAGATAAAAAACAGATCTTTCCTATTGCCGTTTCACAAGGATGTATCCAAGAGGTAGAAGAAAGTAAAGAGTCACCTGAGTTTTTCAAAAGTGCAATAGCTCCACTGGGGATGGCATCCATCACTATAGCAAAATCTCGTGGGGTAACAGGAATACAATATTTAGTTAAGAATTCAGAATAAGAAAACAAATGCCCATTTGAATTTACAAGTTGAGAAACTAAAATAATATTATTATTAAACCAGCCTGAAAAGAAGAGTGTTTTATTTTTGTACCGGATATCTTGGTTATTCCAAATAAAATACCGGTGGGGGCTAAAATTATGTTTGTAAATCAAATGCCAGGCCAGAAGCACCTGCTTATGGAAATTAGACAATTTGATGGGCAATTTACATATATTATAATTACAGACTAACAGAAAAGGGAGACCACCAACTTTAGAAAAAATATAATTGGGAATAGCATTCCATAGAGAATCAGAATCATTCAAGAACTGCTTCAACCAATTGATCTTAAAAGTATTGTTTAAAGAAGCAAAATCAAGAAAGTTAAGACCGCCATGTTCTAAGCTATTTATGACCACAGATTTTTTAATGTAATGTCTTTTGTGTTTCCATAAAAAGTCAAAAAGCATTCTATCAATCTTAACCAAAAATGTCTTATCCACATGCAAAGAAAGAGCAGGGTAGGTCAATCTAGAAATACCCTCCGCTTTGGCGAGGAGAGCCCTTCCACGTAGAGACAGATCTCTTTGGAGCCAGGAATTCAATTTTTTCTTAGCTTTAGTAATTACTGGATCAAAATTAAATTTCCCTCTCATATTGGCATCTTTACAAATTGTAACACCTAAGTAATTCACTTGAGACTTAACAAGAATATTATGCAGGGATGGGGTAGAACAAGACTTTAAGGGAAGAAGTTCGCATTTATCTAAGTTCAAAGAAAGGCCAGAGGCTTTTGAGAACACTTTAATAAGATCAAGAGCGATAGGGATCT
Source organism: Paramisgurnus dabryanus (assembly GCF_030506205.2). Taxonomy (NCBI): domain Eukaryota; kingdom Metazoa; phylum Chordata; class Actinopteri; order Cypriniformes; family Cobitidae; genus Paramisgurnus; species Paramisgurnus dabryanus. The sequence goes on from NC_133352.1 coordinate 3,087,215, forward strand.
GCGAGTCGTTTTTTAAAAAGAGTGTGGTATCATCAGCTAATTGAGTAATAATAATGTGTTTATTTGCTATATGAACCCCTTGTAATTGGCTATTCAACAGGGAAGTAGTAAGGAGTTGAGCAGCCATTAAGAATAAATAAGACAATACCGGGCAACCCTGGCGCACCCCTCTAAACACATTAAATCTTGGGGAAGTGCCCGATTTTAGATTAATTGAGCAGTTTCCATTTTTGTATAACGTACGGACAGTTTTACAAAAGAAATCACCAAAACCAAATTTATACAGGGATTGCAAAATAAATTCATGTTCAAGGGAATCAAAGGCTTTGTAAAAATCTAAAAAAAGAATAAAACTTTCATCTCTTATCAGTTCATCATAGTCCAACAGATCTAAGACAAGGCGTATATTGTTAGCAATATGCCTCTTTGGGATGAAACCTGATTGAGTCTCGTCTATTATTGTACTCAGAACTGGTTTAATTCTTTTGGCCAGTAACAAAGCTAATATTTTATAATCACAATTTAATAAGCAAATTGGACGCCAGTTATCAATCAAAAGAATGTCTTTCTTAGGTTTGGGTATTAAAGTAAGTAATCCCTGTGATAAAGTAGGCGGAAGTGTCTCAGACGCAATACTCTCCAAATAAGTCTCACGCAAGAAAGGTGCCAACTCTTGAGCAAAACTTTTGTACAATTCGGCTGTCAGCCCATCTGTGCCCGGAGACTTATTGTTCTTAAGAGATTCAATAGATTCAATTATTTCATCAATGGATATATCCCTATCGCAGGTGCTCTTATCTGCATTAGATGATGTCCTAACATCTTTCAGAGACTGGAAAAATGACAAAGCAGAGTCTTTGCAATATTTAGTGTTGTAAAGATTTGAGTAGAAGTTTGAACAAAATGTGCCGATTACCTTAGGATCAGAACTAATCTTACCATTTAAATTTAGAGAGTTAATAGTTAAATTTCTACAGTTATTCTTTTCCATTCTGAAGAAATAGGCTGTGCTATGTTCTCCCTGCTCTAGCCACCTTCTTCTAGAACGAATGAAAGCGCCCTCTGCCTTATTCTTATATATTGAGTCTAACTGAGTTTGCAGATCAATAAATTCTGCCAATTCAGTTTCTGATAGACCAATCTGCATTTTATCAGAGAGTGTCATTATTTTGGAAATGACAGTCTCCTCTTTAAGTCTTTTACGTTTCGCTAGAAGGCTGCCAAAATTCCTAGCACACTTGCTAATTTCGTGTTTTAGTAGTTCCCAATTGAGGCCGTATTTATTTTCTTTTTGTGCTTTGATCCAGTAATTATCAATCAAATATAAGATGTTTTTCCTTAATTGATCATGCTTAAGCAAAGAAGAATTAAGCTTCCAATAAGAGGCTCTAAATTTTGAAGAAGAGATATCTGAAGATAGAGGAGATTGAATAAGAATTGCTTTATGGTCAGTCATGGGAGAAGGGAGAATACTAACAGAAACATTAAAGTCCCTAACAGACTGTGAAACAAGCCAGAAATCTATTCGGGATTGTCTAGAGCAATTTTTGTTACTCCAAGTATAGGATTTAGTATTCGGAAAGGTCTCCCTCCAAATATCAATAATATCAAATTTATCCATTAAAAGCTTTAATTTAGAATTAGCAGAAATAGTCTGTTTAGGTGGCAGTCTATCAAGATTATTATCAGGTACAATATTAAAGTCCCCACCAATGAAAACTAAGGCACTTGGGTATGCATTAAGCCACAGCAGAATCTTCCCTTCTATCGCATCAATTAGTAGATCATTCTCATGAGAACTATTATACCCGTAGATATTAATTAGTATTACCACAGTGTTCTTTAAACAAATGACCATAAGCAGAAAATGTCCATTCGGGTCACTAAAGACGTGCAAAACTTCCCCAGCAAAAAGGTTTTTTAAAGTCAGAACTCCAGCTGAACGCTCCGAACCGTGAGCCATCCAAACATCATTGTTCCACTGATTTTTCCAAAATGCAATATCACTGGCAACAGAGTGGGATTCTTGAAAAAAACAAAAATCAGTTTTGAACGATTTGGCATATAGAAACAAAGCCTTCCGTTTCGTAATGTCTCTTAGACCCCTGACGTTAAGAGAAAAAACTGAAATAGACATACAAAAATAACTCTTTTAACAAAGAACTGCAAACAAAACGAGCTAACTAAGGTTGACTACGCATAAGCAGCTGACTACAGAGTCAGGTCAAGTGCGGTTACAGCCATCAATAGTCAGGTTCCATAACGAAAAGGAGCTCCAAAAAGCTCACTTGGAATGAGAACAGTATGAGTAGGCTTACATAGGGTTAATCTCAGAGCCCTCGATGAATGCACGGTGTCCGACAAAATGCGCCCTTTTCCCCTCCTTGCGGGCTTTTTCGACGGCCGGCCACAGCAATTGCCTCCTTTCTCGGTCATAGGTAGTGAGATCCTCAGTAAATCGTAAACCGTTCGCCCGCAGGAACTCTGACGATTTTGCCGCCCTCCACACACCATCTCGCATCACACGTGAGGAAAACTGAATAATGATCGCGCGCGGTTTTGACATATTCGGAAGTCTTTTCCCAATGCGGTGGACAGTGTCAATTTTATCTGGAAGAGTTTTGCTCTCCTCTGGAAAAGTGGCCAGACAAATGCGTATAGACTCGGATCTGGTGTTTTCATTTTCCTTTTCAGGTACTCCATGTAAACGCAAATTCCATCGGCGAGAGTATCGCTCCAAGTCAGCAATTCTTGTTTCGCAGATCTCCATCTTCTTTTCTTCAGCATTTAGTCTGGTTTCGACGTGGCCGACTTTCCCCTTAATATCATTCAACTCAGCACAAACAAAATCCACCGTCTTTTTTAGCCCTTCAATTTTAAGCGCATTATCCCCCACCATTTTCTCCAGGGCATCCGAGCGATTATTTATTAGCTGTGAGAGAGTGGAAATCACGGCGTCGTCTTCAGCTTTCCCTTTCTTGGAGGGTGGCTTACCTGGGCTCTCCGGAAACGGAGTAGATAAGAGGATATCCCCGGGAGACGAATAGCTGTGGAGGCTCACATTTTCGGACACACGTGAAGCACGCGACATTTCTTTTTCTTTCCTTTTGTCTGCGGCAGATTTCATCTGTACGCTATCGAGGGATATGTATTAAGTACTTATGTAAGCAAAGACACGGAACGAGATTATTAATATAGTAGTTTAGCTGTTAAAAGTGAATTAGTCAGCGGAGCTCGATGAAGGCAAACTTAGCAGGACGCCATCTTGGATCGACCAACAATAGACTATATATCTATATTTCACGGATTATACACATTTGTGGACGAAAATGGTCATTGGATGATTCACACATCTGAAACAGACTGGATTCGACTTGTGATCTACACAAAGGGAAAAAGTCCTGTTTATTTTTGCATGTAGTCATCCAGACTTTTGTCATAAAATACTACATATAACGCTACAACATCTGTATCTCAAAACGGCTTTACGTTTACGTTATGGCTTAGCTAAATGAGATGTAAATGAGCCCTATTGTCTCTCCCGGCAGGGAAAAGTGTTAACTTTTCTTTCTGTATTTTCTCGGTTTGAGTTTTCCTGAGTTCCTATATTCAAATGGCCACAACTTCTCAAAATCTTATTAGGGGTCAAGCCCAGAATGGGCGAAGACCCCTATTGTATCCGTTAGTTTTCTTATTATTATTCTTCCCTTTTCTTTTTAGGGGTCAAGCCCAGAATGGGCAAAGACCCCTATTGTTTCTGTTAGTTTTCTTTTTCTTTTTCTTCCTCCGCCATTGCGGTCTATGGCAGCCTATAGAACCGTACGTAGGAAAGTTATGAAATTTGGCACACTGATAGAGGACTGTCCAAAAAGTCTCCACAGCAAATTTGAAGTCTGTATCTCTAACCCGCTAGCGCCACCAACAGTCCAAATTTGCACTTATGTATTTGCCTATAACTTCTGACCCGTAAGTCCTAGACACTAAATTCTTGTATCCTCTGATTCCTTGGCTCAAGACGATTCGATTAGACCCTATGACGTCATTTTCCGTCATGAAAAATTTTCCGCCATTTTGATTTATTCATAAAACCTACTTTTGCGAACTTGTCCTAGAGCTTTTGCCCAATTGCCACGAAAAATGGTATGTAGCATCTAGAGACACTCAGGGCAAAAAGTTATTAAAAGAATTTTGATAAACCATTCCGTTTTCGTATAGCGCGTCAACAAATTTTACGTAGAGCCCAAAAAACAGGTTTTAGTGTGTATCTTCGCCAATCTTATGTCTATTGACGCCACACTTGGTAGTTGTGATGCCAGTGAGGATCTGAGGGGGCATGCAGAGTTTCGTCACAGCACCACCTAGTGGTCATACGAATGTTGTACATGCTTATAACTTTGGCTCTGATCTGTGTTTTTTCACGGGACTTGTTTCGCTGAAGTCCAGAATAGTTGCCGAGTCCAACCTTACCAAACATGCCAGATTTCGCTTTACGGTTAGCCCTGCGCAGCAAAACAGCACTTAAAAAACACGCGCGAATATCTCCGCGAGCGTAATTCTGATCGACTCGAAAAGATCATAGGAAGAATATTGCATTACCTTCTGAACAAAAAGTTCTATTGGCGTTGTATTAAAATTTTCATCAGAAATGGCCGAAAATTGCAAAAAACGAAAAATTACCTTTAAATTTTCTGTTTTTACACATAAATGGTTATAACTTCGTAACGCAAAGAGATTTTTTCACCATATTTGATACGCTGATGTACGACCACAGTCTGAGGCTACACAAAAAAAATTGTATGCTTGCACCACTAGTTGGCCTTATAATTGAATAAAACCTTTGAAATCAAGCCACCCTATGGTCATACAACTGTTTCTTCACTAAACCAAAGTGTATAGTCATAAAACTAGCTAGATGTAACACAGTTATGACCTGAGGTTGCATGCACGAATTTTGTCATTGCGCCACCTACTGGTTTTGAGATAGAATATGCCATTTTTTTGGCCTAAAACTACTGCAACAACACATCTAAAACCATGAGTCATCATGGATTATTCCTTTCATGGCTTTGACTATAATCACTAGTGGATGTCCATTTACTCTCTAGCAACCAATGAGAATACCTTATCAACTGTTTTTGCAAGAGTTTTTTCTTTGCATCAGAACATCGCAGAGACATGGGGATGGTCTCTTTTGACTCTTTTAACTTGTTGTAACATGTTGTGACCCATGTTTGCCCACTGTAAGCATCACATACATGTCCTTCAGTGCTCTAATGTCCCATGATTGTCAATAACCGAAGGACAGTTGCAGTAGACAAGAACATAGATTATTTTTGTTGATTACTTTGCATTTTTTCATCTGAAATCATTAGGTTTACCTAAGTTCTTCAGTCTGCTTATCCAAACGCAACTTTACATCCTTCTGTGCCCTTTTCGGCTTGACCCCGGTGATTGCTGCTTGCAGCTATATTTAGGGGTCAAGCCCCGAAGGGGCGAAGACCCCTATTGTATTTGTTAGTTTTCTTATTAGGGGTCAAGCCCCGAAGGGGCGAAGACCACTATTGTATTTGTTAGTTTTCTTATTATTATTAGGGGTCAAGCCCCGAAGGGGCGAAGACCCCTATTGTATTTGTTAGTGTTCTTATTAGGGGTCAAGCCCAGAATGGGCGAAGACCCCTATTGTTTCTGTTAGTTTTCTTTTTAGGGGTCAAGCCCAGAATGGGCGAAGACCCCTATTGTATCTGTTAGTTTTCTTTTTATTATTAGTTATTCTTCTTCCGCCATTGCGGTCTATGGCAGCCCATAGAACCGTACGTAGGAAAGTTATGAAATTTGGCACACTGATAAAGGACAGTCCAATGTGTCCCCACAGCAAATTTGGAGTCTCTATCTCTAACCCTCTAGCGCCACCAACAGTCCAAAGTTGAACTTATGTTTTTGCTTATAACTTCTTATCCGTAAGTCCTAGAAACTAAATTCTTGTTTCCTCTGATTCCTTGGCTCAAGACGATTCGACTGGACCCTACGACGTCATTTTCCGTCATGAAAATTTTTCCGCCATTTTGAATTATTCGTAAAACCTACTTTTTCGAACTCGTCCTAGAGCTTTTGCCCGATTGCCGCGAAAATTGGTATGTAGCATCTAGAGACCCTCACGGCAAAAAGTTATCAAAAGAATTTCGATAAACCAATCCGTTGTCGTATAGCGCGTCAACAAATGTTACGTAGAGCACAAAAAAACAGATTTTAGGCTGTATCTTCGTCAAACTTAGGCCTATTGACACGACACTTGGTACTTGTGATGCCAGTCAGGAACTGAGTGTGCATGCACAGATTCGTCGCAGCGCCACCTAGTGGCCAGACAGATGATTTTTACACCTATAACTTTGGCTGTGATCAACGTATTTTGACGGGACTTGATTTTTAGGAGTCCTGAATAGTCGCCGAGTCCAACGATACCAAACATGCCAGATTTCGCCTTACGGTTAGCCCTGCGCAGCAAAACAGCACTTAAAAAACATGCGCGAATATCTCCGCGAGCGTTATTCCGATCGACTCGAAAACACCATAGGAAGAACAATGCATTACCTTCTGAACAAAAAGTTCTATTGGCGTTATATTAAAATTTTCATCAGAAATGGCTGAAAATTGCAAAAAACGAAAAATTACCTTTTACAATTTGTGTTTTTATACATAAATGGTTATAACTTCGCAACGAAAAGTAATTTTTTCACCAGATTTGATACGCTGATGTATGAGCAGAGTCTGAGGCCACAAAAAAAATTGGTATGCCTGAACCACTAGGTGGCCCTATAATTGAACAAAATATTTCATATCAAGCAAGCCCTATGGTCATACAGCTATTTCTTTGCCGAACTAAAGTGTATAGTCATGAAACTAGCTAGATGTAACGCAGTCATGAGGTTGCATGCACGATTCTGTCATAGCGCCCCCTAGTGGTTTGGAGATAGAAAATAGCTTTTTTTGCCTAAATCTACTGCAACAGCACATCTAAAACCATGAGTCATCATGGATTATTCCTTTCATGGCTTTGACTATAATCACTGGTGGTTGCCAATTCACTCCCTAGCAACCAATGAGAATACCTTATCAACCGTTTTGCAAGAGCTATAACTCTGCGTCAGAACATCGTAGAGACACGGGGGTGGGCTCTTTTGACTCATTAACAACACTGTAACATTTTGAGAGCGGAGTATTGCCACTGCAAGCACCACTCATTTTTACGTCAGTGTTCTAGTTATCAATGCTCGTCGAAAGAGAGGGAGAGATTTCACTAAATGAGAACACAGCTTTTTTGCTGATAACTGTTATATTGTTTTGTCTGAAATCAAGAGATTTTCCTAGGTACTTAAAACTGCTCATCCGAAGTCAACTTTACTTTCTGCTGTGCCCTTTTTGGCTTGACCCCGGTGATTGCTGCTTGCAGCTATATTTCTTTTTCTTTTTCTTTTTCTTTTTCTTCCTCCGCCATTGCGGTCTATGGCAGCCTATAGAACCGTACGTAGGAAAGTTATGAAATTTGGCACACTAATAGAGGACTGTTCAAAAAGTCTCCACAGCAAATTTGAAGTCTGTATCTCTAACCCGCTAGCGCCACCAACAGTCCAAATTTGCACTTATGTATTTGCTTATAACTTCTGACCCGTAAGTCCTAGACACTAAATTCTTGTATCCTCTGATTCCTTGGCTCAAGACGATTCGATTGGACCCTATGACGTCATTTTCCGTCACGAAAAATTTTCCGCCATTTTGATTTATTCATAAAACCTACTTTTGCGAACTTGTCCTAGAGATTTTGCCCAATTGCCACGAAAAATGGTATGTAGCATCTAGAGACACTCAGGGCAAAAAGTTATTAAAAGAATTTTGATAAACCATTCCGTTTTCGTATAGCGCGTCAACAAATTTTACGTAGAGCCCAAAAAACAGGTTTTAGTGTGTATCTTCGCCAATCTTATGTCTATTGACGCCACACTTGGTAGTTGTGATGCCAGTGAGGATCTGAGGGGGCATGCAGAGTTTCGTCACAGCACCACCTAGTGGTCATACGAATGTTGTACATGCTTATAACTTTGGCTCTGATCTGTGTTTTTTCACGGGACTTGTTTCGCTGAAGTCCAGAATAGTTGCCGAGTCCAACCTTTCCAAACATGTCAGATTTAGCCCTTACGGTTAGCCCTGCGCAGCAAAACAGCACTTAAAAAACACGCGCGAATATCTCCGCGAGCGTAATTCTGATCGACTCGAAATCATCATAGGAAGAATATTGCATTACCTTCTGAACAAAAAGTTCTATTGGCGTTGTATTAAAATTTTCATCAGAAATGGCCGAAAATGGCAAAAAACTAAAAATTACCTTTAAATTTTCTGTTTTTACACATAAATGGTTATAACTTCGTAACGCAAAGAGATTTTTTCACCATATTTGATACGCTGATGTACGACCACAGTCTGAGGCTACACAAAAAAAATTGTATGCTTGCACCACTAGTTGGCCTTATAATTGAATAAAACCTTTGAAATCAAGCCACCCTATGGTCATACAACTGTTTCTTCACTAAACTAAAGTGTATAGTCATAAAACTAGCTAGATGTAACTAGGGGTGTGCCGGTTTCAGAATTGGTGATGACGGTTATGACGTGAGTCAAATGTGACGGTTCATAACATAACCGTCTGTGGGGGGCGTTTTGCTCGTTTAAATGTTTGTGGATTGACGCGAACGTGTCATTTTACCATAAAATCATGAATGTGATGCCAAGTGTGTTTTTAACAGTAATGACTTTAGGCAATTTAACAGAAAGCAATGAAATATTTAAAAACACACTGTTGACAGAAGACTGCGCTGTCACTCTCTGCTCAGAATAAATGAATCCTCTCTCATCTATTTTGATAATCTTCAGAGAAACAGATTTAATTGTGTCTATATCTGTCATTACATGGACCAGAATGTGGGTTAAAAAGCGTCTTGAAGAGGTTTTGCTCATAAATGCATGTAAAGTAAAGTAATATGAACTTGAGATTTTTATACTGTTACTAAACTGCACAGTATGCGCAGCAAACGCAGCCGACAATGGCCACGCGCGGCAAACGCTCTCCACATACAGTACGCGCTGTTCAGTGCTCACACTTGCGAAGTAAACCGGCGTTTGAATAAACAAGACACTGATTAGCTACTTACTCTACGTTTATTTAAAATTAACAGCAAGACAAGCAGTGAATGTGCTTTCAGGAGAGTTAGTAGATTAGCATGGGAGAATTTGAACTTGAAAAGCGGAGTGTACTGACTGACGTCTTTCCGCGGTTAAAACAACATTCCTTCTTATGGTCAGTCATGTTTATTTGATGCTATAAATTAACTAGAAGGAAGAGATGATTTGAAAGGTGAGACTTTGTTTAATATGTTTAATCTCAAAAGTAACCGAAAAGTAACCTGGTCTGTCCTGTATGTCAGCACGTTGTCAGTGTCTGCTCCGCTCTGTATTTTTCACTGCGTGAGAACATGGTGGGGCGTATAACACAGACTGTTAACAATTGTTTTAAATAGTATTTAAAAAGCCTGTATGATACATTTTTTTTTTAAATATTTTAATAACACGGTTTTGCCGGTTATAGAGTTCTAATGACGGTGTTCAACTATAACCGTCGGTCTCACGGTTATATAATGACCGTCACAGCCCTAGATGTAACACAGTTATGACCTGAGGTTGCATGCACGAATTTTGTCATTGCGCCACCTACTGGTTTTGAGATAGAATATGGCATTTTTTTGGCCTAAAACTACTGCAACAACACATCTAAAACCATGAGTCATCATGGATTATTCCTTTCATGGCTTTGACTATAATCACTAGTGGATGTCCATTTACTCTCTAACAACCAATGAGAATACCTTATCAACTGTTTTTGCAAGAGCTTTTTCTCTGCATCAGAACATCGCAGAGACATGGGGATGGTCTCTTTTGACTCTTTTAACTTGTTGTAACATGTTGTGACCCATGTTTGCCTACTGTAAGCATCACATACATGTCCTTCAGTGCTCTAATGTCCCATGATTGTCAATAACCGAAGGACAGTTGCAGTAGACAAGAACATAGATTATTTTTGTTGATTACTTTGCATTTTTTCATCTGAAATCATTAGGTTTACCTAAGTTCTTCAGTCTGCTTATCCAAACGCAACTTTACATCCTTCTGTGCCCTTTTCGGCTTGACCCCGGTGATTGCTGCTTGCAGCTATATTTATTATTATAATAATTATTCTGCTTCTTCTTCCGCCATTGCGGTCTATGGCAGCCCATAGAACCGTACGTAGGAAAGTTATCAAATTTGGCACACTGATAAAGGACAGTCCAAATATTATCCACAGCAAATTTGGAGTCTCTATCTCAAACCCGCTAGCGCCACCAACAGTCCAAAGTTGCACTTATGTTTTTGCTTATAACTTTTGATCCGTAAGTCCTAGAAACGAAATTCTTGTTTCCTCTGATTCCTTGGCTCAAGCCGATTCGATTGGACCCTATGACGTCATTTTCCGTCATGAAAATTTTTCCGCCATTTTGAATTATTCGTAAAACCTACTTTTGCGAACTCGTCCTAGAGTTTTTACCCGATTGCCGCAAAAATTGGTATGTAGCATCTAGAGACCCTCACGGCAAAAAGTTATTAAAAGAATTTTGATAAATCAATCCGTTGTTGTATAGCGCGTCAACACATTTTACGTAGAGCGCAAAAAAACAGATTTTATGCTGTATCTTCGTCAAACTTAGGCCTATTGACACGACACTTGGTACTTGTGATGCCAGTCAGGAACTGAGTGTGCATGCACAGTTTCGTCGCTGCGCCACCTAGTGGCCAGACAGATGTTTTATACACCTTTAACTTTGGCTGCGATCAACGTATTTTGACGGGACTTGATTTTTAAGAGTCCTGAATAGTCGCCGAGTCCAACGATACCAAACATGCCAGATTTCGTCTTACGGTTAGCCCTGTGCATAAAAATAGCGCTTAAAAAACACGCGCGAATAACTCCGCCAGCGTTATTCCGATCGACTCGAAAACACCATAGGAAGAACATTGCATTACCTTCTGAACAAAAAGTTCTATTGGCGTTATATTAAAATTTTCATCAGAAATGGCCGAAAATTGCAAAAAACGAAAAATTAACTTTATAATTTGTGGTTTTTACACATAAATGGTTATAACTTCGCAACGAAAAGAGATTTTTTCACCAGATTTGATACGCTGATGTATGAGCAAAGTCTGAGGCCACACAAAAAAAATGGTATGCCTGAACTACTAGGTGGCCCTATAATTGAACAAAATATTTCATATCAAGCAAGCCCTATTGTCATACAACTATTTCTTTGCCGAACTAAAGTGTATAGTCATGAAACTAGCTAGATGTAACGCAGTCATGACCTGAGGTTGCATGCACGATTCTGTCATAGCGCCCCCTAGTGGTTTGGAGATAGAAAATAGCTATTTTTGCATAAATCTACTGCAACAGCACATCTAAAACCATGAGTCATCATGGATATTCCTTTCATGGCTTTGACTATAATCACTGGTGGTTGCCAATTCACTCCCTAGCAACCAATGAGAATACCTTATCAACCGTTTTGCAAGAGCTATAACTCTGCATCAGAACATCGTAGAGACACGGGGGTTGGCTCTTTTGACTCATTAACAACACTGTAACATTTTGAGAGCTGAGTATTGCCACTGCAAGCACCACTCATTTTTACGTCAGTGTTCTAGTTATCAATGCTCGTCGAAAGAGAGGGAGAGATTTCACTAAATGAGAACACAGCTTTTTTGCTGATAACTGTTATATTGTTTTGTCTGAAATCATTTTTTTGTCATTGCGCCACCTACTGGTTTTGAGATAGAATATGGCATTTTTTGCCAAAAACTACTGCAACAACACATCTAAAACCATGAGTCATCATGGATTATTCCTTTCATGGCTTTGACTATAATCACTAGAGGATGTCCATTTACTCTCTAGCAACCAATGAGAATACGTTATCAACTGTTTTTGCAAGAGCTTTTTCTCTGTATCAGAACATCACAGAGACATGGGGATGGTCTCTTTTGACTCTTTTAACTTGTTGTAACATGTTGTGACCCATGTTTGCCCACTGTAAGCATCACATACATGTCCTTCAGTGCTCTAATGTTCCATGATTGTCAATAACCGAAGGACAGTTGCAGTAGACAAGAATATAGATTATTTTTGTTGATTACCTTTAGATTTTTTAATCTGAAATCATTAGGTTTACCTAGGTTCTTCAGTCTGCTTATCCAAATGCAACTTTACATCCTTCTGTGCCCTTTTCGGCTTGACCCCGGTATTGCTGCTTGCAGCTATATTTAGGGGTCAAGCCCCAAAGGGGCGTAGAACCCTTTTGTTATTGTTAGTTTTCTTATTATTAGGGGTCAAGCCCCGAAGGGGCGTAGAACCCTATTGTTATTGTTAGTTTTCTTATTAGGGGTTCAAGCCCGAAGGGCTGAAACCCTATTGTATTTGTATGGATTTTTATTAGGGGTTCAAGCACGAAGTGCTGAAACCCTATTGTAATTGCCAAGGTTTTTATTATTATTATTATTATTAGTTATTATTATTCTGCCGTAAAACGGAACGTGCAGACCAAACCGTAAGGCCTAGAGACTTGAAACTTGGCCAAATGGTAGGACCCAATTTGGGGAGAGGTTGATAGAGTATCAACCCGATTGGCCCATAGGTGGCGCTATAGCGATAACAAACGCGTTGATGGTCATAACTTCCACAAATCTTATCCAAATGTCAAGTGTCTTATATCCCTGGATTCCTTGCGTCAAGGCGAACAAAACGTATATCTCCGATTTCATTTCCGTCATGAAAATTTTTTCGCTATTTTCGATTTTGTCAAAAAAAATAAAAACGAACTCGTCCTAGGTTTTTCGTCCGATCGGAACCGTTCCAGTGCCGTAATATTCCTTGGAGTGTGAATATCAAAAGTTATCAAAAAAAAGTTAAACTTTCGACTCGCCGTCGTCAAGCCACGCCCAAACGCCCCCAATGAGCGGAGCCTCTTGACCTTAAACGGCTATAACTTAGGAAGGGAAGGAGGTATCGACACCAAATTTGGTACACATATACAGGGGACTATTCTGAGGTCAGGTGCAAAAAATTGCGCCTCTTGACCACTAGTTGTCGCTATAACACCACCTCAACTTTGAAGGGCTGTAACTACGGAAATATGGGACCGATCAACTTGACATTTGACAGGTGTGCTCCTGGTCTGGGGTACTATCTATGTTTAAAAGGAATTTTGCGTAACTCAAAAAACATGGCCGCCATCGGCCAATCAAGAAAAAGCAGCTATTAGACAGGGTTAACGGAGGCCGATCGAAATGAAACGCGGTGGGCCTGTTTGTCTCTTGGCCATGAAGGTCTGTGCAGAGTAAGAAAAAATTCGGACTCCGGAGGGCGCTATCACGTTTTTTCAGTGTTTAAGTGATTGTGTATTATGCAGTGTTTCAGATATCAACAAGATCCTCATATCATTTAATAGAGGTACTTAAAATGAACAACTTTTCCTCAAGCAGCACTTGTCTCAGTCGAATCGTTTGTTAGATATTCATCATTTTCTTTGAAACCTACTTTTGCGAACTAGTCCTAGGTTTTTTGACCGATCTGAACCGATCCAGTGCTGGAATAGTCCTTAGACACTGATTATCAATAACTATCAAAAAAAAGTTGAACTTTGCACTCATTGTCGCAACACCACGGTCAAAAGTACGAAGAGGCGGTGCCACAAATACTACAATGGCTATCATTTATGATAGGAATGAGATATCAACACGAAACTTGGTACACATATGTATAGACCCAGGCCAAGGTCACATGCAAAAAATTGCAGAGATTGTCCACTAGGTGGCGCTATAACCTAAGAAAAAATAACGATAACTATAGCATATGTATACAACACATAAATATTTGTCTGACCTACTTTTTATTTTGCACATAACATCTGCTTTCAGATTCTTATAAGGGTCTTTTAGGATAATTACATATCTTAGAAAACATGCCGACCAACAGCCAGCCAGCATTAACCATGTACGAGTCCAGCGTAATGGTGTGCCATTACAACTAAACTGATGGGCCTGTTTGTCTTATGTTCTCAAGTGTCTTTGATGATTTTTGGCTCATCATTCCGGAAATATTTGCATCTAGAACAACGGGAGTTACGTTAACTGTGCCCTAGATCAATGGTTCTCAAAATTATTCCTGGAGGCCCACTGCTCTGCACATATACGAAAGTCTTCTATTTTAAACAAATCTACTTTAATCATCAGTAGAGATTTGTATGAACTGAACTGATTGTGTCAGATGAGAGAAACATACAAAATGTTCCGAGCATTGGGTCTTGAGAAACCAATGCGGTTCACTGAGTTGAAAGTACTGCTCTAGATGTTTATGTTTATATGAAAAACAATTTTATGAATTTGCTGTACTATCTGGGCAAATATCAATATGAAACATAAAATAAAATTTTGTCGTTGTATTACTGGATTTGATGTGATGTCACATAGTGAGGTGGGCACCATTTGTAACCTGTATTCTTTATTTCATTTGTAGCTGCTGTTATGTTCCTTTTGTCCATGGGTTTGCATCTGCATGAAAATTATTATAAGATTTAATGATTTGCAGTCATTTACCTAATTAAAACTAAAAGACTTGAGGTAATCAATTCAAGCATTTTGAAATGTGACATTTTCAAAATGGGCCAGACTAAGTATATCTAACTAATTAACTAGTAATGTGAAGCTTATGACAAAATATTAACAGTTTTATTAAGATCAGACAATATATGTCTTTCCAAGACTAGGGCTGGTTGAATAAACATACAGTAGCCATTAAGTAAAGACTGTGTTTTAAGGACTAGTCTGAAGAACTAGTAGTTAGTTAGGGCTAATCAGTCTTACTATTTGGATTTAAATATAATTTAAATAATTTAAATATTTTTTTCATATGATACTTAAAGCAGTTATGTTTAATCATGAAGACAAAAATGTATGACTAACTTTGAATACTAGTCTTAGAGATTCATGTTACTGACCATTGGTTTAAGTGTAGTTACAGACTAAAATTAAGGCTTAAGTTTTAGTTATCTTACTTGAAAATAGCTTACACTGGCCTACCTTTAAATATATCTGGGCCATAGTTTTGTCTTAAGATGTACACCAGTAATGTTTTTTATAAGGTTTGTTTGTAAAAAGTACCTAAATGTTTTTACATAACTAATGGCTAGTCATGCATCAATTTAAACCTGTGGGAAACAACCCTATGAAGTTATAAAGCTTCAAATGTTGTCTTAGAATTCTTCAAATCCTAAAGGTCACTTCACACTGGTCAGACAGACTCCAACAGACGCTGACCAGTGTGAAACCCCTGTTGGAAGTTGTTGGATCAAAGTAAATGAGACTTTAGAATGTGGTTGTCTGTTGGTGTCTGTTGGTGTCTGTTGGAGTTGGTAGTTGTCTGACCAGTGTGAACTGGCCTTAAAGGTATGAAAAAGATTGCTGTAAATATGTGGATCCTTAAAGAACAATAATAGGCCAACATTAGAAATAATAACTAATAATCACACATAAAGAGAATAAATATTTGGTTATCAGTAGCTTTAGTATTCTAATCTATTTTCCATAACATAAACACGTCATGCTGTGTCTTATAAAGTTTTCAATAATTGTTTATAGAATTATTGCAATGAAATTGTAATGTTATGATACACTTGGTTATTTTAAATATAAATATTTACTGAAAACTTACTCTAGCACAGCACGTGTGTGAACACAAGGCAAGGCAAGGCAAGGCAAGTTTATTTGTATAGCACATTTCATACACAGAGGTCATTCAAAGTGCTTTACATAGAAATGAGAAAACAATATATAAAAGAGAAAAAAGAAAATTTAAAAATAATAGATACACAATAAAATCACAATAAAAAAGATACATGAGAATTTTGAATAACAATTAAAGAAAATGAATGTGATTTTAATAAAAACAGTTTAAAATGTTAAACAGAATAAAACAGGAGTTTGGCTTGAGTTAAAGGTGCAGTCAGTGTAAAGCAGCACAGTGCTCATTCAGTAAATGCAGAGTTAAACAGATGTATTTTTAATCTAGATTTTAAAGTTAGTATTCTAATCTATTTTCTATTTTCTATTTACAAATAAGTGCTCAATAGCAAATCTGACTGACATTTGCTTAATGACATCATATTTGTTATTAACTCCATTTGATATAAACAACACATCTGGATCAGTTATGTATGGACATAGCCAGTTGTTAAATATAAAAAATGTACAGCTTTAGTACTATTTTTAGGCCTACTATAATATGACAGAGGCTGTCATCTGAAAAACGTGTATGTTTGCACATCATATCTATGTAAAAGAATATATATGTTCTATAAGAACAATTACTTTTGTTTAAAAAATAGTCTAAAAGATTTAAACAAGCAACCATTTAGTAAGACCTAGATCTCTATGAATTAAAATGACTGTTTCAGATGAGAGAAACATACAAAATGTGCAGAGCATGTTTGTGTATGTTCCTTTTGTCCATAAAGATATATACGGTTTAATAACTTGCATACCTCACTTTATTTACCTAACTAAAACAGAAAGCCTTCATGGTACTCGATTAAAGGACATGAACATGAATCTGCTACATGAAATGATATTTGTTATTGACACAATTTAATAACACCATCCACCATTCAGATAACGTATCTGGTTTTGTTTTAATAAATTGTTTCAGTTCTTACACTCAACAACAGTAAAGCCAGTGCAGTACAATTTTCTCTACACTGTATAATACAAATACAAAAACAACTTTGCAGAAGTATAGCTATCACACAGTCATTTTGAAAACGGCCCTGACGAACGGCCCCTAAAGCTTATGACAAAGCATACAAGTATTATTGAGATCTGGCAATATACTCAAATTCCTTATTGTGATTTTTAGGTGCAATTTTCCGTTATGTCCACTAGATGGCTGTAGAGGATCAATCACTGGCTGACATTTGCACTCACAGAAAACCCAGAAGATGATTACTCTTTAACTAAGTCTACTATTAATAGAACTCTGTACACATTTAAAGGTGCAGTGTGTCATTTTTAGAAGGATCTCTTGACGAAAATGCAAAATTATATACAAAACTATATTATCAGGGGTGTATAAAGACCTTTCATAATGAACCGGTATGTGTTTATTACCTTAGAACGAGACCTTTTTATCTACATACACTGAGGGTCCCCTTACATAGAAGTCACCATTTTGTGCCACCATTTTTCTACAGAAGCCCTTAACGGACAAATTTTTTTACTAAGTTGTCTCCGACGATGACATGTTTGTCTGGTGGCGGCTACTGTAGCTTCTCTATGTGTTTCAAAAGCGAGGGGTGAGCAGTGGACTAAGCCATTGGTTGCAATTCGTGACCTCACCACTAGGTGCCGCTAAAATGTACACACTGCACCTTTAACTTCATGATTTTACTGTTATAATATTAAAATCACATTTAGTGAAAGACTACCACTTCAATTGTTCTGAGTTATCAGTTTTAACACTCATGTCATTTTATGATAGCTGTGAAACGTGAACATAATTTTGGAGGCACTTACACGACATTTGCAGTAAGAATTATATATTTTTTGTTTTTTATAAAAAAAACTACATACCAAATGAGTGTATAACCATGTCAATATTAAGTCTTGTTCTTTAACAGTCTTGTTTCTCCTTTCTCAGGTAAACGTGTGTGTGTACAATATACAATGCAGAATATCAGCAAGAAAAAGAAAAAGCAGCTATTAGACAGGGTTAACGGAGGCCGATCGAAATGAAACGCGGTGGGCCTGTTTGTCTCTTGGCCATGAAGGTCTGTGCAGAGTAAGAAAAAATTCGGACTCCGGAGGGCGCTATCACGTTTTTTCAGTGTTTAAGTGATTGTGTATTATGCAGTGTTTCAGATATCAACAAGATCCTCATATCATTTAATAGAGGTACTTAAAATGAACAACTTTTCCTCAAGCAGCACTTGTCTCAGTTGAATCGTTTGTTAGATATTCATCATTTTCTTTGAAACCTACTTTTGCGAACTAGTCCTAGGTTTTTTGACCGATCTGAACCGATCCAGTGCTGGAATAGTCCTTAGACACTGATTATCAATAACTATCAAAAAAAAGTTGAACTTTGCACTCATTGTCGCAACACCACGGTCAAAAGTACGAAGAGGCGGTGCCACAAATATTACAATGGCTATCATTTATGATAGGAATGAGATATCAACACGAAACTTGGTACACATATGTATAGACCCAGGCCAAGGTCACATGCAAAAAATTGCAGAGATTGTCCACTAGGTGGCGCTATAACCTAAGAAAAAATAACGATAACTATAGCATATGTATACACCACATAAATATTTGTCTGACCTACTTTTTATTTTGCACATAACATCTGCTTTCAGATTCTTATAAGGGTCTTTTAGGATAATTACATATCTTAGAAAACATGCCGACCAACAGCCAGCCAGCATTAACCATGTACGAGTCCAGCGTAATGGTGTGCCATTACAACTAAACTGATGGGCCTGTTTGTCTTATGTTCTCAAGTGTCTTTGATGATTTTTGGCTCATCATTCCGGAAATATTTGCATCTAGAACAACGGGAGTTACGTTAACTGTGCCCTAGATCAATGGTTCTCAAAATTATTCCTGGAGGCCCACTGCTCTGCACATATACGAAAGTCTTCTATTTTAAACAAATCTACTTTAATCATCAGTAGAGATTTGTATGAACTGAACTGATTGTGTCAGATGAGAGAAACATACAAAATGTGCCGAGCATTGGGTCTCGAGAAACCACTGCGGTTCACTGAGTTGAAAGTACTGCTCTAGATGTTTATGTTTATATGAAAAACAATTTTATGAATTTGCTGTACTATCTGGGCAAATTTCAATATGAAACATAAAATAAAATTTTGCCGTTGTATTACTGGATTTGATGTGATGTCACATAGTGAGGTGGGCACCATTTGTAACCTGTATTCTTTTTTTTATTTGTAGCTGCTGTTATGTTCCTTTTGTCCATGGGTTTGCATCTGCAAGAAAATTATTATAAGATTTAATGATTTGCAGTCATTTACCTCATTAAAACTAAAAGACTTGAGGTAATCAATTCAAGCATTTTGAAATGTGACATTTTCAAAATGGGCCAGACTAAGTATATCTAACTTATTAACTAGTAATGTGAAGCTTATGACAAAATATTAACAGTTTTATTAAGATCAGACAATATATGTCTTTCCAAGACTAGGGCTGGTTGAATAAACATACAGTAGCCATTAAGTAAAGACTGTGTTTTAAGGACTAGTCTGAAGAACTAGTAGTTAGTTAGGGCTAATCAGTCTTACTATTTGGATTTAAATATAATTAAAATAATTTAAATATTTTTTCACATGATACTTAAAGCAGTTATGTTCAATCATGAAGACAAAAATGTATGACTAACTTTGAATACTAGTCTTCGAGATTCATGTTACTGACCATTGGTTTAAGTGTAGTTACAGACTAAAATTAAGGCTTAAGTTTTAGTTATCTTACTTGAAAATAGCTTACACTGGCCTACCTTTAAATATATCTGGGCCATAGTTTTGTCTTAAGATGTACACCAGTAATGTTTTTCATAAGGTTTGTTTGTAAAAAGTACCTAAATGTTTTTACATAACTAATGGCTAGTCATGCATCAATTTAAACCTGTGGGAAGCAACCCTATGAAGTTATAAAGCTTCAAATGTTGTCTTAGAATTCTTCAAATCCTAAAGGCCACTTCACACTGGTCAGACAGACTCCAACAGACGCGTCTGTTGGAGTCTGTCTGACCAGTGTGAAACCCCTGTTGGAAGTTGTTGGATCAAAGTAAATGAGACTTTAGAATGTGGTTGTCTGTTGGTGTCTGTTGGAGTTGGTAGTTGTCTGACCAGTGTGAACTGGCCTTAAAGGTATGAAAAAGATTGCTGTAAATATGTGGATCCTTAAAGAACAATAATAGGCCAACTTTAGAAATAATAACTAATAATCACACATAAAGAGAATAAATATTTGGTTATCAGTAGCTTTAGTATTCTAATCTATTTTCCATAACATAAACACGTCATGCTGTGTCTTATAAAGTTTTCAATAATTGTTTATAGAATTATTGCAATGAAATTGTAATGTTATGATACAATTGGTTATTTTAAATATAAATGTTTACTGAAAACTTACTCTTGCACAGCACGTGTGTGCAGGGCCGGCCCTGGCCAATTTGCTGCCCTAGGCAAGATTTCACCTGGTGCCCTTTAGAATCACAGAATCACAATTGTGTTCCAATCATTTTACTCATAAACTTATACAGAAACACAAACTGCTCAGCTTTGTCTTTTTTCTTTATTTTGAAAATATTTTGGAAACAAAGCCAAAAATTTTTCTGTATATTTCTGTCTAGAAACATTGAAATTTAAACATGGTCTGTGTAACATTATGTAAATTCTGCATCTCGGTCTGATTGTTGTTTCCGTTTTCTTTGTCTTGACGTTCGCTGAATTCTGGGTTTATATTTTAAACTGGCTTCAGTGCAGTATAGAGCTATTTAATTAATTTTAATTCCTTACATTTATATAGCGCTTTTTCTCAGTACTCAAAGCGCTTTACATATGAACGGGGGATTCTCCTCAACCACCACCAATGTGCACCATCCACCTGGATGATGCGACGGCAGCCATATTGCGCCAGAACGCTCACCTCACACCAGCTTATTAGTGGAGAGGAGATAGAGTGATATAGCCAATTAGTATGAGGGATGATTAGTAGGACAATGGACATTTAACAAGCACGATCTTCCGAGATACTGTGCTACTAATAATTCATTAATAACTGCTGTTTTCTTGTGCAGAATTAAATATTTATAGTAAAATGTTTATATACATATATTAAAAAAATAATAATTTGGGCGCACGGACGCCCCAAGGGGTCGGCGGCGCCCTTAGCATTTGCCTATTCCGCCTATGCCCAGGGCCGGCCCTGCGTGTGTGAACACAAGGCAAGGCAAGGCAAGGCAAGTTTATTTGTATAGCACATTTCATACACAGAGGTCATTCAAAGTGCTTTACATAGAAATGAGAAAACAATATATAAAAGAGAAAAAAGAAAATGTAAAAATAATAGATACACAATAAAATCACAATAAAAAAAGATACATTAGAATTTTGAATAACAATTAAAGAAAATGAATGTGATTTTAATAAAAACAGTTTAAAATGTTAAACAGAATAAAACAGGAGTAATAGTGGCTTGAGTTAAAGGTGCAGTCAGTGTAAAGCAGCACAGTGCTCATTCAGTAAATGCAGAGTTAAACAGATGTGTTTTTAATCTAGATTTAAAAGTTAGTATTCTAATCTATTTTCTATTTTCTATTTACAAATAAGTGCTTAATAGCAAATCTGACTGACATTTGCTTAATGACATCATATTTGTTATTAACTCCATTTGATATAAACAACACATCTGGATCAGTTATGTATGGACATAGCCAGTTGTTAAATATAAAAAATGTACAGCTTTAGTACTATTTTTAGGCCTACTATAATATGACAGAGGCTGTCATCTGAAATACTTGTATGTTTGCACATCATATCTATGTCAAAGAATATATATGTTCTATAAGAACAATTACTTTTGTTTAAAAAATAGTCTAAAAGATTTAAACAAGCAACCATTTAGTAAAACCTAGATCTCTATGAATTAAAATGACTGTTTCAGATGAGAGAAACATACAAAAATGTGCAGAGCATGTTTGTGTATATGTTCCTTTTGTCCATAAAGATTTATACGGTTTAATAACTTGCATACCTCACTTTATTTACCTAATTAAAACAGAAAGCCTTCATGGTACTCGATTAAAGGACATGAACATGAATCTGCTAAATGAAATGATATTTGTTATTGACACAATTTAATAACACCATCCACCATTCAGATAACGTATCTGGTTTTGTTTTATTAAATTGTTTCAGTTCTTACACTCAACAACAGTAAAGCCAGTGCAGTACAATTTTCTCTACACTGTATAATACAAATACAAAAACAACTTTGCAGAAGTATAGCTATCACACAGTCATTTTGAAAACGGCCCTGACGAACGGCCCCTAAAGCTTATGACAAAGCATAAAAGTATTATTGAGATCAGGCAATATACTCAAATTCCTTATTGTGGTTTTTAGGTGCAATTTTCCGTTATATCCACTAGATGGCTGTAGAGTATCAATCACTGGCTGACATTTGCACTCACAGAAAACACAGAAGATGATTACTCTTTAACTAATTCTACTATTAATAGAAATCCGTTCACATTTAAAGGTGCAGTGTGTAATTTTTAGAAGGATCTCTTGACAGAAATGCAAAATGATATACAAAACTATATTATCAGGGGTGTATAAAGACCTTTCATAATGAACCGGTATGTGTTTATTACCTTAGAACGAGACCTTTTTATCTACATACACTGAGGGTCCCTTTACATAGAAGTCACCATTTTGTGCTGCCATTTTTCTTCAGAAGCCCTTAACGGACACATTTTTTTACTAAGTTGTCTCCGACGATGACATGTTTGTCTGGTGGCGGCTACTGTAGCTTCTCTATGTGTTTCAAAAGCGAGGGGTGAGCAGTGGACTAAGCCATTGGTTGCAATTCGTGACCTCACCACTAGGTGCCGCTAAAATGTACACACTGCACCTTTAACTTCATGATTTTACTGTTATAATATTAAAATCACATTTAGTGAAAGACTACCACTTCAATTGTTCTGAGTTATCAGTTTTAACACTCATGTCATTTTATGATAGCTGTGAAACGTGAACATAATTTTGGAGGCACTTACACGACATTTGCAGTAAGAATTATATATTTTTTGTTTTTTATTAAAAAAAACTACATACCAAATGAGTGTATAACCATGTCAATATTAAGTCTTGTTCTTTAACAGTCTTGTTTCTCCTTTCTCAGGTAAACGTGTGTGTGTACAATATACAATGCAGAATATCTATATGGCCATGTCCTTAAACGTCTTGTGATCTAAATGGCTTGAACCCCGATAATCGCTGCTAGCAGCTATATTTAGGGGTTCAAGCCCGTAGGGCTGAAACCCTATTGTATTTGTATGGATTTTTATTATTCTAGTTATTATTTTTCTTCTGCCGTAGAACGGATCGTGCAGACCAAACCGTAAGGCCTAGAGACTTGAGACTTGGCCAAATGGTAGGACCCAATTTGGGGAGAGGTTGATAGAGTATCAACCCGATTGGCCTATAGGTGGCGCTATAGCGATAACAAACGCGTTGATGCTCATAACTCCCAGAATTCTTGTCCAAATGTCAAGTGTCTTATATCCCTGGATTCCTTGCGTCAAGACGAACAAAACGTATATCTCCGAATTCATTTCCGTCATGAAATTTTTTTCGCTATTTTCGATTTTGTCGAAAAAAATAAAAACGAACTAGTCCTAGGTTTTTTGTCCGATCGGAACCGTTCCAGTGCTGTAATATTCCTTGGAGTGTGAATATGAAAAGTTATCAAAAAAAGTTGAACTTTATACTCGTCGTCGTCAAGCCACGCCCAAACGCCCCCAATGGGCGGAGCCTCTTGGACTTCAATGGCTGTAACTTGGGATTGGAAAGAGGTATCGAAACCAAATTTGGTACACATATACAGCGGACTATTCTGGGGTCACGTGCAAAAAATTGCATCGCTTGACCACTAGTTGGCGCTATAACACTACTTCAACTTTGAAGAGCTGTAACTAGAGAAATATGGGACCGATCAACTTGAGATTTGGCACGGGTGCTCTTGGTCTAGGGTACTATCTGTGTGGGAATGGAATTTCGCGTAGCTCAAAAAACATGGCCGCCATCGGCCAATCAAGAAAAAGCAGCTATTGGGCAGGGTTAACGGAGGCCGATCGAAACGAAACGTGGTGGACCTGTTTGTCTCTTGGCCATGAAGGTCTGTGCAGAGTAAGAAAAAAATCGGCCTCCGGGAGGCGCTATCACGTTTTTTCAATGTTTAAGTGATTGTGTATTATGCAGTGTTTCAGATATCAACAAGATCTTTATATCATTTAATAGAGCTACATTTAATGAACAACTTTTCCTCAAGAAGCACTTGTCTCAGTCGAATCGTTTGTTAGATATTCATAATTTTCTCTTAAACCTACTTTTGCGAACTAGTCCTAGGTTTTTTGACCGATCTGAACCAATCCAGTGCTGGAATATTCCTTAGACACTGAATATCAATAATTATCAAAAAAAA
Source organism: Paramisgurnus dabryanus (assembly GCF_030506205.2). Classification (NCBI taxonomy): domain Eukaryota; kingdom Metazoa; phylum Chordata; class Actinopteri; order Cypriniformes; family Cobitidae; genus Paramisgurnus; species Paramisgurnus dabryanus. The sequence goes on from NC_133352.1 coordinate 3,111,629, forward strand.
ATTGAACTTTGCACTCGTCGTCGCAACACTACGGTCAAAAGTACGAAGAGGCGGGGCCACAAATACTTAAATTGCTATCATTTATGATAGGAATGAGATATCAACATGAAACTTGGTACACATATGTATAGACCCAAGCTGAGGTCACATGCAAAAAATTGCAGAGATTGTCCATTAGGTGGCGCTATAACTTAAGAACAAATAACCATAACTATAGCATATGTATATGACACATAAATATTTGTCTGACCTACTTGTTATTTTGCACATTACATCTACTTTCAGGTTCTTATAATGGTCTATGAGGATAATTATTTATCTTTGAAAACATGCCACTCAACAGCCAACCAGTATTAACCATGTACGAGTCAAGCCTAATGGTGTGTGATTACAACTAAACTCATGGGACTGTTGGTCTTATGTTTCCAAGTGTCTGTGAGGATTTTTAGTTCATCTTTCTGAAAATCTTTGCATCTAACACAATGTGTGCAAAGTAAACAGTTCTCTAGATCAGTGGTTCTCAACACACCTGCTTCACATAATCAGCACAATAGTAGAGATCTCTATTAACTAAACTGATTGTGTCAGATGAGAGAAACATACAAAATGTGCAGAGCAGTGGTTCTCCAGAAACGGAGTAGAGAACCACTGCTCTATATGTTTATGTTTATATGAAAAAACTATTTTGTGAACTAATACTTGGTTTTTCACTCAACACCACTAAAGCCAATGCAATACAATTTCCTGTAGTCTGTGAGCAAATATGAATGCCAAATTGTTATCACCAATTGTACGTCTTATTCCTTTAGTTGTTTAGCTTTGAATTACAAAAACAACTTTTCAAAACTACTAGAATTTTTTCAGTCAACAACAATAAAATCAGCGCAGTACATTTTTCTGTCCTCTGTGTGTAAAGGTATATCAAATACAAAATGTAATGAATTTGAATACCTGCTTTTGTAAGCATAGATTTTATGTGATGTCACACATTGGTGTAGGTGCCATTTGTACGACTGAATTGCAGCATGTGTGTTTAAAGGAACTCATAAAGATATGGATTAAAGTTTTTCATTATCTCCATTTATTTACATCAGTAGCATTAGGATTCTATTCTACCTTCCATGACATAAACGTGTCCTGACATGATGTATAATACAAAGTTGTTACATTTTTATAAGTTATTTTTCAAATATTGCACCAAAAACTTCATGTGATAATGCAATTGGTTATTATTCACATAAATGACCTGCTAGAACCCGACTAAAAAGCAGCACTTTATGAAAGTAACACAGACAAATGCTCACCAGCAAATCTGCTGCAAATCTACTAAATAACATGACATTTGTTATTGACATAATTTGATATTGAAAACATATCTGGATCAGTTATTTATTGGCCCAGCCTAAAATCACATGAAAATAATTGCAGAGCTATACCACTATTTGACAATTTAACATGACAGAGCCTAAAAATGTTTCTATTAAAATATGTAACTTTGCTTTATTGTTTCCAAATCCATAAATTAGTATTCTCTTACAATAACACAATAAAAGGATTATATGAAAAATATATACTCTCTGTGTGAAACACAGACCCTCATTAATATACTTAAGAGCATGCTTATCAGGATTTGAGTTAAAAATGTGTCTACCTTTATTTACTTTTAAATATTCAATACTAATTTTATGTTAAATTAATTGTAAAAGGAAAACAATAATTTTAGCCAACAGATGGCAGAAGGTCATCTTCTGCCATCTGCTGGCTAAAATTATTATTTATTATTTAAAATGTATACTCAATGAAATTGTGTTCACAGGTTTCATCAATGGATGCATGATTTAACTTTATGAAGTCAGTATTATTATGTTAAAATAACATTTCGTCAATCATTCTGACGGTATCCGTTTTAACAGTCATGTGACATTCGAACATAGGATAAACATTTAAATAGGTTGATGAACTCTTAAAGGACACCAAGCATATGGAGATTGGTCATTTATTTCAAAGTCTTATTTCCTAACCCTGCCATTTCTGCTTCTGTGTGTAAATGCATGTATGTGTTTTAGCTTATTCTTCATCATTGCTGTGTTATAGATTAGCCGTATGAGACCTATATCTCTATATCAGAACATCGTAGAGAAATTGTGGTGGGCTGTTTTGTCTCATGTTAACAATTTTTGAAACATTTTGTGTGACAAATCTTGCAACAGCATGCACCACATAATTTTCTCTTCAGAAAATTTACCTAATTGGTAACATGTTAGTATTTCATATTCTAAGTATATTTGATAACAATGCAGCAAATCTAAACAGGCATGCCCTTAAAGGTCTTAAAGGTTCATATAATGAGATTTTTTAAAGATGTAAAATAAATTGTTTGTGTACCCAGAGTGTGTATGTGAAGTGTTATCTCAAAATACTCCACAGATCATTTATTATAGTATGTTAAAATTGACACTGTGTAGGCCTGAGCAAAATTGTGCAGTTTTTGGGCGTTTCCTTTAAAATGCAAATGAGTGGATGAAATGCAAACACTGATCACAATGATGGTGGTTTGTTGTAATTGAAATTCAATTGTGCTCTCGATTATTTTATTTTTTATCTTTTTCATGTTTTCTAGGTTGATAATAGCACTGGGGACCCAATTATAGCACTTACACTTGGAAAAAGTCAGATTTTCACGCTATGACCCCTTTAAGGTCCCAGATCGCTTGAACCCCGCTGATCGCTGCTTGCAGCTATATTTCTTTTTATTATTTTTCTTCTGCCGTAAAACGGATCGTGCAGACCAAACCGTAAGGCCTAGAGACTTGAGACTTGGCCAAATGGTAGGACCCAATTTGGGGAGAGGTTGATAGAGTTTCAACCCGATTGGCCTATAGGTGGCGCTATAGCGATAACAAACGCGTTGATGCTCATAACTCCCAGAATTCTTGTCCAAATGTCAAGTGTCTTATATCCCTGGATTCCTTGCGTCAAGACGAACAAAACGTATATCTCCGATTTCATTTCCGTCATGAAATTTTTTTCGCTATTTTCGATTTTGTCGAAAAAAATAAAAACGAACTAGTCCTAGGTTTTTTGTCCGATCGGAACCGTTCCAGTGCTGTAATATTCCTTGGAGTGTGAATATGAAAAGTTATCAAAAAAAAGTTGAACTTTATACTCGTCGTCGTCAAGCCACGCCCAAACGCCCCCAATGGGCGGAGCCTCTTGGACTTCAATGGCTGTAACTTGGGATTGGAAAGAGGTATCGAAACCAAATTTGGTACACATATACAGCGGACTATTCTGGGGTCACGTGCAAAAAATTGCATCGCTTGACCACTAGTTGGCGCTATAACACTACTTCAACTTTGAAGAGCTGTAACTAGAGAAATATGGGACCGATCAACTTGAGATTTGGCACGGGTGCTCTTGGTCTAGGGTACTATCTGTGTGGGAAAGGAATTTCGCGTAGCTCAAAAAACATGGCCGCCATCGGCCAATCAAGAAAAAGCAGCTATTGGGCAGGGTTAACGGAGGCCGATCGAAACGAAACGTGGTGGACCTGTTTGTCTCTTGGCCATGAAGGTCTGTGCAGAGTAAGAAAAAATTCGGCCTCCGGGAGGCGCTATCACGTTTTTTCAATGTTTAAGTGATTGTGTATTATGCAGTGTTTCAGATATCAACAAGATCTTTATATCATTTAATAGAGCTACATTTAATGAACAACTTTTCCTCAAGAAGCACTTGTCTCAGTCGAATCGTTTGTTAGATATTCATAATTTTCTCTTAAACCTACTTTTGCGAACTAGTCCTAGGTTTTTTGACCGATCTGAACCAATCCAGTGCTGGAATATTCCTTAGACACTGAATATCAATAATTATCAAAAAAAAGTTGAACTTTGCACTCGTCGTCGCAACACTACGGTCAAAAGTACGAAGAGGCGGGGCCACAAATACTTAAATTGCTATCATTTATGATAGGAATGAGATATCAACATGAAACTTGGTACACATATGTATAGACCCAAGCTGAGGTCACATGCAAAAAATTGCAGAGATTGTCCATTAGGTGGCGCTATAACTTAAGAACAAATAACCATAACTATAGCATATGTATATGACACATAAATATTTGTCTGACCTACTTGTTATTTTGCACATTACATCTACTTTCAGGTTCTTATAATGGTCTATGAGGATAATTATTTATCTTTGAAAACATGCCACTCAACAGCCAACCAGTATTAACCATGTACGAGTCAAGCCTAATGGTGTGTGATTACAACTAAACTCATGGGACTGTTGGTCTTATGTTTCCAAGTGTCTGTGAGGATTTTTAGTTCATCTTTCTGAAAATCTTTGCATCTAACACAATGTGTGCAAAGTAAACAGTTCTCTAGATCAGTGGTTCTCAACACACCTGCTTCACATAATCAGCACAATAGTAGAGATCTCTATTAACTAAACTGATTGTGTCAGATGAGAGAAACATACAAAATGTGCAGAGCAGTGGTTCTCCAGAAACGGAGTAGAGAACCACTGCTCTATATGTTTATGTTTATATGAAAAAACTATTTTGTGAACTAATACTTGGTTTTTCACTCAACACCACTAAAGCCAATGCAATACAATTTCCTGTAGTCTGTGAGCAAATATGAATGCCAAATTGTTATCACCAATTGTACGTCTTATTCCTTTAGTTGTTTAGCTTTGAATTACAAAAACAACTTTTCAAAACTACTAGAATTTTTTCAGTCAACAACAATAAAATCAGCGCAGTACATTTTTCTGTCCTCTGTGTGTAAAGGTATATCAAATACAAAATGTAATGAATTTGAATACCTGCTTTTGTAAGCATAGATTTCATGTGATGTCACACATTGGTGTAGGTGCCATTTGTACGACTGAATTGCAGCATGTGTGTTTAAAGGAACTCATAAAGATATGGATTAAAGTTTTTCATTATCTCCATTTATTTACATCAGTAGCATTAGGATTCTATTCTACCTTCCATGACATAAACGTGTCCTGACATGATGTATAATACAAAGTTGTTACATTTTTATATGTTATTTTTCAAATATTGCACCAAAAACTTCATGTGATAATGCAATTGGTTATTATTCACATAAATGACCTGCTAGAACCCGACTAAAAAGCAGCACTTTATGAAAGTAACACAGACAAATGCTCACCAGCAAATCTGCTGCAAATCTACTAAATAACATGACATTTGTTATTGACATAATTTGATATTGAAAACATATCTGGATCAGTTATTTATTGGCCCAGCCTAAAATCACATGAAAATAATTGCAGAGCTATACCACTATTTGACAATTTAACATGACAGAGCCTAAAAATGTTTCTATTAAAATATGTAACTTTGCTTTATTGTTTCCAAATCCATAAATTAGTATTCTCTTACAATAACACAATAAAAGGATTATATGAAAAATATATACTCTCTGTGTGAAACACAGACCCTCATTAATATACTTAAGAGCATGCTTATCAGGATTTGAGTTAAAAATGTGTCTACCTTTATTTACTTTTAAATATTCAATACTAATTTTATGTTAAATTAATTGTAAAAGGAAAACAATAATTTTAGCCAACAGATGGCAGAAGGTCATCTTCTGCCATCTGCTGGCTAAAACTATTATTTATTATTTAAAATGTATACTCAATGAAATTGTGTTCACAGGTTTCATCAATGGATGCATGATTTAACTTTATGAAGTCAGTATTATTATGTTAAAATAACATTTCGTCAATCATTCTGACGGTATCCGTTTTAACAGTCATGTGACATTCGAACATAGGATAAACATTTAAATAGGTTGATGAACTCTTAAAGGACACCAAGCATATGGAGATTGGTCATTTATTTCAAAGTCTTATTTCCTAACCCTGCCATTTCTGCTTCTGTGTGTAAATGCATGTATGTGTTTTAGCTTATTCTTCATCATTGCTGTGTTATAGATTAGCCATATGAGACCTATATCTCTATATCAGAACATCGTAGAGAAATTGTGGTGGGCTGTTTTGTCTCATGTTAACAATTTTTGAAACATTTTGTGTGACAAATCTTGCAACAGCATGCACCACATAATTTTCTCTTCAGAAAATTTACCTAATTGGTAACATGTTAGTATTTCATATTCTAAGTATATTTGATAACAATGCAGCAAATCTAAACAGGCATGCCCTTAAAGGTCTTAAAGGTTCATATAATGAGATTTTTTAAAGATGTAAAATAAATTGTTTGTGTACCCAGAGTGTGTATGTGAAGTGTTATCTCAAAATACTCCACAGATCATTTATTATAGCATGTTAAAATTGACACTTTGTAGGCCTGAGCAAAATTGTGCAGTTTTTGGGTGTTTCCTTTAAAATGCAAATGAGTGGATGAAATGCAAACACTGATCACAATGATGGTGGTTTGTTGTAATTGAAATTCAATTGTGCTCTCGATTATTTTATTTTTTATCTTTTTCATGTTTTCTAGGTTGATATAAGCACTGGGGACCCAATTATAGCACTTACACTTGGAAAAAGTCAGATTTTCACGCTATGACCCCTTTAAGGTCCCAGATCGCTTGAACCCCGCTAATCGCTGCTTGCAGCTATATTTATTATTATTAGGGGTTCAAGCACGAAGTGCTGAAACCCTATTGTAATTGCCAAGGTTTTTATTATTATTATTAGGGGTTCAAGCACGAAGTGCTGAAACCCTATTGTAATTGCCAAGGTTTTTATTATTAGGGGTTCAAGCACGAAGTGCTGAAACCCTATTGTAATTGCCAAGGTTTTTATTATTATTATTATTATTATTAGTTATTATTATTCTGCCGTAAAACGGAACGTGCAGACCAAACCGTAAGGCCTAGAGACTTGAAACTTGGCCAAATGGTAGGACCCAATTTGGGGAGAGGTTGATAGAGTATCAACCCGATTGGCCCATAGGTGGCGCTATAGCGATAACAAACGCGTTGATGGTCATAACTTCCACAAATCTTATCCAAATGTCAAGTGTCTTATATCCCTGGATTCCTTGCGTCAAGGCGAACAAAACGTATATCTCCGATTTCATTTCCGTCATGAATTTTTTTTCGCTATTTTCGATTTTGTAAAAAAAAATAAAAACGAACTCGTCCTAGGTTTTTCGTCCGATCGGAACCGTTCCAGTGCCGTAATATTCCTTGGAGTGTGAATATCAAAAGTTATCAAAAAAAAGTTTAACTTTCGACTCGCCGTCGTCAAGCCACGCCCAAACGCCCCCAATGAGCGGAGCCTCTTGATCTTAAATGGCTATAACTTAGGAAGGGAAGGAGGTATCGACACCAAATTTGGTACACATATACAGGGGACTATTCTGAGGTCAGGTGCAAAAAATTGCGCCGCTTGACCACTAGTTGTCGCTATAACACCACCTCAACTTTGAAGGGCTGTAACTACGGAAATATAGGGCCGATCAACTTGACATTTGACAGGTGTGCTCCTGGTCTGGGGTACTATCTATGTTTAAAAGGAATTTTGCGTAACTCAAAAAACATGGCCGCCATCGGCCAATCAATAAAAAGCAGCTATTAGACAGGGTTAACGGAGGCCGATCGAAATGAAACGAGGTGGGCCTGTTTGTCTCTTGGCCATGAAGGTCTGTGCAGAGTAAAAAAAAATTCGGACTCCGGAGGGCGCTATCACGTTTTTTCAGTGTTTAAGTGATTGTGTATTATGCAGTGTTTCAGATATCAACAAGATCCTCATATCATTTAATAGAGGTACTTAAAATGAACAACTTTTCCTCAAGCAGCACTTGTCTCAGTCGAATCGTTTGTTAGATATTCATCATTTTCTTTGAAACCTACTTTTGCGAACTAGTCCTAGGTTTTTTGACCGATCTGAACCGATCCAGTGCTGGAATAGTCCTTAGACACTGATTATCAATAACTATCAAAAAAAGTTCAACTTTGCACTCATTGTCGCAACACCACGGTCAAAAGTACGAAGAGGCGGTGCCACAAATACTACAATGGCTATCATTTATGATAGGAATGAGATATCAACACGAAACTTGGTACACATATGTATAGACCCAGGCCAAGGTCACATGCAAAAAATTGCAGAGATTGTCCACTAGGTGGCGCTATAACCTAAGAAAAAATTACGATAACTATAGCATATGTATACAACACATAAATATTTGTCTGACCTACTTTTTATTTTGCACATAACATCTGCTTTCAGATTCTTATAAGGGTCTTTTAGGATAATTACATATCTTAGAAAACATGCCGACCAACAGCCAGCCAGCATTAACCATGTACGAGTCCAGCGTAATGGTGTGCCATTACAACTAAACTGATGGGCCTGTTTGTCTTATGTTCTCAAGTGTCTTTGATGATTTTTGGCTCATCATTCCGGAAATATTTGCATCTAGAACAACGGGAGTTACGTTAACTGTGCCCTAGATCAATGGTTCTCAAAATTATTCCTGGAGGCCCACTGCTCTGCACATATACGAAAGTCTTCTATTTTAAACAATTCTACTTTAATCATCAGTAGAGATTTGTATGAACTGAACTGATTGTGTCAGATGAGAGAAACATACAAAATGTGCCGAGCATTGGGTCTTGAGAAACCACTGCGGTTCACTGAGTTGAAAGTACTGCTCTAGATGTTTATGTTTATATGAAAAACAATTTTATGAATTTGCTGTACTATCTGGGCAAATATCAATATGAAACATAAAATAAAATTTTGCCGTTGTATTACTGGATTTGATGTGATGTCACATAGTGAGGTGGGCACCATTTGTAACCTGTATTCTTTATTTCATTTGTAGCTGCTGTTATGTTCCTTTTGTCCATGGGTTTGCATCTGCATGAAAATTATTATAAGATTTAATAATTTGCAGTCATTTACCTCATTAAAACTAAAAGACTTGAGGTAATCAATTCAAGCATTTTGAAATGTGACATTTTCAAAATGGGCCAGACTAAGTATATCTAACTAATTAACTAGTAATGTGAAGCTTATGACAAAATATTAACAGTTTTATTAAGATCAGACAATATATGTCTTTCCAAGACTAGGGCTGGTTGAATAAACATACAGTAGCCATTAAGTAAAGACTGTGTTTTAAGGACTAGTCTGAAGAACTAGTAGTTAGTTAGGGCTAATCAGTCTTACTATTTGGATTTAAATATAATTTAAATAATTTAAATATTTTTTCACATGATACTTAAAGCAGTTATGTTCAATCATGAAGACAAAAATGTATGACTAACTTTAAATACTAGTCTTAGAGATTCATGTTACTGACCATTGGTTTAAGTGTAGTTACAGACTAAAATTAAGGCTTAAGTTTTAGTTATCTTACTTGAAAATAGCTTACACTGGCCTACCTTTAAATATATCTGGGCCATAGTTTTGTCTTAAGATGTACACCAGTAATGTTTTTTATAAGGTTTGTTTGTAAAAAGTACCTAAATGTTTTTACATAACTAATGGCTAGTCATGCATCAATTTAAACCTGTGGGAAACAACCCTATGAAGTTATAAAGCTTCAAATGTTGTCTTAGAATTCTTCAAATCCTAAAGGCCACTTCACACTGGTCAGACAGACTCCAACAGACGCGTCTGTTGGAGTCTGTCTGACCAGTGTGAAACCCCTGTTGGAAGTTGTTGGATCAAAGTAAATGAGACTTTAGAATGTGGTTGTCTGTTGGTGTCTGTTGGTGTCTGTTGGAGTTGGTAGTTGTCTGACCAGTGTGAACTGGCCTTAAAGGTATGAAAAAGATTGCTGTAAATATGTGGATCCTTAAAGAACAATAATAGGCCAACATTAGAAATAATAACTAATAATCACACATAAAGAGAATAAATATTTGGTTATCAGTAGCTTTAGTATTCTAATCTATTTTCCATAACATAAACACGTCATGCTGTGTCTTATAAAGTTTTCAATAATTGTTTATAGAATTATTGCAATGAAATTGTAATGTTATGTTACACTTGGTTATTTTAAATATAAATGTTTACTGAAAACTTACCCTAGCACAGCACGTGTGTGAACACAAGGCAAAGCAAGCAAGGCAAGTTTATTTGTATAGCACATTTCATACACAGAGGTCATTCAAAGTGCTTTACATAGAAATGAGAAAACAATGTATAAAAGAGAAAAAAGAAAATTTAAAAATAATAGATACACAATAAAATCACAATAAAAAAAGATACATGAGAATTTTGAATAACAATTAAAGAAAATGAATGTGATTTTAATAAAAACAGTTTAAAATGTTAAACAGAATAAAACAGGAGTAAAAGTGGCTTGAGTTAAAGGTGCAGTCAGTGTAAAGCAGCACAGTGCTCATTCAGTAAATGCAGAGTTAAACAGATGTGTTTTTAATCTAGATTTAAAAGTTAGTATTCTAATCTATTTTCTATTTTCTATTTACAAATAAGTGCTTAATAGCAAATCTGACTGACATTTGCTTAATGACATCATATTTGTTATTAACTCCATTTGATATAAACAACACATCTGGATCAGTTATGTATGGACATAGCCAGTTGTTAAATATAAAAAATGTACAGCTTTAGTACTATTTTTAGGCCTACTATAATATGACAGAGGCTGTCATCTGAAAAACTTGTATGTTTGCACATCATATCTATGTCAAAGAATATATATGTTCTATAAGAACAATTACTTTTGTTTAAAAAAAAGTCTAAAAGATTTAAACAAGCAACCATTTAGTAAGACCTAGATCTCTATGAATTAAAATGACTGTTTCAGATGAGAGAAACATACAAAATGTGCAGAGCATGTTTGTGTATATGTTCCTTTTGTCCATAAAGATATATACGGTTTAATAACTTGCATACCTCACTTTATTTACCTAACTAAAACAGAAAGCCTTCATGGTACTCGATTAAAGGACATGAACATGAATCTGCTAAATGAAATGATATTTGTTATTGACACAATTTAATAACACCATCCACCATTCAGATAACTTATCTGGTTTTGTTTTATTAAATTGTTTCAGTTCTTACACTCAACAACAGTAAAGCCGGTGCAGTACAATTTTCTCTACACTGTATAATACAAATACAAAAACAACTTTGCAGAAGTATAGCTATCACACAGTCATTTTGAAAACGGCCCTGACGAACGGCCCCTAAAGCTTATGACAAAGCATACAAGTATTATTGAGATCTGGCAATATACTCAAATTCCTTATTGTGATTTTTAGGTGCAATTTTCCGTTATGTCCACTAGATGGCTGTAGAGGATCAATCACTGGCTGACATTTGCACTCACAGAAAACCCAGAAGATGATTACTCTTTAACTAAGTCTACTATTAATTGAACTCTGTACACATTTAAAGGTGCAGTGTGTAATTTTTAGAAGGATCTCTTGACGAAAATGCAAAATTATATACAAAACTATATTATCAGGGGTGTATAAAGACCTTTCATAATGAACCGGTATGTGTTTATTACCTTAGAACGAGACCTTTTTATCTACATACACTGAGGGTCCCCTTACATAGAAGTCACCATTTTGTGCCACCATTTTTCTACAGAAGCCCTTAACGGACAAATTTTTTTACTAAGTTGTCTCCGACGATGACATGTTTGTCTGGTGGCGGCTACTGTAGCTTCTCTATGTGTTTCAAAAGCGAGGGGTGAGCAGTGGACTAAGCCATTGGTTGCAATTCGTGACCTCACCACTAGGTGCCGCTAAAATGTACACACTGCACCTTTAACTTCATGATTTTACTGTTATAATATTAAAATCACATTTAGTGAAAGACTACCACTTCAATTGTTCTGAGTTATCAGTTTTAACACTCATGTCATTTTATGATAGCTGTGAAACGTGAACATAATTTTGGAGGCACTTACACGACATTTGCAGTAAGAATTATATATTTTTTGTTTTTTATAAAAAAAAACTACATACCAAATGAGTGTATAACCATGTCAATATTAAGTCTTGTTCTTTAACAGTCTTGTTTCTCCTTTCTCAGGTAAACGTGTGTGTGTACAATATACAATGCAGAATATCTATATGGCCATGTCCTTAAACGTCTTGTGATCTAAATGGCTTGAACCCCGATATTCGCTGCTAGCAGCTATATTTAGGGTTTCGAGCACGAAGTGCTGAAAACCTATTGTATTTGTCTGTTTTATTATTATTATTATTATTATTATTATTATTATTATTATTTTTCCGCCATAAAACGCGTCGCCCAGCACAAACCGTAAGTCGTAGAAACTTGCCACTTGGTCAACTGGTTGTATATTAGCAGGCTACTCAGATACAGTGAATCAGCCAAATCGGCCCATAGGTGGCGCTATAGCAATGCCCCACGCGTTGGGGCTCATAACTCCTAAACCGGACATCCTACACTCAAGTGTTTGGTATCATTGTAATCCCTGGCTCCAAACTTAAAAAATGTATATCTCCGATTTCATTTCCGGTATGCAAATTTTTTCGCTAATTTGCATAATATGCATTTCAAGCCAAACTGAACTAGTCCTAGGTTTTTCGCCCGATCGGAATCGTTCCAACGCAGGAGAAATCTGTGGAGTGAGTAGGTAAATAATTATCGAACAGAATGTGTAATTTCGCTTCAGTGTCACTAAGGGGCGCCAAAATTCAATACCGGAAGTAGACTATCTCCAGGAAAATGGCTATAACTCGTGAACGGTTAGAGATATCTTAACGCGGTTTGGTACACATGTGTATCAGCTCACTCCGGGGTCACAGGAAAAAATACGCGGATTTTGGCCACTAGGTGGCGCTATAATAAGCTTGAGGGTCGAAAATGGCTATCACTACACAACCGTAAGCCCGATACACTTCATATTTGGTATGGTGTGTCTTTGTGCAATGTACCATGAGGGTCTAGAAGGACATTGGCGTATCTGCAAAAACATGGCCGTCATCGGCCAATGAAGTGTGAGGGCTGATTTGACAGGGTTAACGAAGGTCGATCGGAACGACACTCACTGTGCTTGTTCGTGTACTGCTCCAGAAGGTCTGTAAGAATTATGGTGTCATTTCGCCACTAGGGGGCGTAATACCGTATTTCGGTGCCTGTATCACGTGACGTTTGACATACATACACAAACATGACATCATATGATAGATCGGTTCATGACGAAAAACTTTGCCTCTTGAAGCGTTGCTGTCAATCAAACGGTTCGTTAGTTATTGGCGATAACGTTCAAACCTACTTTTGCGAACTAGTCCTAGGTTTTTCATCCGATCTGAACCTAACGAAAGCTGATTGATTCTGTGGAGTGGGAATATGAATAATTATCGAAAAAAAGTTGAAATTTGTATTCAAACACGCAAGGAGTGGCCAAAAACCGAACTGGGCGGAGCTTAAAACATTTAAACGGCCATAACTCGAGAGGCGTTTGAGATATCATCATGGGGCTTGAATCATATGTGTAGGCCATCGGTCTAAGGTCGTGATATAAAAATCTCGCCGATTGGACACTAGATGGCGCTATAACGGGGAAAATAGCACTAAATACTGTGATTATGCAATGGTTGCAGCTTTCACGCCTATAACTTTATCTGTGGTCAAGAGATTTTCATGGGAGTTGCTTTTTTTAGCATCCTGAATTGTTTCCGAGTCCTACGATACCAAGCATGCCAGATTTCGCCTTACAGTTAGTTCTGCACAGGAAAAAAGTGCTTAAAAAACACGCGCGAATAACTCCGCGAGGGTTATTCCGATCGACTCGAAACGACCATAGGAAGAACATTGCATTACCTTCTGAACAAAAAAGTCTATTGGCGTTATGTTAAAATTTTCATCAGAAATGGCCGAAAATTACAAAAAACGAAAAATTACCCCAAAATTTGTCGTTTTTACACATAAATGGTTATACCTCCGCAACGAAATGTCATTTTTTCACCAGATTTGATACACTGATGTCTGAGCAGAGTCTGAGGCAATACCCAAAAAATAATATGCCTGCACCACTAGTTGGCCTCATAATTGAACAAAACCTTTGACATTGAGCGAGCCCAATGGTCTTACAACAGTTTTTTGACTAAACTGAAGTGTTTAGCCATGATACTAGTTAGATGTAACAAAGTCATGACCTGACGTTGCATGCACAATTTTGTCGTAGCGCCACCCTGCGCTTATTTGTTATTTTCACTTAGAAGTGAGTAGAGAGCGGAGAGATTTCACTGAATGAGAGCCGTTTTCTTGCTGATAACTAATGTATTTAAGGTTGTATCTTCACCAAACGTATGCGTAATGACATGGTACTCGGTAATTCTGATGGCAGTCAGGACCTGGGGGAACCTGCAGTTTCGGACGCATATTTTACACGCCTACAACTTTGGCTGCAGTCACCATATTTTCATGGGACTTTTTTCACAGGAGTCCTGAATTTTTGCAGAGTCCAACGATACCAAACATGCCCGGTTTTGCCTTGTGCTTAGTCCTGGGGTTATCATAACACAATTCATGAGGACATTAAATAAGTCAAGCATTATCTTTCCAGCTGTGTTTGCTGTTCACTGTAGGTCCTTGCGGTCTGCTGCGCTGCTGTGTTTGTTTCTTATGTACACGTGTGCAGTCTGTTTGCACCATTGCACCATACCACGACTCAATGGCCTTGTAGTTCAACTAAACACGGCCATTTCTGAATTGTATGTTACGTTATAAATCTGAAAAACTAATTCTCCTTAACAAATTATCCTCATAACGTCACATTAAGGACATTACATGTTTGTCTTATAGGTGCACCTGTGTGTAAGCATACATAGTCTGTATGATCCTTTTTTGACCATCTCTTTCATTTTCTGGAGCGAGGTGGTCTAACATTCATTGTGGCTGTGTACGGGTTTAACTGCTCAGCCTGGTAAGTGAAGTGTGAGGTTTTTGACGTTGCCTTAAAGCTCGAAACCCGGCAATTGCTGCTTGCAGCTATATTTATTATTATTATTATTAGTTATTATTATTCTGCCGTAAAACGGAACGTGCAGACCAAACCGTAAGGCCTAGAGACTTGAAACTTGGCCAAATGGTAGGACCCAATTTGGGGAGAGGTTGATAGAGTATCAACCCGATTGGCCCATAGGTGGCGCTATAGCGATAACAAACGCGTTGATGGTCATAACTTTCACAAATCTTATCCAAATGTCAAGTGTCTTATATCCCTGGATTCCTTGCGTCAAGGCGAACAAAACGTATATCTCCGATTTCATTTCCGTCATGAAAATTTTTTCGCTATTTTCGATTTTGTCAAAAAAAATAAAAACGAACTCGTCCTAGGTTTTTCGTCCGATCGGAACCGTTCCAGTGCCGTAATATTCCTTGGAGTCTGAATATCAAAAGTTATCAAAAAAAAGTTTAACTTTCGACTCGCCGTCGTCAAGCCACGCCCAAACGCCCCCAATGAGCGGAGCCTCTTGATCTTAAATGGCTATAACTTAGGAAGGGAAGGAGGTATCTACACCAAATTTGGTACACATATACAGGGGACTATTCTGAGGTCAGGTGCAAAAAATTGCGCCGCTTGACCACTAGTTGTCGCTATAACACCACCTCAACTTTGAAGGGCTGTAACTACGGAAATATGGGACCGATCAACTTGACATTTGACAGGTGTGCTCCTGGTCTGGGGTACTATCTATGTTTAAAAGGAATTTTGCGTAACTCAAAAAACATGGCCGCCATCGGCCAATCAAGAAAAAGCAGCTATTAGACAGGGTTAACGGAGGCCGATCGAAATGAAACGCGGTGGGCCTGTTTGTCTCTTGGCCATGAAGGTCTGTGCAGAGTAAGAAAAAATTCGGACTCCGGAGGGCGCTATCACGTTTTTTCAGTGTTTAAGTGATTGTGTATTATGCAGTGTTTCAGATATCAACAAGATCCTCATATCATTTAATAGAGGTACTTAAAATGAACAACTTTTCCTCAAGCAGCACTTGTCTCAGTCGAATCGTTTGTTAGATATTCATCATTTTCTTTGAAACCTACTTTTGCGAACTAGTCCTAGGTTTTTTGACCGATCTGAACCGATCCAGTGCTGGAATAGTCCTTAGACACTGATTATCAATAACTATCAAAAAAAAGTTGAACTTTGCACTCATTGTCGCAACACCACGGTCAAAAGTACGAAGAGGCGGTGCCACAAATACTACAATGGCTATCATTTATGATAGGAATGAGATATCAACACGAAACTTGGTACACATATGTATAGACCCAGGCCAAGGTCACATGCAAAAAATTGCAGAGATTGTCCACTAGGTGGCGCTATAACCTAAGAAAAAATAACGATAACTATAGCATATGTATACAACACATAAATATTTGTCTGACCTACTTTTTATTTTGCACATAACATCTGCTTTTAGATTCTTATAAGGGTCTTTTAGGATAATTACATATCTTAGAAAACATGACGACCAACAGCCAGCCAGCATTAACCATGTACGAGTCCAGCGTAATGGTGTGCCATTACAACTAAACTGATGGGCCTGTTTGTCTTATGTTCTCAAGTGTCTTTGATGATTTTTGGCTCATCATTCCGGAAATATTTGCATCTAGAACAACGGGAGTTACGTTAACTGTGCCCTAGATCAATGGTTCTCAAAATTATTCCTGGAGGCCCACTGCTCTGCACATATACGAAAGTCTTCTATTTTAAACAAATCTACTTTAATCATCAGTAGAGATTTGTATGAACTGAACTGATTGTGTCAGATGAGAGAAACATACAAAATGTTCCGAGCATTGGGTCTTGAGAAACCAATGCGGTTCACTGAGTTGAAAGTACTGCTCTAGATGTTTATGTTTATATGAAAAACAATTTTATGAATTTGCTGTACTATCTGGGCAAATATCAATATGAAACATAAAATAAAATTTTGTCGTTGTATTACTGGATTTGATGTGATGTCACATAGTGAGGTGGGCACCATTTGTAACCTGTATTCTTTATTTCATTTGTAGCTGCTGTTATGTTCCTTTTGTCCATGGGTTTGCATCTGCATGAAAATTATTATAAGATTTAATGATTTGCAGTCATTTACCTCATTAAAACTAAAAGACTTGAGGTAATCAATTCAAGCATTTTGAAATGTGACATTTTCAAAATGGGCCAGACTAAGTATATCTAACTAATTAACTAGTAATGTGAAGCTTATGACAAAAGATCAGACAATATATGTCTTTCCAAGACTAGGGCTGGTTGAATAAACATACAGTAGCCATTAAGTAAAGACTGTGTTTTAAGGACTAGTCTGAAGAACTAGTAGTTAGTTAGGGCTAATCAGTCTTACTATTTGGATTTAAATATAATTAAAATAATTTAAATATTTTTTTCATATGATACTTAAAGCAGTTATGTTTAATCATGAAGACAAAAATGTATGACTAACTTTGAATACTAGTCTTAGAGATTCATGTTACTGACCATTGGTTTATGTGTAGTTACAGACTAAAATTAAGGCTTAAGTTTTAGTTATCTTACTTGAAAATAGCTTACACTGGCCTACCTTTAAATATATCTGGGCCATAGTTTTGTCTTAAGATGTACACCAGTAATGTTTTTTATAAGGTTTGTTTGTAAAAAGTACCTAAATGTTTTTACATAACTAATGGCTAGTCATGCATCAATTTAAACCTGTGGGAAACAACCCTATGAAGTTATAAAGCTTCAAATGTTGTCTTAGAATTCTTCAAATCCTAAAGGTCACTTCACACTGGTCAGACAGACTCCAACAGACGCGTCTGTTGGAGTCTGTCTGACCAGTGTGAAACCCCTGTTGGAAGTTGTTGGATCAAAGTAAATGAGACTTTAGAATGTGGTTGTCTGTTGGTGTCTGTTGGAGTTGGTAGTTGTCTGACCAGTGTGAACTGGCCTTAAAGGTATGAAAAAGATTGCTGTAAATATGTGGATCCTTAAAGAACAATAATAGGCCAACATTAGAAATAATAACTAATAATCACACATAAAGAGAATAAATATTTGGTTATCAGTAGCTTTAGTATTCTAATCTATTTTCCATAACATAAACACGTCATGCTGTGTCTTATAAAGTTTTCAATAATTGTTTATAGAATTATTGCAATGAAATTGTAATGTTATGATACACTTGGTTATTTTAAATATAAATGTTTACTGAAAACTTACTCTAGCACAGCACGTGTGTGAGCACAAGGCAAGGCAAGGCAAGGCAAGTTTATTTGTATAGCACATTTCATACACAGAGGTCATTCAAAGTGCTTTACATAGAAATGAGAAAACAATATATAAAAGAGAAAAAAGAAAATTTAAAAATAATAGATACACAATAAAATCACAATAAAAAAAGATACATGAGAATTTTGAATAACAATTAAAGAAAATGAATGTGATTTTAATAAAAACAGTTTAAAATGTTAAACAGAATAAAACAGGAGTAATAGTGGCTTGAGTTAAAGGTGCAGTCAGTGTAAAGCAGCACAGTGCTCATTCAGTAAATGCAGAGTTAAACAGATGTGTTTTTAATCTAGATTTAAAAGTTAGTATTCTAATCTATTTTCTATTTTCTATTTACAAATAAGTGCTTAATAGCAAATCTGACTGACATTTGCTTAATGACATCATATTTGTTATTAACTCCATTTGATATAAACAACACATCTGGATCAGTTATGTATGGACATAGCCAGTTGTTAAATATAAAAAATGTACAGCTTTAGTACTATTTTTAGGCCTACTATAATATGACAGAGGCTGTCATCTGAAATACTTGTATGTTTACACATAATATCTATGTCAAAGAATATATATGTTCTATAAGAACAATTACTTTTGTTTAAAAAAATAGTCTAAAAGATTTAAACAAGCAACCATTTAGTAAGACCTAGATCTCTATGAATTAAAATGACTGTTTCAGATGAGAGAAACATACAAAATGTGCAGAGCATGTTTGTGTATATGTTCCTTTTGTCCATAAAGATATATTCGGTTTAATAACTTGCATACCTCACTTTATTTACCTAATGAAAACAGAAAGCCTTCATGGTACTCGATTAAAGGACATGAACATGAATCTGCTAAATGAAATGATATTTGTTATTGACACGATTTAATAACACCATCCACCATTCAGATAACGTATCTGGTTTTGTTTTATTAAATTGTTTCAGTTCTTACACTCAACAACAGTAAAGCCAGTGCAGTACAATTTTCTCTACACTGTATAATACAAATACAAAAACAACTTTGCAGAAGTATAGCTATCACACAGTCATTTTGAAAACGGCCCTGACGAACGGCCCCTAAAGCTTATGACAAAGCATACAAGTATTATTGAGATCTGGCAATATACTCAAATTCCTTATTGTGGTTTTTAGGTGCAATTTTCCGTTATGTCCACTAGATGGCTGTAGAGGATCAATCACTGGCTGACATTTGCACTCACAGAAAACCCAGAAGATGATTACTCTTTAACTAAGTCTACTATTAATAGAACTCTGTACACATTTAAAGGTGCAGTGTGTAATTTTTAGAAGGATCTCTTGACGAAAATGCAAAATTATATACAAAACTATATTATCAGGGGTGTATAAAGACCTTTCATAATGAACCGGTATGTGTTTATTACCTTAGAACGAGACCTTTTTATCTACATACACTGAGGGTCCCCTTACATAGAAGTCACCATTTTGTGCCGCCATTTTTCTACAGAAGCCCTTAACGGACAAATTTTTTTACTAAGTTGTTTCCGACGATGACATGTTTGTCTGGTGGCGGCTACTGTAGCTTCTCTATGTGTTTCAAAAGCGAGGGGTGAGCAGTGGACTAAGCCATTGGTTGCAATTCGTGACCTCACCACTAGGTGCCGCTAAAATGTACACACTGCACCTTTAACTTCATGATTTTACTGTTATAATATTAAAATCACATTTAGTGAAAGACTACCACTTCAATTGTTCTGAGTTATCAGTTTTAACACTCATGTCATTTTATGATAGCTGTGAAACGTGAACATAATTTTGGAGGCACTTACACGACATTTGCAGTAAGAATTATATATTTTTTGTTTTTTATAAAAAAAAACTACATACCAAATGAGTGTATAACCATGTCAATATTAAGTCTTGTTCTTTAACAGTCTTGTTTCTCCTTTCTCAGGTAAACGTGTGTGTGTACAATATACAATGCAGAATATCTATATGGCCATGTCCTTAAACGTCTTGTGATCTAAATGGCTTGAACCCCGATAATCGCTGCTAGCAGCTATATTTAGGGGTCAAGCCCAGAATGGGCGAAGACCCCTATTGTATCCGTTAGTTTTCTTTTTCTTTTTCTTTTTCTTTTTCTTTTTCTTAACTATTATTCTTCTTCCTGTTCCATTGCGGTCTATGGCAGCCCATAGAACCGTATGTAGGAAAGTTATGAAATTTGGCACACTGACAGAGGACAGTCTAAATAATATCCATAGCAATTTTGGAGTCTCTATCTTAAACCCGCTAGCGCCATCAACAGTCCAAAGTTGCACTTACGTTTTTGCTTATAACTTCTGATCCGTAAGTCCTAGAAACGAAATTCTTGTTTCCTCTGATTCCTTGGCTCAAGACGATTCGATTAGACCCTATGACGTTATTTTCCGTCATGAAAATTTTTCCGCCATTTTGAATTATTCGTAAAACCTACTTTTGCGAACTCGTCCTAGAGTTTTTACCCGATTGCCACGAAAATCGGTATGCAGCATCTAGAGACACTCAAGGCAAAAAGTTATTAAAAGAATTTCGATAAACCAATCCGTTCTCGTATAGCGCGTCAACGAATTTTACATAGAGCGCAAAAAAACAGAGTTTAGGCTGTATCTTCGCCAAACTTAGGCCTTTTGACACGACACTTGGTACTTGAGATGCCAGTCAGGAATTGAGGGTGCATGCACAGTTTCGTTGCAGTGCCACCTAGTGGCCAGACGAATGTTCTATACGCCTATAACTTTGACTGCGATAAAAGTATTTTCACGGGACTTGATTTTTTGGAGTCCTGAGTAGTCGCCGAGTCCAACGATACCAAACATGCCAGGATTCGTCATACGGTTAACCCTGCGCAGCAAAATAGCACTTAAAAAACATGCGCGAATATCTCGGCGAGCGTTATTCCAATGGACTCGAAAACACCATAGGAAGAACATTGCGTTACCTTCTGAACAAAAAGTTCTTTTGGCATTATATTAAAATTTTTATCAGAAATGGCCGAAAAATGCAAAAAACGAAAAATTACCTTTAAATTTTGCATTTTTTACACATAAATGGTTATAACTTCGCAACGAAAAGAGATTTTTTCACCAGATTTGATACGCTGATGTACGACCACAGTCTGAGGCTACACAAAGAAAATTGTATGCTTGCACCACTAGTTGGCCTTATAATTCAACAAAACCTTTGAAATCAAGCCACCCTATGGTCATACAACTGTTTCTTCACTAAACTAAAGTGTATAGTCATAAAACTAGCTAGATGTAACACAGTTATGACCTGAGGTTGCATGCACAATTTTGTCATTCCGCCACCTACTGGTTTTGAGATAGAAATATGACATTTTTTGCCTAAAACTACTGCAACAACACATCTAAAACCATGAGTCATCATGGATTATTCCTTTCATGGCTTTGACTATAATCACTGGTGGTTGCCAATTCACTCCCTAGCAACCAATGAGAATACCTTATCAACCGTTTTTGCAAGAGCTATATCTCTGTGTCAGAACATCGTAGAGACACGGGGGTGGGCTCTTTTGACTCATTAACACCACTGTAACATTTTGTGAGCTGAGTATTGCCACTGCAAGCACCACTCATTTTTACATCGGTGTTCTAGTTATCAATGCTCGTCGAAAGAGAGGGAGAGACTTCACTGAATGAGAACACAGCTTTTTTGCTGATAACTGTTATATTGTTTTTTCTGAAATCATGAGATTTTCCCAGGTTCTTTAAACTGCTCATCCAAAGTCAACTTTACTTTCTGCTGTGCCCTTTTTGGCTTGACCCCGGTGATTGCTGCTTGCAGCTATATTTATTATTATTTTTCTTCCTCGTTCTTCCGCCGAAAGTCAATGGCAGCCCATAGAACCGTACGTAGGAAAGTTATGAAATTTGGCACACTGATAAAGGACAGTCCAATGTGTCCCCACAGCAAATTTGGAGTCTCTATCTCTAACCCTCTAGCGCCACCAACAGTCCAAAGTTGCACTTATGTTTTTGTTTATAACTTCTGATCCGTAGGTTCTAGAAACGAAATTCTTGTTTCCTCTGATTCCTTGGCTCAAGACGATTCGAATAGAGCCTATGACGTCATTTTCCGTCATGAAAATTTTTCCGCCATTTTGAATTATTCGTAAAACCTACTTTTGCGAACTCGTCCTAGAGTTTTTACCCGATTGCCGCGAAAATTGGTATGTAGCATCTAGAGACCCTCACGGCAAAAAGTTATCAAAAGAATTTTGATAAACCAATCCGTTGTCGTATAGCGCGTCCACAAATTTTACGTAGAGCGCAAAAAAACAGATTTTAGGCTGTCTCTTCGTCAAACTTAGGCCTATTGACACGACACTTGGTACTTGTGATGCCAGTCAGGAACTGAGTGTGCATGCACAGTTTCGTCGCAGCGCCACCTAGTGGCCAGACAGATGTTTTTTACACCTATAACTTTTGCTGTGATCAACGTATTTTGACGGGACTTGATTTTTAGGAGTCCTGAATAGTCGCCGAGTCCAACGATACCAAACATGCCAGATTTCGCCTTACGGTTAGCCCTGCGCAGCAAAACAGCACTTAAAAAACATGCGCGAATATCTCCGCGAGCGTTATTCCGATCGACTCGAAAACACCATAGGAAGAACATTGCGTTACCTTCTGAACAAAAAGTTATATTGGCGTTATATAAAAATTTTTATCAGAAATGGCCGAAAAATGCAAAAAACGAAAAATTACCTTTAAATTTTGCATTTTTTACACATAAATGGTTATAACTTCGCAACGAAAAGAGATTTTTTCACCAGATTTGATACGCTGATGTACGACCACAGTCTGAGGCTACACAAAAAAAAATTTATGCTTGCACCACTAGTTGGCCTTATAATTGAACAAAACCTTTGAAATCAAGCCACCCTATGGTCATACAACTGTTTCTTCACCAAACTAAAGTGTATAGTCATAAAACTAGCTAGATGTAACACAGTTATGACCTGAGGTTGCATGCACAATTTTGTCATTGCGCCACCTACTGGTTTTGAGATAGAAATATGGCATTTTTTGCCTAAAACTACTGCAACAACACATCTAAAACCATGAGTCATCATGGATTATTCCTTTCATGGCTTTTACTATAATCACTGGTGGTTGCCAATTCACTCCCTAGCAACCAATGAGAATACCTTATCAACCGTTTTTGCAAGAGCTATATCTCTGCGTCAGAACATCGTAGAGACACGAGGGTGGGCTCTTTTGACTCATTAACACCACTGTAACATTTTGTGAGCTGAGTATTGCCACTGCAAGCACCACTCATTTTTACTTCAGTGTTCTAGTTATCAATGCTTGTCAAAAGAGAGGGAGAGATTTCACTAAATGAGAATAGCTTTTTTGCTGATAACTGTTATATTGTTTTGTCTGAAATCAAGAGATTTTCCTAGGTACTTTAAACTGCTCATCCGAAGTCAACTTTACTTTCTGCTGTGCCCTTTTTGGCTTGACCCCGGTGATTGCTGCTTGCAGCTATATTTATTATTAGGGGTCAAGCCCCGAAGGGGCGAAGACCCCTATTGTATTTGTTAGTTTTCTTATTATTAGTTATTCTTCTTTTTCTTCTTCCGCCATTGCACTCTATGGCAGCCCATAGAACCGTACGTAGGAAAGTTATGAAATTTGGCACACTGATAAAGGACAGTCCAATGTGTCCCCACAGCAAATTTGGAGTCTCTATCTCCAACCCTCTAGCGCCACCAACAGTCCAAAGTTGCACTTACGTTTTTTCTTATAACTTCTGATCCGTAAGTCCTAGAAACAAAATTCTTGATTCCTCTGATTCCTTGGCTCAAGACGATTCGATTTGACCCTATGACGTCATTTTCCGTCATGGAATTTTTTCCGCCATTTTGAATTATTTTTAAAACCTACTTTTGCGAACTCGTCCTAGAGCTTTTGCCCAATTTCCACGAAAATCGGTATGTAGCATCTACAGACCCTCACGGCAAAAAGTTATGGAATTCATGTCAATTCGTCCATCCGTTTCCGTAAACCGCGTCAACGAATTTTACATAGAGCGCAAAAAAACGGATTTGAGGCTGTATCTTTGCCAAACTTAAGCCTATTGACACGATACTTGGTACTTGTGATGCGAGTCAGGAACTTAGGGTGCATGCAGAGTTTCGTCACAGCGCCACCTAGTGGTCAGACTTATGCTTTAAACGCCTATAACGTTGGCTCCGATTGACATAATTTCACGGGACTTGTTTCTTTGGAGTTCTGAATAGTTGCCGAGTCCAACGATACCAAACATGCCAGATTTCGCCTTACGGTTAGCCCTGCGCAGCAAAACAGGACTTAAAAAACATGCGCGAATATCTCCGCGAGCGTTATTCCGATCGACTCGAAAACACCATAGGAAGAACATTGCATTACCTTCTGAACAAAAAGTTCTATTGGCGTTATATTAAAATTTTCATCAGAAATGGCCGAAAATTGTAAAAAACGAAAAATTACCTTTAAAAATTTGTGTTTTTATACATAAATGGTTATAACTTCGCAACGAAAAGACATTTTTTCACCAGATTTGATACGCTGATGTATGAGCAGAGTCTGAGGCCACACAAAAAAATTGGTATGCCTAAACCACTAGGTGGCCATATAATTAAACAAAAACTTTCATATCAAGCAAGCCCTATGGTAATACAACTACTTCTTCACTAAACTAAAGTGTATAGTCATAAAACTAGCTAGATGTAACACAGTTATGAACTGAGGTTGCATGCACAACTTTGTCATTGTGCCACCTAGTGGTTTTGAGATAGAAATATGGTATTTTTGCCTAAAACTACTCCAACAGTACATCTAAAATCTTGGGTCATCATGTATTGTTCCTTTCATGGCTTGGAGATCATTGGTGCATGCCAATTAACTCCTTAGCAACCAATTAGGATACCTGATCAATCCTTTTTACAAGAGCTATATCTCTGCATCAGAACATCGTAGAGACATGGGGGTGGTCTCTTTTGACTCATTAACACCACTGTAACATTTTGTGAGCTGAGAATTGCCACTGCAAGCAACACTCACATTTTCTTTAGTGCTCTAGTTGTCAATGCTCCTCGAGAAGAGAGGGAGAGATGACACTGAATGAAAACACAGCTTTTTTGCTGATAACTGTTATATTATTTAGTCTGAAATCAAGAGATTTTCCCAGGTTCTTTAAACTGCTCATCCGAATTCAACTTTACTTTCTTCTGTGCCCTTTTTGGCTTGACCCCGGCATTGCTGCTTGCAGCTATATTTATTATTATTAGGGGTCAAGCCACGAAGTGGCGTAGACACCTATTGTTATTGTTAGTTTTCTTATTATTAGGGGTCAAGCCCCGAAGGGGCGAAGACCCCTATTGTATTTGTTAGTTTTCTTATTATAATAATTATTATTCTGGTTCTTCTTCCGCCATTGCGGTCTATGGCAGCCCATAGAACCGTACGTAGGAAAGTTATGAAATTTGGCACACTGATAAAGGACAGTCCAATGTGTCCCCACAGCAAATTTGGAGTCTCTAACTCCAACCCTCTAGCGCCACCAACAGTCCAAAGTTGCACTTACGTTTTTGCTTATAACTTTTGATCCGTAAGTCTTAGAAACGAAATTCTTGTATCCTCTGATTCCTTGGCTCAAGCCGATTCGATTGGACCCTATGACATCATTTTCCGTCATGAAAATTTTTCCGCCATTTTGAGTTATTTGTAAAACCTACTTTTGCGAACTCGTCCTAGAGCTTTTGCCCGATTTCCACGAAAATCGGTATGTAGCATCTACAGACCCTCACGGCAAAAAGTTATGGAATTCATGTCAATTCGTCCATCCGTTTCCGTAAACCGCGTCAACGAATTTTAAGTAGAGCACAAAAAAACGGATTTGAGGCTGTATCTTCGCCAAACTTAAGCCTATTGACACGATACTTGGTACTTGTGATGCCAGTCAGGAACTAAGGGGGCATGCAGAGTTTCGTCACAGCGCCACCTAGTGGTCAGACTTATGCTTTAAACGCCTATAACTTTGGCTCCGATTGACGTATTTTCACGGGACTTGTTTCTTTGGAGTTCTGAATAGTTGCCGAGTCCAACGATACCAAACATGCCAGATTTCGCCTTACGGTTAACCCTGCGCAGCAAAAGAGCACTTAAAAAACACGCGCGAATATCTCGGCGAGCGTTATTCCGATCGACTCGAAAACACCATAGGAAGAATATTGCATTACCTTCTGAACAAAAAGTTCTATTGGCGCTATATTAAAATTTTTATCAGAAATGGCCGAAAAATGCAAAAAACGAAAAATTACCTTGAAATTTTGTATTTTTACACATAAATGGTTATAACTTCGCAACAAAAAGAGATTTTTTCACCAGATTTGATACGCTGATGTATGAGCAGAGTCCGAGGCCACACAAAAAAAATGGTATACCTGCACCAGTAGGTGGCCCTATAATTGAACAAAACCTTTGAAATCAAGCCACCCTATGGTCATACAACTGTTTCTTCACTAAACTAAAGTGTATAGTCATAAAACTAGCTAGATGTAACACAGTTATGACCTGAGATTACATGCACAACTTTGTCATTGCGCCACCTAGTGGTTTTGAGAGAGAAATATGGTATTTTTGCCTAAAACTACTCCAACAGTACATCTAAAATCTTGGGTCATCATGTATTATTCCTTTCATGGCTTGGAGATCATTGGTGCATGCCAATTAATTCCTTAGCAACCAATAAGAATACCTTATCAATCCTTTTTACAAGAGCTATATCTCTGCATCAGAACATCGTAGAGACATGGGGGTGGTCTCTTTTGACTCATTAACACCACTGTAACATTTTGTGAGCTGAGAATTGCCACTGCAAGCACCACTCACATTTTCTTCAGTGTTCTAGTTGTCAATGCTCCTCGAGAGGAGAGGAAGAGATTACACTGAATGAAAACACAGCTTTTTTGCTGATAACTGTTATATTATTTAGTCTGAAATCAAGAGATTTTCCTAGGTTCTTTAAACTGCTCATTTGAATTCAACTTTACTTTCTTCTGTGCCCTTTTTGGCTTGACCCCGGCATTGCTGCTTGCAGCTATATTTATTATTATTATTATATATTATTCTTCTTCTTGTTCTTCCGCCATTGAAGTCAATGGCAGCCCATAGAACCGTACATAGGAAAGTTATGAAATTTGGCACACTGATAAAGGACAGTCCAATGTGTCCCCACAGCAAATTTGGAGTCTCTATCTCTAACCCGCTAGCGCCACCAACAGTCCAAAGTTGAACTTATGTTTTTGCTTATAACTTCTGATCGGTAAGTCCTAGAAACGAAATTCTTGTTTCCTCTGATTCCTTGGCTCAAGACGATTCGATTGGACCCTATGACGTCATTTTCCGTCATGAAAATTTTTCCGCCATTTTGAATTATTCGTAAAACCTACTTTTGCGAACTCGTCCTAGAGTTTTTACCCGATTGTCGCGAAATTTGGTATGTGGCATCTAGAGACCCTCACGGCAAAAAGTTATCAAAAGAATTTCGATAAACCAATCCGTTGTCGTATAGCGCGTTAACAAATTTTACGTAGAGCGCAAAAAAACAGATTTTAGGCTGTATCTTCGTCAAACTTAGGCCTATTGACACGACACTTGGTACTTGTGATGCCAGTCAGGAACTGAGTGTGCATGCACAGTTTCGTCGCAGCGCCACCTAGTGGCCAGACAGATGTTTTTTACACCTATAACTTTGGCTGTGATCAACGTATTTTGACGGGACTTGATTTTTAGGAGTCCTGAATAGTCGCCGAGTCCAACGATACCAAACATGCCAGATTTCGCCTTACGGTTAGCCCTGCGCAGCAAAACAGCACTTAAAAAACACGCGCGAATATCTCCGCGAGCGTAATTCTGATCGACTCGAAAACATTATAGGAAGAATATTGCATTACCTTCTGAACAAAAAGTTCTATTGGCACTATATTAAAATTTTTATCAGAAATGGCCGAAAATTGCAAAAAACTAAAAATTACCTTTAAATTTTGTGTTTTTACACATAAATGGTTATAACTTCGTAACGCAAAGAGATTTATTCACCATATTTGATACGCTGATGTACGACCACAGTCTGAGGCTACACAAAAAAAATTGTATGGTTGCACCACTAGTTGGCCTTATAATTGAACAAAACCTTTGAAATCAAGCCACCCTATGGTCATACAACTGTTTCTTCACTAAACTAAAGTGTATAGTCAGGAAACTAGCTAAATGTAACGCAGTCATGCCCTGAGGTTGCATGCACAATTTTGTCATAGCGCCACCTAGTGGCTTGGAGACAGAAAATAGCAAATTTTGCCTAAAACTACTGCAACAACACATCTAAAACCATGAGTCATCATGGATTATTCCTTTCATGGCTTTGACTATAATCACTAGAGGATGTCCAATTACTCTCTAGCAACCAATGAGAATACGTTATCAACTGTTTTTGCAAGAGCTTTTTCTCTGTATCAGAACATCACAGAGACATGGGGATGGTCTCTTTTGACTCTTTTAACTTGTTGTAACATGTTGTGACCCATGTTTGCCCACTGTAAGCATCACATACATGTCCTTCAGTGCTCTAATGTTCCATGATTGTCAATAACCGAAGGACAGTTGCAGTAGACAAGAATATAGATTATTTTTGTTGATTACCTTTGCGTTTTTTCATCTGAAATCATTAGGTTTACCTAGATTCTTCGGTCTGCTTATCCAAACGCAACTTTACATCCTTCTGTGCCCTTTTCGGCTTGACCCCGGTATTGCTGCTTGCAGCTATATTTATTATTATTTTTCTTCCTCGTTCTTCCGCCGAAAGTCAATGGCAGCCCATAGAACCGTACATAGGAAAGTTATGAATTTTGGCACACTGATAAAGGACAGTCCAATGTGTCCCCACAGCAAATTTGGAGTCTCTATCTCTAACCCTCTAGCGCCACCAACAGTCCAAAGTTGCACTTATGTTTTTGCTTATAACTTCTGATCCGTAGGTCCTAGAAACGAAATTCTTGTTTCCTCTGATTCATTGGCTCAAGCCGATTCGACTGGACTCTATGACGTCATTTTCCGTCATGAAAATTTTTCCACCATTTTGAATTATTCGTAAAACCTACTTTTTCGAACTCGTCCTAGAGCTTTTGCCCGATTGCCGCGAAAATTGGTATGTAGCATCTAGAGACCCTAACGGCAAAAAGTTATCAAAAGAATTTCGATAAACCAATCCGTTGTCGTATAGCGCGTCAACAAATTTTACGTAGAGCACAAAAAAACAGAATTTAGGCTGTATCTTCGTCAAACTTAGGCCTATTGACACGACACTTGGTACTTGTGATGCCAGTCAGGAACTGAGTGTGCATGCACAGTTTCGTCGCAGCGCCACCTAGTGGCCAGACAGATGATTTTTTCACCTATAACTTTGGCTGTGATCAACGTATTTTGACGGGACTTGATTTTTAGGAGTCCTGAATAGTCGCCGAGTCCAACGATACCAAACATGCCAGATTTCGCTTTACGGTTAGCCCTGCGCAGCAAAACAGCACTTAAAAAACATGCGCGAATATCTCCGCGAGCGTTATTCCGATCGACTCGAAAACACCATAGGAAGAACATTGCATTACCTTCTGAACAAAAAGTTCTATTGGCGTTATATTAAAATTTTCATCAGAAATGGCCGAAAATTGCAAAAAACGAAAAATTACCTTTTACAATTTGTGTTTTTATACATAAATGGTTATAACTTCGCAACGAAAAGAAATTTTTTCACCAGATTTGATACGCTGATGTATGAGCAGAGTCTGAGGCCACACAAAAAAATTGGTATGCCTGAACCACTAGGTGGCCCTATAATTGAACAAAATCTTACATATCAAGCAAGCCCTATGATCATACAACTGTTTCTTCACTAAATTAAAGTGTATACTCATAAAACTAGCTAGATGTAACACAGTTATGACCTCAGGTTGCATGCACAATTTTGTCATTGCGCCACCTACTGGTTTTGAGATAGAAATATGGCATTTTTTGCCTAAAACTACTGCAACAACACATCTAAAACCATGAGTCATCATGGATTATTCCTTTCATGGCTTTGACTATAATCCACTGATGGTTGTCAATTCACTCCCTAGCAACCAATGAGAATACCTTATCAACCGTTTTGCAAGAGCTATATCTCTGTGTCAGAACATCGTAGAGACACGGGGGTGGGCTCTTTTGACTCATTAACACCACTGTAACATTTTGTGAGCTGAGTATTGCCACTGCAAGCACCACTTATTTTTACTTCAGTGTTCTAGTTATCAATGCTCGTCGAAAGAGAGGGAGAGATTTCACTAAATTCCTGTTACATTTAGAATAGACTTTAAAGTGTTGTTACCCGTTTATAAATCACTTCATGGCTAAGGACCCAAATACATGACAGATATGCTAACTGAATATAAACCTAAAAGATTACTCAGATCATTAGGATCCGGTCAGTTAGAAATACCAAGGGTTCACTCAAAACAAGGTGCGTCAGCATTTAGTTATTATGCCACCTCTAGCTGGAATCAACTTCCAGATGAGATCAGATGTGCTTCAACAGTAAACACTTTTAAATCTAGATTAAAAACACTTCTGTTTAACTCTGCATTTACTGAATGAGCACTGTGCTGCTTCACACTGACTGCACTTTTAACTCAAGTCACTTTTACTCCTGTTTTATTCTTTTTAATATTTTAAACTGTTTTATTAAAATCACATTTATTTTCTTTAATTGTTATTTAAAATTATCATGTCTTTATTGTGATCTTATCGTGTATATCTTATTTTTACATTTTCTTTTTCTTTTTTTATATATTGTTTTCTCATCTCTGTGTAAAGCACTTTGAATGACCTCTGTGTATGAAATGTGCTATACAAATAAACTTGCCTTGCCTTGCCTTGCCTAAATGAGAACACAGCTTTTTTGCTGATAACTGTTATATTGTTTTGTCTGAAATCAAGAGATTTTCCTAGGTTTTTTAAACTGCTCATCCGAAGTCAACTTTACTTTCTGCTGTGCCCTTTTCGGCTTGACCCCGGTGATTGCTGCTTGCAGCTATATTTAGGGGTCAAGCCCCGAAGGGGCGAAGACCCCTATTGTATTTGTTAGTTTTCTTATTATTAGTTATTCTGGTTCTTCTTCCGCCATTGCGGTCTATGGCAGCCCATAGAACCGTACGTAGGAAAGTTATGAAATTTGGCACACTGATAAAGGACAGTCCAATGTGTCCCCACAGCAAATTTGGAGTCTCTATCTCTAACCCTCTAGCGCCACCAACAGTCCAAAGTTGCACTTATGTTTTTGCTTATAACTTCTGATCCGTAGGTCAATTTTCCGTCATGAAAATTTTTCCGCAATTTTGAATTATTTTTAAAACCTACTTTTGCGAACTCGTCCTAGAGCTTTTGCCCGATTTCCACGAAAATTGGTATGTAGCATCTACAGGCCCTCACGGCAAAAAGTTATGGAATTCATGTCAATTCGTCCATCCGTTTCCGTAAACCACGTCAACAAATTTTACGTAGAGCGCAAAAAAACAGATTTTAGGCTGTATCTTCGTCAAACTTAGGCCTATTGACACGACACTTGGTACTTGTGATGCCAGTCAGGAACTGAGTGTGCATGCACAGTTTCGTCGCAGCGCCACCTAGTGGCCAGACAGATGTTTTTTGCACCTATAACTTTGGCTGCGATCAACGTATTTTGACGGGACTTGATTTTTAGGAGTCCTGAATAGTCGCCGAGTCCAACGATACCAAACATGCCAGATTTCGCCTTACGGTTAGCCCTGCGCAGCAAAACAGCACTTAAAAAACATGCGCGAATATCTCCGCGGGCGTTATTCCGATCGACTCGAAAACGCCATAGGAAGAACATTGCATTACCTTCTGAACAAAAAGTTCTATTGGCGTTATATTAAAATTTTCATCAGAAATGGCCGAAAATTGCAAAAAACGAAAAATTACCTTTTACAATTTGTGTTTTTATACATAAATGGTTATAACTTCGCAACGAAAAGAAATTTTTTCACCAGATTTGATACGCTGATGTATGAGCAGAGTCTGAGGCCACACAAAAAAATTGGTATGCCTGAACCACTAGGTGGCCCTATAATTGAACAAAATCTTTCATATTAAGCAAGCCCTATGGTCATACAACTATTTCTTCACTAAACTAAAGTGTATAGTCATAAAACTAGCTAGATGTAACACAGTTATGAACTGAGGTTGCATCCACAACTTTGTCATTGCGCCACCTAGTGGTTTTGAGATAGAAATAAGGTATTTTTGCCTAAAACTACTCCAACAGTACATCTAAAATCTTGGGTCATCATGTATTATTCCTTTCATGGCTTGGAGATCATTGGTGCATGCCAATTAACTCCTTAGCAACCAATTAGGATACCTTATCAATCCTTTTTACAAGAGCTATATCTCTGCATCAGAACATCGTAGAGACATGGGGGTGGTCTCTTTTGACTCATTAACACCACTGTAACATTTTGTGAGCTGAGAATTGCCACTGCAAGCACCACTCACATTTTCTTCAGTGTTCTAGTTGTCAATGCTCCTCGAGAAGAGAGGGAGAGATGACACTGAATGAAAACACAGCTTTTTTGCTGATAACTGTTATATTATTTAGTCTGAAATCAAGAGATTTTCCTAGGTTCTTTAAACTGCTCATCCGAATTCAACTTTACATCCTTTTGTGCCCTTTTTGGCTTGACCCCGGCATTGCTGCTTGCAGCTATATTTATTCTTCTTCTTCTTCTTCTTCTTCTTCTTCCGCCATTGCGGTCTATGGCAGCCCATAGAACCGTACGTAGGAAAGTTATGAAATTTGGCACACTGATAAAGGACAGTCCAATGTGTCTCCACAGCAAATTTGGAGTCTCTAACTCCAACCCTCTAGCGCCACCAACAGTCTAAAGTTACACTTACGTTTTTGTTTATAACTTCTGACCCGTACGTCCTAGAAATGAAATTCTTGTTTCCTCTGATTCCTTGGCTCAAGAGGATTCGACTGGACCCTATGACGTCATTTTCCGTCATGAAAATTTTTCCGCCATTTTGAATTATTCGTAAAACCTACTTTTGCGAACTCGTCCTAGAGCTTTTGCCCGATTTCCACGAAAATCGGTATGTAGCATCTACAGACCCTCACGGCAAAAAGTTATGGAATTCATGTCGATTCGCCAATCTGTTTGCGTAAACCGCGTCAACAAATTTTACGTAGAGTGCAAAAAAACGGATTTGAGGCTGTATCTTCGCCAAACTTAAGCCTATTGAAACGACACTTGGTACTTGTGATGCCAGTCAGGAACTGAGAGTGCATGCCCAGTTTCGTCGCAGCGCCACCTAGTGGTAAGACGAATGTTTTACACACCTATAACTTTGGCTGTGATCGACGTATTTTCATGGAACTTGTTTCCTTGGAGTCCTGAATAGTTGCCGAGTCCAACGATACCAAACATGCCAGAATTGGCCTTACGGTTAACCCTGCTCGGCAAAATAGCACTTAAAAAACACGCGCGAATATCTCCGCGAGCGTAATTCTGATCGACTCGAAAACATCATAGGAAGAATATTGCATTACCTTCTGAACAAAAAGTTCTATTGGCATTGTATTAAAATTTTCATCAGAAATGGCTGAAAATTGCAAAAAACGAAAAATTACCTTTAAATTTTGTGTTTTTACACATAAATGGCTATAACTTCGTAACGCAAAGAGATTTTTTCACCATATTTGATACGCTGATGTACGACCACAGTCTGAGGCTACACAAAAAAAATTGTATGGTTGCACCACTAGTTGGCCTTATAATTTAACAAAACCTTTGAAATCAAGCCACCCTATGGTCATACAACTGTTTCTTCACTAAACTAAAGTGTATAGTCATAAAACTAGCTAGATGTAACACAGTTATGACCTGAGGTTGCATGCACAATTTTGTCATTGCGCCACCTACTGGTTTTGAGATAGAATAACGCATTTTTTGCCTAAAACTACTGCAACAACACATCTAAAACCATGAGTCATCATGGATTATTCCTTTCATGGCTTTGACTATAATCACTAGTGGATATCCATTTACTCTCTAGCAACCAATGAGAATACGTTATCAACTGTTTTTGCAAGAGCTTTTTCTCTGCATCAGAACATCGCAGAGACATGGGGGTGGGCTCTTTTGACTCATTAACACCACTGTAACATTTTGTGAGCTGAGTATTGCCACTAGAAGCACCACTCATTTTTACGTCAGTGTTCTAGTTATCAATGCTCGACGAAAGAGAGGGAGAGATGACACTGAATGAAAACACAGCTTTTTAGCTGATAACTGTTATATTATTTAGTCTGAAATCAAGAGATTTTCCCAGGTTCTTTAAACTGCTCATCCGAATTGAACTTTACTTTCTTATGTGCCCTTTTTGGCTTGACCCCGGCATTGCTGCTTGCAGCTATATTTAGGGGTCAAGCCCAGAATGGGCGAAGACCCCTATTGTATCTGTTAGTTTTCTTTTTCTTATTATTATTATTAGTTATTCTTCTTCCGCCATTGCGGTCTATGGCAGCCCATAGAACCGTACGTAGGAAAGTTATGAAATTTGGCACACTGATAAAGGACAGTCCAATGTGTCCCCACAGCAAATTTGGAGTCTCTATCTCTAACCCGCTAGCGCCACCAACAGTCCAAAGTTGAACTTATGTTTTTGCTTATAACTTCTGATCCGTAAGTCCTAGGAACGAAATTCTTGTTTCCTCTGATTCCTTGGCTCAAGGCGATTCGATTGGACCCTATGACGTCATTTTCCGTCATGAAAATTTTTCCGCCATTTTGAATTATTCGTAAAACCTACTTTTGCGAACTCGTCCTAGAGTTTTTACCCGATTGCCGCGAAAATTGGTATGTAGCATCTGGAAACCCTCACGGCAAAAAGTTATTAAAAGAATTTTGATAAACCAATCCGTTGTCGTATAGTACGTCAACAAATTTTACGTAGAGCGCAAAAAAACAGATTTTAGGCTGTAACTTCGTCAAACTTAGGCCTATTGACACGACACTTGGTACTTGTTATGCCAGTCAGGAACTGAGTGTGCATGCACAGTTTCGTCGCAGCGCCACCTAGTGGCCAGACAGATTTTTTATACACCTATAACTTTGGCTGCGATCAACGTATTTTGACGGGACTTGATTTTTAGGAGTCCTGAGTAGACGCCGAGTCAAACGATACCAAACATGCCAGATTTCGCCTTACGGTTAGCCCTGCGCAGCAAAACAGCACTTAAAAAACATGCGCGAATATCTTTTAACTTGTTGTAACATGTTGTGACCCATGTTTGCCCACTGTAAGCATCACATACATGTCCTTCAGTGCTCTAATGTTCCATGATTGTCAATAACCGAAGGACAGTTGCAGTAGACAAGAATATAGATTATTTTTGTTGATTACCTTTGCATTTTTTCATCTGAAATCATTAGGTTTACCTAGGTTCTTCAGTCTGCTTATCCAAACTCAACTTTACACCCTTCTGTGCCCTTTTCGGCTTGACCCCGGTATTGCTGCTTGCAGCTATATTTAGGGGTCAAGCCCCGAAGGGGCGAAGACCCCTATTGTATTTGTTAGTTTTCTTATTATTAGTTATTCTTCTTTTTCTTCTTCCGCCATTGCGGTCTATGGCAGCCCATAGAACCGTACGTAGGAAAGTTATGAAATTTGGCACACTGATAAAGGACAGTCCAATGTGTCCCCACAGCAAATTTGGAGTCTCTATCTCTAACCCTCTAGCGCCACCAACAGTCCAAAGTTGCACTTATGTTTTTGCTTATAACTTCTGATCCGTAGGTCCTAGAAACGAAATTCTTATTTCCTCTGATTCCTTGGCTCAAGACGATTCGATTGGACCCTATGACGTCATTTTCCGTCATGAAAATTTTTCCGCCATTTTGAATTATTCGTAAAACCTACTTTTGCGAACTCGTCCTAGAGCTTTTGCCCGATTTCCACGAAAATTGGTATGTAGCATCTACAGACCCTCACGGCAAAAAGTTATGGAATTCATGTCAATTCGTCCATCCGTTTCCGTAAACCACGTCAACAAATTTTACGTAGAGCGCAAAAAAAAAATTTTAGGCTGTATCTTCGTCAAACTTTGGCCTATTGACACGACACTTGGTACTTGTGATGCCAGTCAGGAACTGAGTGTGCATGCACAGTTTCGTCGCAGCGCCACCTAGTGGCCAGACAGATGTTTTTTACACCTATAACTTTGGCTGTGATCTACGTATTTTGACGGGACTTGATTTTTAGGAGTCCTGAATAGTCGCCGAGTCCAATGATACCAAACATGCCAGATTTCGCCTTACGGTTAGCCCTGCGCAGCAAAACAGCACTTAAAAAATATGCGCGAATATCTCCGCGAGCGTTATTCCGATCGACTCGAAAACATCATAGGAAGAATATTGCATTACCTTCTGAACAAAAAGTTCTATTGGCATTGTATTAAAATTTTCATCAGAAATGGCTGAAAATTGCAAAAAACGAAAAATTACCTTTAAATTTTGTGTTTTTACACATAAATGGCTATAACTTCGTAACGCAAAGAGATTTTTTTACCATATTTGATACCCTAATGTATGAGCATATTTTGAGGCCACACAAAAAAAATTGTATGCTTGCACCACTAGGTGGCCCTATAATTGAACAAAACCTTTGATATCAAGCCAGCCCTATGGTCATACAACTGTTTCTTCACTAAACTAAAGTGTATAGTCATAAAACTAGCTAGATGTAACACAGTTATGACCTGAGGTTGCATGCACAATTTTGTCATTGCGCCACCTACTGGTTTTGAGATAGAATAACGCATTTTTTGCCTAAAACTACTGCAACAACACTTCTAAAATCATGAGTCATCATGGATTATTCCTTTCATGGCTTTGACTATAATCACTGATGGTTGCCAATTCACTCCCTAGCAACCAATGAGAATACCTTATCAACCGTTTTTGCAAAAGCTATATCTCTGCATCGGAACACCGTAGAGACACGGGGGTGGGCTCTTTTCACTAATTAAACTTGGTTTAACTAGGTTCTTCAGTCTGCTTATCCAATCTCAATTTTACATCCTTTTGGGCCCTTTTCGGCTTGACCCCGGTATTGCTGCTTGCAGCTATATTTAGGGGTCAAGCCCAGAATGGGCGAAGACCCCTATTGTATCTGTTAGTTTTCTTTTTCTTTTTATTATTATTATTAGTTATTCTTCTTCCGCCATTGCGGTCTATGGCAGCCCATAGAACCGTACGTAGGAAAGTTATGAAATTTGGCACACTGATAAAGGACAGTCCAATGTGTCCCCACAGCAAATTTGGAATATCTATCTCTAACCCGCTAGCGCCACCAACAGTCCAAAGTTGAACTTATGTTTTTGCTTATAACTTCTGATCCGTACGTCCTAGAAATGAACTTCTTATTTCCTCTGATTCCTTGGCTCAAGACGATTCGATTGGACCCTATGACGTCATTTTCCGTCATGAAATTTTTTCCGCCATTTTGAATTATTCTTAAAACCTACTTTTGCGAACTCGTCCTAGAGTTTTTACCCGATCGCCGCGAAAATTGGTATGTAGCATCTAGAGACCCTCACGGCAAAAAGTTATCAAAAGAATTTCGATAAACCAATCCGTTGTCGTTTAGCGCGTCAACAAAATTTTCGTTGAGCGCAAAAAAACAGATTTTAGGCTGTATCTTCGTCAAACTTAGGCCTATTGACACGACACTTGGTACTTGTGATGCCAGTCAGGAACTGAGTGTGCATGCACAGTTTCGTCGCAGCGCCACCTAGTGGCCAGACAGATGTTTTTTACACCTATATCTTTGGCTGTGATCAACGTATTTTGACGGGACTTGGTTTTTAGGAGTCCTGAATAGTCGCCGAGTCCAACGATACCAAACATGCCAGATTTCGCCTTACGGTTAGCCCTGCGCAGCAAAACAGCACTTAAAAAACACGCGCGAATATCTCCGCGAGCGTTATTCTGATCGACTCGAAAACATCATAGGAAGAATATTGCATTACCTTCTGAACAAAAAGTTCTATTGGCACTATATTAAAATTTTCATCAGAAATGGCCGAAAATTGCAAAAAACGAAAAATTACCTTTAAATTTTGTGTTTTTACACATAAATGGTTATAACTTCGTAACGCAAAGAGATTTTTTCACCATATTTGATACGCTGATGTACGACCACAGTCTGAGGCTACACAAAAAAAATTGTATGGTTGCACCACTAGTTGGCCTTATAATTGAACAAAACCTTTGAAATCAAGCCACCCTATGGTCATACAACTGTTTCTTCAATAAACTAAAGTGTATAGTCATAAAACTAGCTAGATGTAACACATTTATGACCTGAGGTTGCATGCACGAATTTTGTCATTGCGCCACCTACTGGTTTTGAGAGAGAATATGGCATTTTTTGCCTAAAACTACTGCAACAACACATCTAAAACCATGAGTCATCATGGATTATTCCTTTCATGGCTTTGACTATAATCACTAGAGGATGTCCATTTACTCTCTAGCAACCAATGAGAATACGTTATCAACTGTTTTTGCAAGAGCTTTTTCTCTGTATCAGAACATCACAGAGACATGGGGATGGTCTCTTTTGACTCTTTTAACTTGTTGTAACATGTTGTGACCCATGTTTGCCCACTGTAAGCATCACATACATGTCCTTCAGTGCTCTAATGTTCCATGATTGTCAATAACCGAAGGACAGTTGCAGTAGACAAGAATATAGATTATTTTTGTTGATTACCTTTGCATTTTTTCATCTGAAATCATTAGGTTTACCTAGGTTCTTCAGTCTGCTTATCCAAACGCAACTTTACATCCTTCTGTGCCCTTTTCGGCTTGACCCCGGTATTGCTGCTTGCAGCTATATTTAGGGGTCAAGCCCCGAAGGGGCGAAGACCCCTATTGTATCCGTTAGTTTTCTTTTTATTATAATAATTAGGGGTCAAGCCCCGAAGGGGCGAAGACCCCTATTGTATTTGTTAGTTTTCTTATTATTATTATTATTATTATTCTTCTTCTTCTTCTTCTTCCGCCATTGCGGTCTATGGCAGCCCATAGAACCGTACGTAGGAAAGTTATGAAATTTGGCACACTGATAAAGGACAGTCCAAATATTATCCACAGCAAATTTGGAGTCTCTATCTCAAACCCGCTAGCGCCACCAACAGTCCAAAGTTGCACTTACGTTTTTGCTTATAACTTCTGATCCGTAAGGCCTAGAAACAAAATTCTTGTTTCCTCTGATTCCTTGGCTCAAGACGATTCGACTGGACCCTATGACGTCATTTTCCGTCATGAAAATTTTTCCGCCATTTTGAATTATTCGTAAAACCTACTTTTGCGAACTCGTCCTAGAGCTTTTGCCCGAATTCCACGAAAATCGGTATGTAGCATCTACAGACCCTCACGGCAAAAAGTTATGGAATTCATGTCAATTCGTCAATCCGTTTCCGTAAACCGCGTCAACGAATTTTACGTAGAGCGCAAAAAAACGGATTTGAGGCTGTATCTTCGGCAAACTTAAGCCTATTGACACGATACTTGGTACTTGTGATGCCAGTCAGGAACTACGGGTGCATGCAGAGTTTCGTCACAGCGCCACCTAGTGGTCAGACTTATGCTTTACATGCCTATAACTTTGGCTCCGATTGACGTATTTTTACGGGACTTGTTTTTTTGGAGTTCTGAATAGTTGCCGAGTCCAACGATACCAAACATGCCAGAATTCGCCTTACGGTTAACCCTGCGCGGCAAAATAGCACATAAAAAACACGCGCAAATATCTCCGCGAGCGTTATTCCGATCGACTCGAAAATGCCATAGGAAGAACATTGCATTACCTTCTGAACAAAAAACTCTATTGGCGTTATATTAAAATTTTCATCAGAAATGGCCGAAAATTGCAAAAAACAAAAAATTAACTTTACATTTTGTGTTTTTTACACATAAATGGTTATAACTTCGCAACGAAAACAGATTTTTTCACCAGATTTGATACGCTGATGTATGAGCAGAGTCTGAGGCCACACAAAAAAATTGGTATGCCTGAACCACTAGGTGGCCCTATAATTGAACATAATCTTTCATATCAAGCAAGCCCTATGGTCATACAACTATTTCTTTACTGAACTAAAGTGTATAGTCATGAAACTAGCTAGATGTAACGCAGTCATGACCTGAGGTTGCATGCACGATTCTGTCATAGTGCCACCTAGTGGTTTGGAGATAGAAAATAGCTATATTTGCCTAAAACTACTGCAACAACACATCTAAAACCATGAGTCATCATGGATTCTTCATGTCATATGGCTTGGACTATAATCACTGGTGGATGTGAATTTACTCTCTAGCAACCAATGAGAATACCTTATCAACCGTTTTTGAAAGAGCTTTTTCTTTGCATCAGAACATCGTAGAGACATGGGGATGGTCTCTTTTGACTGATTTAACTTGTTGTAACATGTTGTGACATGTTGTGTTTTATGCCACTGCAAACATCACTCACATGTCCTTCAGTGCTCTAATGTTCCATGATTGTCAATAACAGAAGGATGATTGCAGTAGACAATAACATAGATTATTTTTGTTGATTACTTTTGCGTTTTTTTCATTTGACATCATGAGGTTTACATAGGTTCTTTAGTATTCTTATCCAAACTCAACTTTACACCCTTCTGTGCCCTTTTCGGCTTGACCCCGGTATTGCTGCTTGCAGCTATATTTAGGGGTCAAGCCCCGAAGGGGCGTAGAACCCTATTGTTATTGTTAGTTTTCTTATTATTATTATTATTATTTTTCTTCCTCGTTCTTCCGCCGAAAGTCAATGGCAGCCCATAGAACCGTACATAGGAAAGTTATGAATTTTGGCACACTGATAAAGGACAGTCCAATGTGTCCCCACAGCAAATTTGGAGTCTCTATCTCTAACCCTCTAGCGCCACCAACAGTCCAAAGTTGCACTTATGTTTTTGCTTATAACTTCTGATCCGTAGGTCCTAGAAACGAAATTCTTGTTTCCTCTGATTCCTTGGCTCAAGCCGATTCGACTGGACCCTATGACGTCATTTTCCGTCATGAAAATTTTTCCGCCATTTTGAATTATTCGTAAAACCTACTTTTTCGAACTCGTCCTAGAGCTTTTGCCCGATTGCCGCGAAAATTGGTATGTAGCATCTAGAGACCCTCACGGCAAAAAGTTATCAAAAGAATTTCGATAAACCAATCCGTTGTCATATAGCGCGTCAACAAAATTTTCGTAGAGCGCAAAAAAACAGATTTTAGGCTGTATCTTCGTCAAACTTAGGCCTATTGACACGACACTTGGTACTTGTGATGCCAGTCAGGAACTGAGTGTGCATGCACAGTTTCGTCGCAGTGCCACCTAGTGGCCAGACAGATGTTTTTTACACCTATAACTTTGGCTGTGATCAACGTATTTTGACGGGACTTGATTTTTAGGAGTCCTGAATAGTCGCCGAGTCCAACGATACCAAACATGCCAGATTTCGCCTTACGGTTAGCCCTGCGCAGCAAAACAGCACTTAAAAAACACGCGCGAATATCTCCGCGAGCGTAATTCTGATCGACTCGAAAACATCATAGGAAGAATATTGCATTACCTTCTGAACAAAAAGTTCTATTAGCACTATATTAAAATTTTCATCAGAAATGGCCGAAAATTGCAAAAAACGAAAAATTACCTTTAAATTTTGTGTTTTTACACATAAATGGTTATAACTTCGTAACGCAAAGAGATTTTTTCACCATATTTGATACGCTGATGTACGACCACAGTCTGAGGCTACACAAAAAAAATTGTATGGTTGCACCACTAGTTGGCCTTATAATTGAACAAAACCTTTGAAATCAAGCCACCCTATGGTCATACAACTGTTTCTTCACTAAACTAAAGTGTATAGTCATAAAACTAGCTAGATGTAACACATTTATGACCTGAGGTTGCATGCACGAATTTTGTCATTGCGCCACCTACTGGTTTTGAGATAGAATATGGCCTTTTTTGCCTAAAACTACTGCAACAACACATCTAAAACCATGAGTCATCATGGATTATTCCTTTCATGGCTTTGACTATAATCACTAGAGGATGTCCATTTACTCTCTAGCAACCAATGAGAATACGTTATCAACTGTTTTTGCAAGAGCTTTTTCTCTGTATCAGAACATCACAGAGACATGGGGATGGTCTCTTTTGACTCTTTTAACTTGTTGTAACATGTTGTGACCCATGTTTGCCCACTGTAAGCATCACATACATGTCCTTCAGTGCTCTAATGTTCCATGATTGTCAATAACCGAAGGACAGTTGCAGTAGACAAGAATATAGATTATTTTTGTTGATAACCTTTGCATTTTTTCATCTGAAATCATTAGGTTTACCTAGGTTCTTCAGTCTGCTTATCCAA
The DNA here is from genome assembly GCF_030506205.2 of Paramisgurnus dabryanus. Classification (NCBI taxonomy): domain Eukaryota; kingdom Metazoa; phylum Chordata; class Actinopteri; order Cypriniformes; family Cobitidae; genus Paramisgurnus; species Paramisgurnus dabryanus. The sequence continues at coordinate 3,154,472 of NC_133352.1, forward strand.
ACTCAACTTTACACCCTTCTGTGCCCTTTTCGGCTTGACCCCGGTATTGCTGCTTGCAGCTATATTTAGGGGTCAAGCCCCGAAGGGGCGAAGACCCCTATTGTATCTGTTAGTTTTCTTTTTATAATAATTATTATTATTATTAGTTATTCTTCTTCCGCCATTGCGGTCTATGGCAGCCCATAGAACCGTACGTAGGAAAGTTATGAAATTTGGCACACTGATAAAGGACAGTTTAATGTGTCCCCACAGCAAATTTGGAGTCTCTATGTCTAACCCGCTAGCGCCACCAACAGTCCAAAGTTGCACTTATGTTTTTGCTTATAACTTCTGATCCGTAAGTCCCACAAACAAAATTCTTGCTTCCTCTGATTCCTTGGCTCAAGCCGATTCGATTGGACCCTATGACGTCATTTTCCGTCATGAAATTTTTTCCGCCATTTTGAATTATTCGTTAAACCTACTTTTGCGAACTCGTCCTAGAGTTTTTACCCGATTGCCGCGAAAATTGGTATGTAGCATCTAGAGACCCTCACGGCAAAAAGTTATCAAAAGAATTTCGATAAACCAATCCGTTGTCGTATAGCGCGTCAACAAAATTTTCGTAGAGTGCAAAAAAACAGATTTTAGGCTGTATCTTCGTCAAACTTAGGCCTATTGACACGACACTTGGTACTTGTGATGCCAGTCAGGAACTGAGTGTGCATGCACAGTTTCGTTGCAGCGCCACCTAGTGGCCAGACAGATGTTTTTTACACCTATAACTTTGGCTGTGATCAACGTATTTTGACGGGACTTGATTTTTAGGAGTCCTGAATAGTCGCCGAGTCCAACGATACCAAACATGCCAGATTTCGCCTTACGGTTAGCCCTGCGCAGCAAAACAGCACTTAAAAAACACGCGCGAATATCTCCGCGAGCGTAATTCTGATCGACTCGAAAACATCATAGGAAGAATATTGCATTACCTTCTGAACAAAAAGTTCTATTGGCACTATATTAAAATTTTCATCAGAAATGGCCGAAAATTGCAAAAAACGAAAAATTACCTTTAAATTTTGTGTTTTTACACATAAATGGTTATAACTTCGTAACGCAAAGAGATTTTTTCACCATATTTGATACGCTGATGTACGACTACAGTCTGAGGCTACACAAAAAAAATTGTATGGTTGCACCACTAGTTGGCCTTATAATTGAACGAAACCTTTGAAATTAAGCCACCCTATGGTCATACAACTGTTTCTTCACTAAACTAAAGTGTATAGTCATAAAACTAGCTAGATGTAACACATTTATGACCTGAGGTTGCATGCACGAATTTTGTCATTGCGCCACCTACTGGTTTTGAGATAGAATATGGCATTTTTTGCCTAAAACTACTGCAACAACACATCTAAAACCATGAGTCATCATGGATTATTCCTTTCATGGCTTTGACTATAATCACTAGAGGATGTCCATTTACTCTCTAGCAACCAATGAGAATACGTTATCAACTGTTTTTGCAAGAGCTTTTTCTCTGTATCAGAACATCACAGAGACATGGGGATGGTCTCTTTTGACTCTTTTAACTTGTTGTAACATGTTGTGACCCATGTTTGCCCACTGTAAGCATCACATACATGTCCTTCAGTGCTCTAATGTTCCATGATTGTCAATAACCGAAGGACAGTTGCAGTTGCCAAGAATATAGATTATTTTTGTTGATTACCTTTGCATTTTTTCATCTGAAATCATTAGGTTTACCTAGGTTCTTCAGTCTGCTTATCCAAACGCAACTTTACATCCTTCTGTGCCCTTTTCGGCTTGACCCCGGTATTGCTGCTTGCAGCTATATTTAGGGGTCAAGCCACGAAGTGGCGTAGACACCTATTGTATCTGTTAGTTTTCTTATTATTATTCATCCTAGTTCTTCCGCCATTGAAGTCAATGGCAGCCCATAGAACCGTACGTAGGAAAGTTATGTAATTTGGCACACATGTAGAGGACAGTCTTAGAAGTTACTATAGCAACATAGGTGTGTCTAACTCAAACCCTCTAGCGCCACCAACAGTCCAAAAGTCCACTTATGTTCATGCTCATAACTTCTGACCCGTGAGTCCTAGAAACTAAATTATTGGTTTCTCTGAATCCTTTGCTCATGATGATTCAATTGCACACATTGATGTCATTTGTGTCATGCAAATCTTTCCGCCATTTTGAATTTTCCGTAAAACCTACTTTTTCGAACTCCTCCTAGAGCGTTCGTCCGATTTGCATGTCCTTTGGTATGTAGCATCTAGAGACACCCCAGACAAAAAGTTATCAAAAGCTTTTTGATAGACCAATGCGTTCTCATATAAACTGACAACATATATGGCGGCGAGCACGCCAAAACGGACGTGAGGCCGTATCTTCGCAAAACTTTATTGTATCGACACGAAACTTGGTATATGTCATTACAGTCATGACCTGAGGGTGCCTGCAACGTTTCGTCGCAGCGCCACCTAGTGGTCACGAGATTCGAAAAATGCCTATTTTTGCTTATAACTACTTCAAACTTGAGTCTAAAATCATGAAGGTGGTCTTGTTAGATTCCCTGAGGCATGCCGAGTCAAACGATATCAAACGGTTTTCGGTCGGCCATTTTGGGTGTCGGCCATTTTGAATTTTCTCATTAAGTTCAGTATTTCACAAACAGATTGGCGTATCGCTACGAAATTAGGCATGGTTCATCAGTGACATGTTCTGAGCGCACCTATAAATCTTTAGGACGGCGCCACCTAGTGGTCAGGATATGTAAAACAATTTTTTAAAATCTTTATATCATTTGATTAAATTGCCACTATGACAGAAGACTTCACTCTATAGATTCCTTGGCTCATGCTGAGTCCGACTGTACCAAATATGTCAGAGTCAAACCTACTTCCTGTCGGCCATTTTGATTTTTATTGAACAGCTACTTTTTCGAACTCCTCCTAGAGCGCTCGTGTGATTGGCTTGATTTTTGGTATGCATCATCTAGAGACACTCTAGACAAAAAGTTATCAAAAGATTTTCGGTAGACCTATCCGTTGTCGTATAACGCATCAAAGAATGCGAGGGCGAGCACGCCAAAATGTGTTTGAGCCTGTATTTTCGCAAAACTTTTGCGTATTAATATGAGACTTGGTATATGTCATAACAGTGATGACCTGAGGGTGCATGCACCATTTCGTCACACTGCCCCCTACTGGTCACGAGATATAAAAAATGTCTATTTTTGCTTATAACTACTGCAAATTTGAATGTAAAATTATGAGACTGGTCTTGTTAGATTTCATGAGGCATGCCAAGTCAAACGATACCAAATGGTTTTTGGTCGGCCATTTTGAATTTTCTTTAAGTTCAAATATTTCAGAAACGCAATTGCGTATTGTTATGAAACTTGGTATGGTTCATCAGCAACATGTTCTGGGAGGACTTGTAAACTTTTCGGTGCCCCCTAGTGGTCAAGAGATTTGAAGCTATATCTCTGCATCTCTTTATCGTATTTACATCAAATTTGGTGGGTGTCATCACAATCAAGACCTGAGTCACAATTTATTTTTTGGTCAGTGCCCCCTAGTGGTCAAGTCATTTAAGGCTATATCTCTGCATCTCTTTATTGTATTTACACCAAATTTGGTGGGTGTCATCACAATCAAGACCTGAGTCACAATTTATTTTTTGGTCAGTGCCCCCTAGTGGTCAAGTAATTTAAGGCTATATCTCCGTATCGCTTTATTGTATTAACACCAAATTTGGTGGGTGTCATCACAGTCATGACCTGAGGCACCATCTATTCCTTCGGCACAGTGCCACCTAGTGGTCTCAAGATACGAAAAAATTGCTTTTTTTCATAAAACTAATGCAAACTTAGATGTTAAATCATGGCAGTCATCACGTATGAATCATTTTTTGCCATGTTTGGCTTGACCCCGGTATCGCTGCTTGCAGCTATATTTATTATTATTATTAGTTATTCTTCTTCCGCCATTGCGGTCTATGGCAGCCCATAGAACCGTACGTAGGAAAGTTATGAAATTTGGCACACTGATAAAGGACACTCCAATGTGTCCCCACAGCAAATTTGGAGTCTCTATGTCAAACCCGCTAGCGCCACCAACAGTCCAAAATTGCACTTATGTTTTTGCTTATAACTTCTGATCCGTAAGTCCTAGAAACAAAATTCTTGCTTCCTCTGATTCCTTGGCTCAAGACGATTCGATTACACTCTATGAAGTCATTTTCCGTCATAAAAATTTTCCCGCCATTTTGAATTATTCGAAAAACCTACTTTTGCGAACTCGTCCTAGAGCTTTTGTCCGATTGCCACGAAAATTGGTATGTATCATCTTGAGACACTCATGGCAAAAAGTTATCAAAAGAATTTCGATACAGCAATCCGTTGTCAAATACCACCTTAACGAATTTTACGTAGAGCGCAAAAAAACTGATTTTAGACTGTATCTTCGTCAAACTTAGGCCTATTGACACGACACTTGGTTCTTGAGATGCCAGTCAGGAACTGAGGGTGCATGCACAGTTTCGTCGCAGCGCCACCTACTGGCCAGACGAATGTTTTATACGCCTATAACTTTGGCTGTGATAAACGTATTTTGACGGGACTTGATTTTTAGGAGTCCTGGGTAGTCTCCGAGTCCAAGGATACCAAACATGCCAGATTTCGCCTTACGGTTAGCCCTGCGCAGCAAAACAGCACTTAAAAAACAAGCGCGAATATCTTCGCGAGCGTTATTCTGATCGACTCGAAAACACCATAGGAAGAATATTGCATTACCTTCTGAACAAAAAGTTCTATTGGCGTTATATTAAAATTTTCATCAGAAATGGCCGAAAATTGCAAAAAACGAAAAATTACCTTTGAATTTTGTGTTTTTTACACATAAATGGTTATAACTTCGCAACGAAAAGAGATTTTTTCACCAGGTTTGATACGCTGATGTACGAGCAGAGTATGAGGTCACACAAAAACATTGGTATGCCTTCACCACTAGTTGGCCTTATAATTGGACAAAACCTTTCATATCAAGCAAGCCCTATGGTCATACAACTATTTATTTGCTGAACTAAAGTGTATAGTCAGAAAACTAGCTAAATGTAACGCAGTCATGCTCTGAGGTTGCATGCACAATTTTGTCATAGCGCCACCTAGTGGCTTGGAGATAGAAAATAGCAATTTTTGCCTAAAACTACTGCAACAACACATCTAAAATCATAAGTCATCATGGATTCTTCATTTCATGGCTTGGACTATTATCACTGGTGGATGTGAATTTACTCTCTAGCAACCAATTAGAATACCTAATCAACTGTTTTTGAAAGAGCTTTTTCTCTGCATCAGAACATCGTAGAGACATGGGGATGGTCTCTTTTGACTGATTTAACTTGTTGTAACATGTTGTGACCCATGTTATGCCACTGCATACATCACTCACATGTCCTTCAGTGCTCTAATGTTCCATGATTGTCAATAACAGAAGGACGATTGCAGTAGACAAGAATATAGATTATTTTTGTTGATTACCTTTGCATTTTTTCATCTGAAATCATTAGATTTACCTAGGTTCTTCAGTCTGCTTATCCAAACTCAACTTTACACCCTTCTGTGCCCTTTTCGGCTTGACCCCGGTATTGCTGCTTGCAGCTATATTTAGGGGTCAAGCCCAGAATGGGCGAAGACCCCTATTGTATCCGTTAGTTTTCTTTTTCTTTTTCTTTTTCTTTTTCTTTTTCTTTTTAAATATTATTCTTCTTCCTGTTCCATTGCGGTCTATGGCAGCCCATAGAACCGTACATAGGAAAGTTATGAAATTTGGCACACTGACAGAGGACAGTCCAAATAATATCCCTAGCAATTTTGGAGTCTCTATCTCAAACCTGCTAGCGCCACCAACAGTCCAAAGTTGCACTTACGTTTTTGCTTATAACTTCTGATCCGTAAGTCCTAGAAACTAAATTCTTGTTTCCTCTGATTCCTTGGTTCAAGACGATTCGATTAGACCCTATGACGTTATTTTCCGTCATGAAAATTTTTCCGCCATTTTGAAATATTCGTAAAACCTACTTTTGCGAACTCCTCCTAGAGTTTTTACCCGATTGCCACGAAAATCGGTATGCAGCATCTAGAGACACTCAAGGCAAAAAGTTATTAAAAGAATTTCGATAAACCAATCCGTTCTCGTATAGCGCGTCAACGAATTTTACATAGAGCGCAAAAAAACTGATTTTAGGCTGTATCTTCGCCAAACTTAGGCCTATTGACACGACACTTGGTACTCGAGATGCCAGTCAGGAACTGAGGGTGCATGCACAGTTTCGTTGCAGCGCCACCTAGTGGTCAGACGAATGTTCTATACGCCTATAACTTTGGCTGCGATAAAACTATTTTCACGGGACTTGATTTTTTGGAGTCCTGAGTAGTCGCCGAGTCCAACGATACCAAACATGCCAGGATTCGCCTTACGGTTAGCCCTGTGCATCAAAATAGCACTTAAAAAACACGCGCGAATAACTCCGCGAGCGTTATTCCGATCGACACGAAAACACCATAGGAAGAATATTGCATTACCTTCTGAACAAAAAGTTCTATTGGCGTTATATTAAAATTTTCATCAGAAATGGCCGAAAAATGCAAAAAACGAAAAATTACCTTTAAATTGTGCATTTTTTACACATAAATGGTTATAACTTCGCAACGAAAAGAGATTTTTTCACCAGATTTGATACGCTGATGTACGACCACAGTCTGAGGCCACACAAAAAAATTGGTATGCCTTAACCACTAGGTGGCCCTATAATTGAACAAAATCTTACATATCAAGCAAGCCCTGTGGTCATACAACTATTTCTTCACTAAACTAAAGTGTATAGTTATAAAACTAGCTATATGTAACACAGTTATGAACTAGGTTGCATGCACAACTTTGTCATTGCGCCACCTAGTGGTTTTGAGATAGAAATATGGTATTTTTGCCCAAAACTACTCCAACAGTACATCTAAAATCTTGGGTCATCATGTATTATTCCTTTCATGGCTTGGAGATCATTGATGCATGCCAATTAACTCCTTAGCAACCAATTAGGATACCTTATCAATCCTTTTTACAAGAGCTATATCTCTGCATCAGAACATCGCAGAGACATGGGGGTGGTCTCTTTTGACTCATTAACACCACTGTAACATTTTGTGAGCTGAGAATTGCCACTGCAAGCACCAATCACATTTTCTTCAGTGTTCTAGTTGTCAATGCTCCTCGACAAGAGAGGGAGAGATGACACTGAATGAAAACACAGCTTTTTTGCTGATAACTGTTATATTATTTAGTCTGAAATCAAGAGATTTTCCCAGGTTCTTTAAACTGCTCATCCGAATTCAACTTTAATTTCTTATGTGCCCTTTTTGGCTTGACCCCGGCATTGCTGCTTGCAGCTATATTTAGGGGTCAAGCCCCGAAGGGGCGAAGACCCCTATTGTATTTGTTAGTTTTCTTATTATTATTATTATTCTTCTTCTTCTTCCGCCATTGCGGTCTATGGCAGCCCATAGAACCGTACGTAGGAAAGTTATGAAATTTGGCACACTGATAAAGGACAGTCCAATGTGTCCCCACAGCAAATTTGGAGTCTCTAACTCCAACCCTCTAGCGCCACCAACAGTCTAAATTTGCACTTACGTTTTTGTTTATAACTTCTGACCCGTACGTCCTAGAAACGAAATTCTTGTTTCCTCTGATTCCTTGGCTCAAGACGATTCGACTGGACCCTATGACGTCATTTTCCGTCATGAAAATTTTTCCGCCATTTTGAATTATTCGTAAAACCTACTTTTGCGAACTCGTCCTAGAGCTTTTGCCCGATTTCCACGAAAATCGGTATGTAGCATCTACAGACCCTCACGGCAAAAAGTTATGGAATTCATGTCGATTCGCCAATCTGTTTGCGTAAACCGCGTCAACAAATTTTACGTAGAGTGCAAAAAAACGGATTTGAGGCTGTATCTTCGCCAAACTTAAGCCTATTGAAACGACACTTGGTACTTGTGATGCCAGTCAGGAACTGAGAGCGCATGCCCAGTTTCGTCGCAGCGCCACCTAGTGGTAAGACGAATGTTTTACACACCTATAACTTTGGCTGTGATCGACGTATTTTCATGGGACTTGTTTCCTTGGAGTCCTGAATAGTTGCCGAGTCCAACGATACCAAACATGCCAGAATTGGCCTTACGGTTAACCCTGCGCGGCAAAATAGCACTTAAAAAACACGCGCGAATATCTCCGCGAGCGTAATTCTGATCGACTCGAAAACATCATAGGAAGAATATTGCATTACCTTCTGAACAAAAAGTTCTATTGACATTGTATTAAAATTTTCATCAGAAATGGCTGAAAATGGCAAAAAACGAAAAATTACCTTTAAATTTTGTGTTTTTACACATAAATGGCTATAACTTCGTAACGCAAAGAGATTTTTTTACCATATTTGATACCCTGATGTATGAGCATATTTTGAGGCCACACAAAAAAAATTGTATGCTTGCACCACTAGGTGGCCCTATAATTGAACAAAACCTTTGATATCAAGCCAGCCCTATGGTCATACAACTGTTTCTTCACTAAACTAAAGTGTATAGTCATAAAACTAGCTAGATGTAACACAGTTATGACCTGAGGTTGCATGCACAATTTTGTCATTGCGCCACCTACTGGTTTTGAGATAGAATAACGCATTTTTTGCCTAAAACTACTGCAACAACACTTCTAAAACCATGAGTCATCATGGATTATTCCTTTCATGGCTTTGACTATAATCACTGATGGTTGCCAATTCACTCCCTAGCAACCAATGAGAATACCTTATCAACCGTTTTTGCAAAAGCTATATCTCTGCATCGGAACACCGTAGAGACACAGGGGTGGGCTCTTTTCACTAATTAAACTTGGTTTAACTAGGTTCTTCAGTCTGCTTATCCAATCTCAATTTTACATCCTTTTGGGCCCTTTTCGGCTTGACCCCGGTATTGCTGCTTGCAGCTATATTGGCAATTGTTTCTGTTAGTAAATTTTTCTTCTTCCGCCATTGCGGTCTATGGCAGCCCATAGAACCGTACGTAGGAAAGTTATGAAATTTGGCACACTGATAAAGGACACTCCAATGTGTCCCCACAGCAAATTTGGAGTCTCTATGTCAAACCCGCTAGCGCCACCAACAGTCCAAAATTGCACTTATGTTTTTGCTTATAACTTCTGATCCGTAAGTCCTAGAAACAAAATTCTTGCTTCCTCTGATTCCTTGGCTCAAGGCGATTCGATTACACTCTATGACGTCATTTTACGTCATAAAAATTTTCCCGCCATTTTGAATTATTCGAAAAACCTACTTTTCGAACTCGTCCTAGAGCTTTTGTCCGATTGCCACGAAAATTGGTATGTATCATCTTGAGACACTCATGGCAAGAAGTTATCAAAAGAATTTCGATACAGCAATCCGTTGTCAAATACCACCTTAACGAATTTTACGTAGAGCGCAAAATAACAGATTTTAGGCTGTATCTTCGTCAAACTTTGGCCTATTGACACGACACTTGGTACTTGAGATGCCAGTCAGGAACTGAGGGTGCATGCACAGTTTAGTCGCAGCGCCACCTACTGGCCAGACAAATGTTTTATACGTCTATAACTTTGGCTGTGATAAACGTATTTTGACGGGACTTGATTTTTAGGAGTCCTGGGTAGTTGCCGAGTCCAACGATACCAAACATGCCAGAATTGGCCTTACGGTTAACCCTGCGCGGCAAAATAGCACTTAAAAAACATGCGCGAATATCTCCGCGAGCGTTATTCCGATCGACTCGAAAATGCCATAGGAAGAACATTGCATTACCTTCTGAACAAAAAACTCTATTGGCGTTATATTAAAATTTTCATCAGAAATGGCCGAAAATTGCAAAAAATGAAAAATTACCTTTACATTTTGTGTTTTTTACACATAAATGGTTATAACTTCGTAACGAAAAGAGATTTTTTCACCAGATTTGATACGCTGATGTATGAGCAGAGTCTGAGGCCACACAAAAAAATTGGTATGCCTGAACCACTAGGTGGCCCTATAATTGAACAAAATCTTTCATATCAAGCAAGCCCTATGGTCATACAACTATTTCTTTGCTGAACTAAAGTGTATAGTCATGAAACTAGCTAGATGTAAGGCAGATATGACCCGAGGTTGCATGCACGATTCTGTCATAGCGCGACCTAGTGGTTTGGAGATAGAAAATAGCTATATTTGCCTAAAACTACTGCAACAACACATCTAAAACCATGAGTCATCATGGATTCTTCATTTCATATGGCTTGGTCTATAATTACTGGTGGATGTGAATTTACTCTCTAGCAACCAATGAGAATACCTTATCAACCGTTTTTGAAAGAGCTTTTTCTCTGCATCAGAACATCGTAGAGACATGGGGATGGTCTCTTTTGACTGATTTAACTTGTTGTAACATGTTGTGACCCATGTTATGCCACTGCAAACATCACTCACATATCCTTCTGTGCTCTAATGTTCCATGACTGTCAATAACAGAAGGACGATTGCAGTGGATTAGAACATAGATTATTTTTGTTGATTACTTTTGCGTTTTTTCATCTGAAATCATTAGGTTTACTTAGGTTCTTTGGTCTGCTTATCCAAACTCAACTTTACACCCTTCTGTGCCCTTTTCGGCTTGACCCCGGTATCGCTGCTTGCAGCTATATTTATTATTCTTCTTCTTCTTCCGCCATTGCGGTCTATGGCAGCCCATAGAACCGTACGTAGGAAAGTTATGAAATTTGGCACACTGATAAAGGACAGTCCAATGTGTCCCCACAGCAAATTTGGAGTCTCTAACTCCAACCCTCTAGCGCCACCAACAGTCTAAAGTTGCACTTACGTTTTTGTTTATAACTTCTGACCCGTACGTCCTAGAAACGAAATTCTTGTTTCCTCTGATTCCTTGGCTCAAGACGATTCGACTGGACCCTATGACGTCATTTTCCGTCATGAAAATTTTTCCGCCATTTTGAATTATTCGTAAAACCTACTTTTGCGAACTCGTCCTAGAGCTTTTGCCCGATTTCCACGAAAATCGGTATGTAGCATCTACAGACCCTCACGGCAAAAAGTTATGGAATTCATGTCGATTCGCCAATCTGTTTGCGTAAACCGCGTCAAAAAATTTTACGTAGAGTGCAAAAAAACGGATTTGAGGCTGTATCTTCGCCAAACTTAAGCCTATTGAAACGACACTTGGTACTTGTGATGCCAGTCAGGAACTGAGAGCGCATGCCCAGTTTCGTCGCAGCGCCACCTAGTGGTAAGACGAATGTTTTACACACCTATAACTTCGGCTGTGATCGACGTATTTTCATGGGACTTGTTTCCTTGGAGTCCTGAATTGTTGCCGAGTCCAACGATACCAAACATGCCAGAATTGGCCTTACCGTTAACCCTGCGCGGCAAAATAGCACTTAAAAAACACGCGCGAATATCTCCGCGAGCGTAATTCTGATCGACTCGAAAACATCATAGGAAGAATATTGCATTACCTTCTGAACAAAAAGTTCTATTGGCATTGTATTAAAATTTTCATCAGAAATGGCTGAAAATTGCAAAAAACGAAAAATTACCTTTAAATTTTGTGTTTTTACACATAAATGGCTATAACTTCGTAACGCAAAGAGATTTTTTTACCATATTTGATACCCTGATGTATGAGCATATTTTGAGGCCACACAAAAAAAAATTATGCTTGCACCACTAGGTGGCCCTATAATTGAACAAAACCTTTGATATCAAGCCAGCCCTATGGTCATACAACTGTTTCTTCACTAAACTAAAGTGTATAGTCATAAAACTAGCTAGATGTAACACAGTTATGACCTGAGGTTGCATGCACAATTTTGTCATTGCGCCACCTACTGGTTTTGAGATAGAATAACGCATTTTTTGCCTAAAACTACTGCAACAACACTTCTAAAACCATGAGTCATCATGGATTATTCCTTTCATGGCTTTGACTATAATCACTGATGGTTGCCAATTCACTCCCTAGCAACCAATGAGAATACCTTATCAACCGTTTTTGCAAAAGCTATATCTCTGCATCGGAACACCGTAGAGACACGGGGGTGGGCTCTTTTCACTAATTAAACTTGGTTTAACTAGGTTCTTCAGTCTGCTTATCCAATATCAATTTTACATCCTTTTGGGCCCTTTTCGGCTTGACCCCGGTATTGCTGCTTGCAGCTATATTGGCAATTGTTTCTGTTAGTAAATTTTTCTTCTTCCGCCATTGCGGTCTATGGCAGCCCATAGAACCGTACGTAGGAAAGTTATGAAATTTTGCACACTGATAAAGGACAGTCCAAATATTATCCACAGCAAATTTGGAGTCTCTATCTCAAACCCGCTAGCGCCACCAACAGTCCAAAGTTACACTTATGTTTTTGCTTATAACTTTTGATCCGTAAGTCCTAGAAACGAAATTCTTCTTTCCTCTGATTCCTTGGCTCAAGACGATTCGATTGGACCCTATGACGTCATTTTCCGTCATGAAAATTTTTCCGCCATTTTGAATTATTCGTAAAACCTACTTTTGCGAACTCGTCCTAGAGTTTTTACCCGATTGCCGCAAAAATTGGTATGTAGCATCTAGAGACCCTCACGGCAAAAAGTTATTAAAAGAATTTTGATAAATCAATCCGTTCTTGTATAGCGCGTCAACAAATTTTACGTAGAGCGCAAAAAACAGATTTTAGGCTGTATCTTCGTCAAACTTAGGCCTATTGACACGACACTTGGTACTTGTGATGCCAGTCAGGAACTGAGTGTGCATGCACAGTTTCGTCGCTGCGCCACCTAGTGGCCAGACAGATGTTTTATACACCTATAACTTTGGCTGCGATCAACGTATTTTGACGGGACTTGATTTTTAAGAGTCCTGAGTAGATGCCGAGTCCAACGATACCAAACAAGCCAGATTTCGTCTTACGGTTAGCCCTGTGCATTAAAATAGCGCTTAAAAAACACGCGCGAATAACTCCGCGAGCGTTATTCCGATCGACTCGAAAACACCATAGGAAGAACATTGCATTACCTTCTGAACAAAAAGTTCTATTGGCGTTATATTAAAATTTTCATCAGAACTGGCCGAAAATTGCAAAAAATGAAAAATTACCTTTAAAATTTGTGGTTTTTACACATAAATGGTTATAACTTTGCAACGAAAAGAGATTTTTTCACCAGATTTGATACGCTGATGTATGAGCAGAGTCTGAGGCCACACAAAAAAATTGGTATGCCTGAACCACTAGGTGGCCCTATAATTGAACAAAATATTTCATATCAAGCAAGCCCTATGGTCATACAACTATTTCTTTGCCGAACTAAAGTGTATAGTCATGAAACTAGCTAGATGTAACGCAGTCATGACCTGAGGTTGCATGCACGATTCTGTCATAGCGCCCCCTAGTGGTTTGGAGATAGAAAATAGCTATTTTTGCCTAAATATACTGCAACAGCACATCTAAAACCATGAGTCATCATGGATTATTCCTTTCATGGCTTTGACTATAATCACTCGTGGTTGCCAATTCACTCCCTAGCAACCAATGAGAATACCTTATTAACCGTTTTGCAAGAGCTATAACTCTGCGTCAGAACATCGTAGAGACACGGGGGTGGGCTCTTTTGACTCATTAACAACACTGTAACATTTTGAGAGCTGAGTATTGCCACTGCAAGCACCACTCATTTTTACGTCAGTGTTCTAGTTATCAATGCTCGTCGAAAGAGAGGGAGAGATTTCACTAAATGAGAACACAGCTTTTTTGCTGATAACTGTTATATTGTTTTGTCTGAAATCAAGAAATTTTCTTAGGTACTTTAAACTGCTCATCCGAAGTCAACTTTACTTTCTGATGTGCCCTTTTTGGCTTGACCCCGGTGATTGCTGCTTGCAGCTATATTTAGGGGTCAAGCACCGAAGGTGCTGAGACACCTATTGTAATTGTTAGTATTATTATTAGGGGTCAAGCACCGAAGGTGCTGAGACACCTATTGTAATTGTTAGTATTATTATTATTATTATTATTATTATTCTGCTTCTTCTTCTTCTTCTTAGCCATAGGCGTCTATGGCAGCCCTATGAACCGTACATAGGAAAATGATGAAATTTGGCACAGTTGTAGTGGTGGTCTTAAAAAGTCATGTGACCAAAAATGGAGTCTCTAGTACTAACTCTATAGCGCCACCAGCAGTGCAAAAATTCAATGTTCAAAGGGTTATAACTTCTGATCCGCTTGATCTATGAAAATTCTACTTAGTACACGTGATTGCTCTCCTCATGCTTGTTGCTTTTAATACCTTACAGTAAAACTCCACCCATTACAGTAGCGGCCATTTTGAAATATACAGTATTCCATTTTTTCGCTACTCCTCCTTCAAATGTTGTTCAATTCTTATGAGATTTGGCACAGATGATCTTTGGAGTAAGCCGCATAGAAATGACTGAACAGAATTTTGATATTTATCTTTGTTCAAAAGTAATAAATGCGCAAACTTAACGAGGTTGACGCAAAAATGGTTCTGAAGCTGTAGCTCAGTCATTCTTTGATCAATTGAAATGAAATTTGGTACACTTCATGTGGACCATGAACTTGGGGTCCATGCCAAATTTGGTGACAGCGCCACCTATGGGTCATGAGATAATAAAATAGGCTATTTTTGCCCATAACTTCTGAACTGTTTGTCAGAAAATTATGATCTTGATGTCTATGGATTGCTTACCTCATGCCGCATCTGTCGATATGTATTATGCCGGGTTTGACCACACACATCTGTCCGACATTTTGAAATTTGTCATAAATTTTTATATCTTTTGAACTATTGGACATATCCGTGCAAAAATCAGTAGGGAGAATCAGCATGATGTCTTGAAGGTACCTTGGAAGTCAAAGTATAGCGCCACCTAGGGGTTATAAACTATAACAGTTCTTATGGAACTGCGTATAACTTCTGAATACTTTGTCTGATATTAATTTCTTTGTGAAATTGTATTCACTGGTTTATGCCGATTGGAACGATACCTCGTTTGTCATTTTCCAACATTCTGTTCATGTGTTATTGTAAAGCATATGGTAGATGATTTTTTGGCTACTCTTTTTACAAATTTTGTTTATTTTATGCCAGGTACTGCTCGTATAATGTTTGGAGCAATCCGCACAGAAATGACTGAACAGATTTTTGATATTCTGTTTTCTTTTTCTTAGAAATACCACTCCAAAGTTGACCGTGCCTGTGACGTTGTCTATTTGTCATAGTAAATTAATGTGACTGTATATTACATTGTATAGCATTACTATACAGAATGATCTTCTTGTCTTCAATCTCACTTGAGCTTTTTGATTCTCATATACATTGTATTTCTGTTAGTTCTGCTCTGCACTGTCAGTTCTGCATCTGTGTTGATTGGCATATGTCAATCCTTGCAGCACCTAAGCTGTTTTTTGCTGCCTTTTGAGCTGTGTTAACTGAGTTGCGCATCTGGTTGACCACATGCCATGAGATTCTGAGGTCATGGGTTTGAATCCCATGGGCTGTGATATTTTGTCTTAACTTTTTTCTCACTTAAGTTTTGTGATTTTCATACTATACATTGTATTTCAGTTATTTGTGCTCTCTGTTGTCATTTCTGCACGTTTGGTAATTGCTGGATATCAATGTTTACAGCTCTAAGTCTCTATTCTATAGCTTGGACACACCAACTCAGTGGTTTAATCGTTTACTCAGTGGCGCATGCGGTTAGTGCGTTGCTTTGGGAACCTGAGGGCATGGGTTCGAATCCCATGTGCAGTGGTTTTTGTCTTAACTTTTTTTCTCACTTAAGTTTTGTGATTTTCATACAATACATTTGTATTTCAGTTATTTGTGCTCTCTGTTGTCATTTCTGCACGTTTGGTAATTGCTGGATATCAATGTTTACAGCTCTAAATCTCTATTCTATAGCTTGGACACACCAACTCAGTGGTTTAATCGTTTACTAAGTGGCGCATGCGGTAACTGCTGTGCTTTGGGAACCCGAGTTCATGGGTTCGAATCCCATGTGCAGTGGTTTTTGTCTTAACTTTTTTTCTCACTTAAGTTTTGTGATTTTCATACAATACATTTGTATTTCAGTTATTTGTGCTCTCTGTTGTCATTTCTGCACGTTTGGTAATAGCTGGATATCAATGTTTACAGCTCTAAATCTCTATTCTATAGCTTGGACACACCAACTCAGTGGTTTAATCGTTTACTAAGTGGCGCATGCGGTAACTGCTGTGCTTTGGGAACCCGAGTTCATGGGTTCGAATCCCATGTGCAGTGGTTTTTGTCTTAACTTTTTTCTCACTTAAGTTTTGTGATTTTCATACAATACATTGTATTTCAAATATTTGTGCTCTCTGTTGTCATTTCTGCACGTTTGGTAATTGCTGGATATCAATGTTTACAGCTCTAAATCTCTATTCTATAGCTTGGACACACCAACTCAGTGGTTTAATCGTTTACTCAGTGGCGCATGCGGTAACTGTTGTGCTTTGGGAACCTGAGTTCATGGGTTTGAAGCCCATGTGCAGTGGTTTTTGTCTTAACTTTTTTCTCAGTTAAGTTTTGTGATTTTCATATTATACATTGTATTTCAGTTATTTGTGCTCTCTGTTGTCATTTCTGCACGTTTGGTAATTGCTGGATATCAATGTTTACAGCTCTAAATCTCTATTCTATAGCTTGGACACACCAACTCAGTGGTTTAATCGTTTACTAAGTGGCGCATGCGGTAACTGCTGTGCTTTGGGAACCCGAGTTCATGGGTTCGAATCCCATGTGCAGTGGTTTTTGTCTTAACTTTTTTTCTCACTTAAGTTTTGTGATTTTCATACAATACATTTGTATTTCAGTTATTTGTGCTCTCTGTTGTCATTTCTGCACGTTTGGTAATAGCTGGATATCAATGTTTACAGCTCTAAATCTCTATTCTATAGCTTGGACACACCAACTCAGTGGTTTAATCGTTTACTAAGTGGCGCATGCGGTAACTGCTGTGCTTTGGGAACCCGAGTTCATGGGTTCGAATCCCATGTGCAGTGGTTTTTGTCTTAACTTTTTTCTCACTTAAGTTTTGTGATTTTCATACAATACATTGTATTTCAATTATTTGTGCTCTCTGTTGTCATTTCTGCACGTTTGGTAATTGCTGGATATCAATGTTTACAGCTCTAAATCTCTATTCTATAGCTTGGACACACCAACTCAGTGGTTTAATCGTTTACTCAGTGGCGCATGCGGTAACTGTTGTGCTTTGGGAACCTGAGTTTATGGGTTTGAAGCCCATGTGCAGTGGTTTTTGTCTTAACTTTTTTCTCAGTTAAGTTTTGTGATTTTCATATTATACATTGTATTTCAGTTATTTGTGCTCTCTGTTGTCATTTCTGCACGTTTGGTAATTGCTGGATATCAATGTTTACAGCTCTAAATCTCTATTCTATAGCTTGGACACACCAACTCAGTGGTTTAATCGTTTACTCAGTGGCGCATGCGGTTAGTGCGTTGCTTTGGGAACCTGAGGTCATGGGTTCGAATCCCAGCTCTTACTTTCACTTATTGAGATTTCCTTTTGTGTTCCCTTTAACACGTTCTTCTCGACCTGTCTGGTTTTCCACACGTGTTATATTTTTGCCATCTTTACTGTTGTCGCTCCGCACTGCAGTGGTTCTGCTCTGCATTTGCTTTGCTTCGGGTTCGGGCTCTGTATTGCGCGCTTTCTGCGCTTTGCGCATTTGCTGCGTCGTGTGGTTTTTGCTGTGCTTTGGGTGCTCATTGCGCTGAAGGTGCTTGACCCCGCAATTGCTGCTTGCAGCTATATTGGTCATTGTTTCTGTTAGTAAATTTTTCTTCTTCCCCAATGGGAGTCTATGGCAGCCCTATGAAGCGTATGTAGGAAAATGATGAAATTTGGCATAGTTGTAGTGGTGGTCATAAGTAGTCATGTGGCCAAAAATGGGGTCTCTAGCAGTAACTCTATAGCGCCACCATTATCTCAAAAATTCAATATTCAAATGGTTATAACTCATGATCCATTAGATCTATGAGAATTCTACTTAGTGCATGTGGTTGCTCTCATCCCGCTTATTGAATTTGATACTTTACAGTAAGACTCCTCCCATTACAGTATCGGCCATTTTGAAATGTACAGTATTTCGTTTTTTCGCTACTCCTCCTTCAAATTTGGTTCAATTCTTATGAGATTTGGCACATGTGATCTTTGGAGTGAGCCGCATAGAAATGACTGAACAGAATTTTGATATTTGTCTTTATTCAAGAGTAATTAATGCGTGAACTTAACGAGATTGACGCAAAATTGGTTCTGAAGCTGTATCTCGGTCATTCTTTGATCAATCGAGATGAAATTTGGTACGCTTCATGTCGACCATGAAATGGGGGTCCATGCCAAATTTGGTGACAGCGCCACCTATGGGTAATGAGATAGGAAAAAAGGCTCTTTTTGCGCATAACTTCTGAATCGTTTGTCAGAAAATTATGATATTGGTGTCTACGGATTCCTTGGCTCATGCCGCATCTGTCGATGTGTATTATGCCGGGATTGACCGAACCGTCTGTCCGCCATTTTGAAATTTGTGATAAATTGCTATAACTTTTGAAGTATCGGATATATCGGCGCAAAAATCGGTAGGGAGCTTCGACATGATGTCCTGAGGAAATCAGAGAATAGCGCCACCTAGGGGTTATAAACTATAACAGTTCTTATAGAACTGCTTATAACTTCTGAATTCTTTGTATGGCATCTAAGCTCTTTTCTGCTGTTCCTTGAGCTTTGTCTACTGAGTGGCACATCTGTCTAAGTCGTATGCATAGAGATCCTGAGTTCATGGGTTTGAATCCAGCCTGAGGCAGGTGTTAGTTTCTTCTATTAAAGTTTTGTTCTTTCCCACCTGTTCTTCTTGACCTGTCTGTAGTTCACATATGTTCTATTTTTGCCATGTTTTCTGTTGCTGCTCTGCACTGCGGTGGTTCTGCTCTGTCATTGCAACGCTTTGGGTACTTGCTGCGCTTTGTGTTCTTGATGCACCTTGGGTGGTCAGTGAGCATTGGGTTATTGATACCTTCTATGTTGCTTGCTGTGCTTTGGGTGCTCATTGCGCTAAAGGTGCTTGGCCCCGAATCGCTGCTTGCAGCTATATTTATTATTATTATTATTCTGCTTCTTCTTCTTCTTCTTAGCCATAGGCGTCTATGGCAGCCCTATGAACCGTACATAGGAAAATGATGAAATTTGGCACAGTTGTAGTGGTGGTCTTAAAAAGTCATGTGACCAAAAATGGGGTCTCTAGTACTAACTCTATAGCGCCACCAGCAGTGCAAAAATTCAATGTTCAAAGGGTTATAACTTCTGATCCGCTTGATCTATGAAAATTCTACTTAGTACACGTGATTGCTCTCCTCATGCTTGTTGCTTTTAATACCTTACAGTAAAACTCCACCCATTACAGTAGCGGCCATTTTGAAATGTACAGTATTCCATTTTTTCGCTACTCCTCCTTCAAATGTTGTTCAATTCTTATGAGATTTGGCACAGATGATCTTTGGAGTAAGCCGCATAGAAATGACTGAACAGAATTTTGATATTTATCTTTGTTCAAAAGTAATAAATGCGCAAACTTAACAAGGTTGACGCAAAAATGGTTCTGAAGCTGTAGCTCGGTCATTCTTTGATCAATTGAAATGAAATTTGGTACACTTCATGTCGACCATGAACTTGGGGTCCATGCCAAATTTGGTGACAGCGCCACCTATGGGTCATGAGATAATAAAATAGGCTATTTTTGCCCATAACTTCTGAACTGTTTGTCAGAAAATTATGATCTTGATGTCTATGGATTGCTTACCTCATGCCGCATCTGTCGATGTGTATTATGCCGGGTTTGACCGAACCGCCTGTCCGCCATTTTGAAATTTCACATAATTTGTTATATTTTTGGAAATATTGGACATATCCGCGCAAAAATTAGTAAGGAGCTTCGACATGATGTCCTGAAGGTACCTGGGAAGTCAGAGTACAGCGCCACCTAGGGGTTATAAACTATAACAGTTCTTATGGAACTGCTTATAACTTCTGAATACTTTGTCTGATATTATATTTTTGCCATCTTTACTGTTGTTGCTCCGCACTGCAGTGGTTCTGCTCTGCATTTGCTTTGCTTCGGGTTTGGGCTCTGTATTGCGCGCTTTCTGCGCTTTGGGCATTTGCTGCGTCGTGCCGTTTTTGCTGTGCTTTGGGTGCTCATTGCGCTGAAGGTGCTTGACCCCGTATCGCTGCTTGCAGCTATATTTAGGGGTCAAGCACCGAAGGTGCTGAGACACCTATTGTAATTGTTAGTATTATTATTATTATTATTATTATTATTATTATTTTTCCCCAATGGGAGTCTATGGCAGCCCTATGAACCGTACATAGGAAAATGATGAAATTTGGCACAGATGTAGAGGTGGTCATAAATAGTCATGTGACCAAAAATGGGGTCTTTAGCAGTAACTCTATAGCGCCACCAGTAGTCCAAAAATTCAATGTTCAAACTGTTATAATTGGTGAACCATTTGAGCTATGAAAATTCTGCTTAGTACACGTGATTGCTCTCATCCCGCTTATTGAATTTGATACTTTACAGTAAGACTCCACCCATTACAGTAGCGGCCATTTTGAAATGTACAGTATTTCGTTTTTTCGCTACTCCTCCTTCAAATGTGGTTCAATTCTTATGAAATTTGGCACAGATGATCTTTGGAGTGAGCCGCATAGAAATGACCGAACAGAATTTTGATATTTATCTTTGTTCAAAAGTAATAAATGCGCAAACTTAACGAGGTTGACGCAAAAATGGTTCTGAAGCTGTAGCTCAGTCATTCTTTGATCAATTGAAATGAAATTTGGTACACTTCATGTGGACCATGATCTTGGGGTCCATGCCAAATTTGGTGACAGCGCCACCTATGGGTCATGAGATAATAAAATAGGCTATTTTTGCCCATAACTTCTGAACTGCTTGTCAGAAAATTATGATCTTGATGTCTATGGATTGCTTACCTCATGCCGCATCTGTCAATGTGTATTATGCCGGGTTTGACCGAACCACCTGTCTGCCATTTTGAAATTTAACATAAATTGTTATATTTTTTGAACTATTTGACATATCCGCACAAAAATTGGTAAGGAGCTTTGACATGATGTCCTGAAGTTACCTGGGAAGTCAGAGTACAGCGCCACCTAGGGGTTATAAACTATTACAATTCTTATTGATATTATACTGTTATCTCTTTCTGCTGCCCAATGAACCGTGTCAACTGAGTGGCGCACCTAGTTAATCGTATGCATTGAGATTCTGAGATCCTGGGTTCGAATCCCACCTGAGTCAGGTATTTTGTTCTTCCTCATCAATTCTTCTAAACCTGTCTGTAGTTCACATGTGTTCTATTTTTCCATGTTTGCTGTTGTTGCTCTGCATTGTGGTGGTTCTGCTCTATGATTCCTGAGCCTTGCGTTTTTGATGAAATTTATGGTGCTTGCTGTGCTTTGTGTGCTTGCTGTGCTTTGTGTGCTTGCTGTGCTTTGTGAGCTTGCTGTGCTTTGTGAGCTTACTGTGCTTTGTGTGCTTGCTGTGCTTTGTGAGCTTGCTGTGCTTTGTGTGCTTGCTGTGCTTTGTGAGCTTGCTGTGCTTTGTGAGCTTGCTGTGCTTTGTGTGCTTGCTGTGCTTTGTGAGCTTGCTATGCTTTGTGTACTTGCTGTGCTTTGTGTGCTTGCTGTGCTTTGTGTGCTTGCTGTGCTTTGTGTGCTTGCTGTGCTTTGTGAGCTTGCTGTGCTTTGAGTGCCTGCTGTGATTTGTGTAATTAATGTGCTTTGTGTGCTTGCTGTGCTTTGTGAGCTTGCTATGCTTTGTGTGCTTGCTGTGCTTTGTGTGCTTGCTGTGCTTTGTGTGCTTGCTGTGCTTTGTGAGCTTGCTGTGCTTTGTGTGCTTGCTGTGCTTTGTGAGCTTACTGTGCTTTGTGTGCCTGTTGTGATTTGTGTAATTGCTGTGCTTTGTGTGCTTGGTGTGCATTGTGAGCTTGCTGTGCTTTGTGTGCTTGCTGTGCTTTGTGTGCTTGCTGTGCTTTGTGAGCTTGCTGTGCCTGCTGTGATTTGTGTAATTGCTGTGCTTTGTGTGCTTGCTGTGCTTTGTGTGCCTGCTGTGCTTTGTGTGCTTGCTGTGCTTTGTGAGCTTGCTGTGCTTTGTATGCCTGTTGTGATTTGTGTAATTGATGTGCTTTGTGTGCTTGCTGTGCTTTGTGAGCTTGCTATGCTTTGTTTGCTTGCTGTGCTTTGTGTGCTTGCTGTGCTTTGTGTGCTTGATGTGCTTTGTGAGCTTGCTGTGCTTTGTGAGCTTGCTGTGCTTTGTGTGCTTGCTGTGCTTTGTGAGCTTGCTGTG
Source organism: Paramisgurnus dabryanus (assembly GCF_030506205.2). Classification (NCBI taxonomy): domain Eukaryota; kingdom Metazoa; phylum Chordata; class Actinopteri; order Cypriniformes; family Cobitidae; genus Paramisgurnus; species Paramisgurnus dabryanus. The sequence continues at coordinate 3,177,052 of NC_133352.1, forward strand.
CTTTGTGGGCTTGCTGTGCTTTGTGTGCTTGCTGTGGTTTGTGTGCTTGCTGTGCTTTGTGAGCTTGCTGTGCTTTGTGTGCCTGCTGTGATTTGTGTAATTGCTGTGCTTGTGTGCTTGCTGTGCATTGTGAGCTTGCTGTGCTTTGTGTGCTTGCTGTGCTTTGTGTGCTTGCTGTGCTTTGTGAGCTTGCTGTGCTTTGTGTGCCTGCTGTGATTTGTGTAATTGCTCTGCTTTGTGAGCTTGCCGTGCTTTGTGTGCTTGCTGTGCTGTGTGTGCATTGCGCCGAAGGTGCTTGACCCCGTGTTGCTGCTTGCAGCTATATTGGTCATTGTTTCTGTTAGTAAATTTTTCTTCTTCCCCAATGGGAGTCTATGGCAGCCTTATGAACCGTATGTAGGAAAATGATGAAATTTGGCACAGTTGTAGTGGTGGTCATAAATAGTCATGTGGCCAAAGAAGGGGTCACTAGCAGTAACTCTATAGCGCCACCAGCAGTGCAAAAATTCAATGTTCAAATGGTTATAACTGGTGATCCATTTGCTCTATAAAAATTCTACTTAGTACACGTGATTGCTCTCCTCATGCTTATTGTTTTTAATACATTACAGTAGGACTCCACCCATTACAGTAGCGGCCATTTTGAAATGTGCAGTATTTCGTTTTTTCGCTACTCCTCCTTCAAATTTGGTTCAATTCTTATGAAATTTGGCACAGGTAATATTTGGAGTGAGCCGCATAGAAATGACCGAACAGAATTTTGATATTTATCTTTATTCAAAAGTAATTATTGCGTGAACTTAATGAGATTGACGCAAAATTGGTTCTGAAGCTGTATCTCGGTCATTCTTTGATCAATCGAAATGACATTTGGTACACTTCATGTCAACCATGAATTGGGGGTCCATGCCAAATTTGGTGACAGCGCCACCTATAGGTCATCAGAAATGAAAAAAGGCTCTTTTTGCCCATAACTACTGAACCGTTTGTCAGAAAATTGTGATATTTGTGTCTATGGATTCCTTGGCTCATGCCGCATCTGTCGATGTGTATTATGCCGGGATTGACCGAATCGTCTGTCCGCCATTTTGAAATTTGTGATAAATTGCTATAACTTTTGAATTATCAGATATATCGGCGCAAAAATCAGTACGGAGGTTCAGCATGATGTCCTGAGGAAATCAGAGAACAGTGCCACCTATGGTTTATAAACTATGAAAGTTCTTATAGAACTGCTTATAACTTCTGAATTCTTTGTATGGCATGTAAGCTCTTTTCTGCTGCCCACTGAGCTGTGTCTACTGAGTGGTGCATCTGCTAGGTCGCATGGATAGAGATCCTGAGTTCATGAGTTCGAATCCCGCCTGAGGCACTTGTTACATTCTTCTATATTAAAGTTTTGTTCTTTCCCACCTATTCTTCTTGACCTGTCTGTAGTTCACATATGTTCTATTTTTGCCATGTTTTCTGTTGCTGCTCTGCACTGCGGTGGTTCTGCTCTGTCATTGCTACGCTTTGGGTTCTTTGCTGAGCCTTGTGTTCTTGATGCACCTTGGGTGCTCAATGCGCCCTGGGTGATTGATACGTTGTATCTTTCTTGCTGTGCTTTTGGTGCTCATTGCGCTGATGGTGCTTGGCCCCGTATCGCTGCTTGCAGCTATATTTATTATTATTTTTCCGCTTCCCCAATGGGAGTCTATGGCAGCCCCATGAACCGTATGTAGGAAAATGATGAAATTTGGCACAGTTGTAGTGGTGGTCATAAATAGTCATTTGGCCAAAAATGGGGTCTCTAGCAGTAACTCTATAGCGCCACCATCATCTCAAAAATTCAATGTTCAAATGGTTATAACTCGTGATCCATTTGCTCCATGAAAATTCTACTTAGTACACGTGATTGCTCTCCTCATGCTTATTGTTTTTAATACCTTACAGTAAGACTCCACCCATTACAGTAGCGGCCATTTTGAAATGTACAGTATTTCGTTTTTTCGCTACTCCTCCTTCAAATTTGGTTCAATTCTTATGAGATTTGGCACATGTGATCTTTGGAGTGAGCCGCATAGAAATGACTGAACAGAATTTTGATATTTTTCTTTATTTAAAAGTAATTAATGCGTAAACTTAACGAGATTGACGCAAAATTGGTTCTGAAGCTGTATCTCGGTCATTCTTTGATCAATCGAGATGAAATTTGGTACGCTTCATGTCGACCATGAAATGGGGGTCCATGCCAAATTTGGTGACAGCGCCACCTATGGGTCATGAGATAGTAAAAAAGGCTATTTTTGCGCATAACTTCTGAATCGTTTGTCAGAAAATTATGATCTTGGTGTCTACGGATTCCTTACCTCATGCCGCATCTGCCGATATGTATTATGCCGGGATTGACCGAACCGCCTGTCCGCCATTTTGAAATCTGTGATAAATTGCTATATCTTTTGAATTATCGGATATATCGGCGCAAACATCGGTAGGGAGCTTCGGCATGATGTCCTGAGGAAATCAGAGTACAGCGCCACCTAGGGGTTATAAACTATAACAGTTCTTATTCAATTGCTTATAACTTCTGAATTCTTTGGCATGTAAGCTCTTTTCTGCTGACCCTTGAGCTGTGTCTACTGAGTGGCGCATTTGTTAAGTCGTTTGCATAGAGATCCTGAGTTCATGGGTTCGAATCCCATCTGAGCCAGGTGTTAATTTCTTCTATTATAGTTTTGTTCTTTCTCACCTATTCTTTTTGACCTGTCTGTAGTTCACATATGTTCTATTTTTGCCATGTTTTCTGTTGCTGCTCTGCACTGCGGTGGTTCTGCTCTGTCATTGCTACGCTTTGGGTTCTTTGCTGAGCCTTGTGTTCTTGATGCACCTTGGGTGCTCAATGCGCCCTGAGTGATTGATAAGTTGTATCTTTCTTGCTGTGCTTTGGGAGCTCATTGCGCTGATTGTGCTTGGCCCCGTATCGCTGCTTGCAGCTATATTTAGGGGCCAAGCACCTATGGTGCTGTGGCACCTATTGTTTCTGTTAGTTAGGGGTCAAGCACCGAAGGTGCTGAGACACCTATTGGAATTGTACTTTTTTCTTCTTCTTAGCCATTGGTGTCTATGGCAGCCCTATGAACCGTATGTAGGAAAATGATGAAATTTGGCACAGTTGTAGTGGTGGTCATAAATAGTCATTTGGCCAAAAATGGGGTCTCTAGCAGTAACTCTATAGCGCCACCATCATCTCAAAAATTCAATGTTCAAATGGTTATAACTCATGATCCATTTGCTCTATGAAAATTCTACTTAGTACACGTGATTGCTCTCCTCATGCTTATTGTTTTTAATACCTTACAGTAAGACTCCACCCATTACAGTAGCGGCCATTTTGAAATGTACCGTATTTCGTTTTTTCGCTACTCCTCCTTCAAATTTGGTTCAATTCTTATGAGATTTGGCACATGTGATCTTTGGAGTGAGCCGCATAGAAATGACAGAACAGAATTTTGATATTTTTTTTTATTTAAAAGTAATTAATGCGTGAACTTAACGAGATTGACGCAAAATTGGTTCTGAAGCTGTATCTCGGTCATTCTTTGATCAATCGAGATGAAATTTGGTACGCTTCATGTCGACCATGAAATGGGGGTCCATGCCAAATTTGGTGACAGCGCCACCTATGGGTCATGAGATAGTAAAAAAGGCTATTTTTGCGCATAACTTCTGAATCGTTTGTCAGAAAATTATGATCTTGGTGTCTACGGATTCCTTACCTCATGCCGCATCTGTCGATGTGTATTATGCCGGGTTTGACCGAACCGCCTGTCCGCCATTTTGAAATTTGTCATAAATTGTTATAACTTTTGAAGTATTGGATATATTGGCGCAAAAATCGGTAGGAAGCTTTGGCATGATGTCCTGATTGTATCTGGGAAGTCAGAATACAGCGCCACCTAGGGGTTATAAACTATAACAGTTCTTTAGAACTGCTCATAACTTCTGAATACTTTGTCGGATATTAATTTTCTTTGTGAAATTGTATTCACTGGTTTATGCCGATTGCAACGATACCTCGTTTGTCATTTTCCATCATTCTGTTCATGTGTTATTGTAAGGCATATGGTAAATGATTTTTTCGCTACTCCTTTTACAAATTTTGTTTATTTTATGCCAGGTTCTGCTCGTATAATGTTTGGAGCAATCCACACAGAAATGACTGAACAGATTTTTCTTGCACCTAGGAATTTTTTTGAGAAAAACCTCTGTAAAGTTGATCGTCCCTGTGATGTTGTCTATTTGTCATAGTTAATTACTTTATATTACATTTTATAGCGTTACTCTACGGAATGTTCTTCTTGTCTTCAATCTCACTTGAGCTTTTTGATTCTCATATACATTGTATTTCTGTGATTTCTGCTCTGCGGTGTCATTTCTACATCTTTGGTGATTGGCATATGTCAATGCTTGCATTTCTGTAATCTCTTTCCTGCTGCCCTTTGAGCTGTGTCTGCTGAGTGGCGCATCCACTAAGTCGTATGCATAGAGATCCTGAGTTCATGGGTTTGAATCCCACCTGAGGCAGGTGTTAATTTCTTCTATTAAAGTTTTGTTCTTTCCCACCTATTCTTCTTGACCTGTCTGTAGTTCACATATGTTCTATTTTTGCCATGTTTTCTGTTGCTGCTCTGCACTGTGGTAGTTCTGCTCTGTCATTGCAACGCTTTGGGTACTTGCTGCGCTTTGTGTTCTTGATGCACCTTGGGTGCTCAATGCGCCCTGGGTGATTGATACGTTGTATGTTTCTTGCTGTGTTTTGTGTGCTTGCTTTGCTTTGTGTGCTTGTTCTGCTGGCTGTGCTTTGTGTGCTTGGTGAGCTTGCTGTGTTTTGTGTGCTTGCTGTGCTTGCTTTGGGTGCTCATTATTGCGCTGAAGGTGCTTGACCCCGTGTTGCTGCTTGCAGCTATATTTAGGGGTCAAGCCCCGAAGGGGCGAAGACCCCTATTGTATCCGTTAGTTTTCTTTTTATTATTATTATTATTAGGGGTCAAGCCCAGAATGGGCGAAGACCCCTATTGTATCTGTTAGTTTTCTTTTTCTTTTTATTTAGGGGTCAAGCCACGAAGTGGCGTAGACACCTATTGTTATTAGGGGTCAAGCCCCGAAGGGGCGAAGACCCCTATTGTATCCGTTAGTTTTCTTATAATTATTATTATTAGGGGTCAAGCCACGAAGTGGCGTAGACACCTATTGTTATTGTTAGTTTTCTTATTATTATTCATCCTAGTTCTTCCGCCATTGAAGTCAATGGCAGCCCATAGAACCGTACGTAGGAAAGTTATGTAATTTGGCACACATGTAGAGGACAGTCTTAGAAGTTACTATAGCAACATTGGTGTGTCTAACTCAAACCCTCTAGCGCCACCAACAGTCCAAAAATCCACTTATGTTCATGCTCATAACTTCTGACCCGTGAGTCCTAGACACTAAATTCTTGTTTCCTCTGAATCCTTGGCTCATGATGATTCAATTGCACACATTGATGTCATTTGTGTCATGCACATCTTTCCGCCATTTTGAATTTTCCGTAAAACCTACTTTTTCGAACTCCTCCTAGAGCGTTCGTCCGATTTGCATGTCCTTTGGTATGTAGCATCTAGAGACACCCCAGACAAAAAGTTATCAAAAGCTTTTTGATAGACCAATGCGTTCTCGTATAAATTGACAACATATAAGGCGGCGAGCACGCCAAAACGGACGTGAGGCCGTATCTTCGCAAAACTTTATTGTATCGACACGAAACTTGGTATATGTCATAACAGTCATGACCTGAGGGTGCCTGCAATGTTTCGTCGCAGCGCCACCTAGTGGTCACGAGATTCGAAAAATGCCTATTTTTGCTTATAACTTCTTCAAACTTGAGTCTAAAATCATGAAGGTGGTCTTGTTAGATTCCTTGAGGCATGCCGAGTCAAACGCTACCAAACGGTTTTCGGTCGGCCATTTTGGGTGTCGGCCATTTTGAATTTTCTCATTAAGTTCAGTATTTCACAAACAGATTGGCGTATCGCTACGAAATTTGGCATGGTTCATCAGTGACATGTTCTGAGCGCACCTATAAATCTTTAGGACGGCGCCACCTAGTGGTCAGGATATGTAAAATACATTTTTAAAATCTTTATATCATTTGATTAAATTGCCACTATGACATAAGACTTCACTCTATTGATTCCTTGGCTCATGCTGAGTCCGACTGTACCAAATATGTCAGAGTCAAACCTACTTCCTGTCGGCCATTTTGATTTATATTGAACAGCTACTTTTTCGAACTCCTCCTAGAGCGCTCGTGTGATTGACTTGATTTTTGGTATGCATCATCTAGAGACACTCTAGACAAAAAGTTATCAAAAGATTTTCGGTAGACCTATCCGTTGTCGTATAACGCATCAAAGAATGCGAGGGCGAGCACGCCAAAATGTGTTTGAGCCTGTATCTTCGCAAAACTTTTGCGTATTAATATGAGACTTGGTATATGTCATAACAGTGATGACTTGAGGGTGCATGCACCATTTCGTCACACTGCCCCCTACTGGTCACGAGATATAAAAAATGTCTATTTTTGGTTATAACTACTGCAAATTTGAATGTAAAATTATGAGACTGGTCTTGTTAGATGTCATGAGGCATGCCGAGTCAAACGATACCAAATGGTTTTTGGTCGGCCATTTTGTGTGTCGGCCATTTTGAATTTTTCTTTAAGTTCAAGTATTTCAGAAACGCAATTGCGTATTGTTATGAAACTTGGTATGGTTCATCAGCAACATGTTCTGGGAGGACTTGTAAACTTTTCGGTGCCCGCTAGTGGTCAAGAGATTTGAAGCTATATCTCTGCATCTCTTTATCGTATTTACACCAAATTTGGTGGGTGTCATCACAATCAAGACCTGAGTCACAATTTATTTTTTGGTCAGTGCCCCCTAGTGGTCAAGTCATTGAAGGCTATATCTCTGCATCTCTTTATTGTATTTACACCAAATTTGGTGGGTGTCATCACAATCAAGACCTGAGTCACAATTTTTTTTTTGGTCAGTGCCCCCTAGTGGTCAAGTCATTTAAGGCTATATCTCCGTATCGCTTTATTGTATTTACACTAAATTTGGTAAGTGTCATCACAGTCATGACCTGAGGCACCATCTATTCTTTCGGCACAGTGCCACCTAGTGGTCTCAAGATACGAAACAATTGCTTTTTTTTCATAAAACTAATGCAAACTTAGTTCTTAAATCATGACAGTCATCACGTATGAATCATTTTTTGCCATGTTTGGCTTGACCCCGGTATCGCTGCTTGCAGCTATATTTATTATTATTATTCTTCTTCTTCTTCCGCCATTGCGGTCTATGGCAGCCCATAGAACCGTACGTAGGAAAGTTATGAAATTTGGCACACTGATAAAGGACAGTCCAATGTGTCCCCACAGCAAATTTGGAGTCTCTAACTCCAACCCTCTAGCGCCACCAACAGTCTAAAGTTGCACTTACGTTTTTGTTTATAACTTCTGACCCGTACGTCCTAGAAACGAAATTCTTGTTTCCTCTGATTCCTTGGCTCAAGACGATTCGACTGGACCCTATGACGTCATTTTCCGTCATGAAAATTTTTCCGCCATTTTGAATTATTCGTAAAACCTACTTTTGCGAACTCGTCCTAGAGCTTTTGCCCGATTTCCACGAAAATCGGTATGTAGCATCTACAGACCCTCACGGCAAAAAGTTATGGAATTCATGTCGATTCGCCAATCTGTTTGCGTAAACCGCGTCAACAAATTTTACGTAGAGTGCAAAAAAACGGATTTGAGGCTGTATCTTCGCCAAACTTAAGCCTATTGAAACGACACTTGGTACTTGTGATGCCAGTCAGGAACTGAGAGCGCATGCCCAGTTTCGTCGCAGCGCCACCTAGTGGTAAGACGAATGTTTTACACACCTATAACTTTGGCTGTGATCGACGTATTTTCATGGGACTTGTTTCCTTGGAGTCCTGAATTGTTGCCGAGTCCAACGATACCAAACATGCCAGAATTGGCCTTACGGTTAACCCTGCGCGGCAAAATAGCACTTAAAAAACACGCGCGAATATCTCCGCGAGCGTAATTCTGATCGACTCGAAAACATCATAGGAAGAATATTGCATTACCTTCTGAACAAAAAGTTCTATTGGCATTGTATTAAAATTTTCATCAGAAATGGCTGAAAATTGCAAAAAACGAAAAATTACCTTTAAATTTTGTGTTTTTACACATAAATGGCTATAACTTCGTAACGCAAAGAGATTTTTTTACCATATTTGATACCCTGATGTATGAGCATATTTTGAGGCCACACAAAAAAAATTGTATGCTTGCACCACTAGGTGGCCCTATAATTGAGCAAAACCTTTGATATCAAGCCAGCCCTATGGTCATACAACTGTTTCTTCACTAAACTAAAGTGTATAGTCATAAAACTAGCTAGATGTAACACAGTTATGACCTGAGGTTGCATGCACAATTTTGTCATTGCGCCACCTACTGGTTTTGAGATAGAATAACGCATTTTTTGCCTAAAACTACTGCAACAACACTTCTAAAACCATGAGTCATCATGGATTATTCCTTTCATGGCTTTGACTATAATCACTGATGGTTGCCAATTCACTCCCTAGCAACCAATGAGAATACCTTATCAACCGTTTTTGCAAAAGCTATATCTCTGCATCGGAACACCGTAGAGACACGGGGGTGGGCTCTTTTCACTAATTAAACTTGGTTTAACTAGGTTCTTCAGTCTGCTTATCCAATCTCAATTTTACATCCTTTTGGGCCCTTTTCGGCTTGACCCCGGTATTGCTGCTTGCAGCTATATTTAGGGGTCAAGCCCAGAATGGGCGAAGACCCCTATTGTATTTGTTAGTTTTCTTTTTATTATTATTATTAGTTATTCTTCTTCCGCCATTGCGGTCTATGGCAGCCCATAGAACCGTACGTAGGAAAGTTATGAAATTTGGCACACTGATAAAGGACAGTCCAATGTGTCCCCACAGCAAATTTGGAGTCTCTATCTCTAACCCGCTAGCGCCACCAACAGTCCAAAGTTGAACTTATGTTTTTGCTTATAACTTCTGATCCGTACGTCCTAGAAATGAAATTCTTGTTTCCTCTGATTCCTTGGCTCAAGACAATTCGATTGGACCCTATGACGTCATTTTCCGTCATGAAATTTTTTCCGCCATTTTGAATTATTCGTAAAACCTACTTTTGCGAACTCGTCCTAGAGTTTTTACCCGATTGCCGCGAAAATTGGTATGTAGCATCTAGAGACCCTCACGGCAAAAAGTTATCAAAAGAATTTCGATAAACCAATCCGTTGTCGTATAGCGCGTCAACAAAATTTTCGTAGAGCGCAAAAAAACAGATTTTAGGCTGTATCTTCGTCAAACTTAGGCCTATTGACACGACACTTGGTACTTGTGATGCCAGTCAGGAACTGAGTGGGCATGCACAGTTTCGTCGCAGCGCCACCTAGTGGCCAGACAGATGTTTTTTACACCTATAACTTTGGCTGTGATCAACGTATTTTGACGGGACTTGATTTTTAGGAGTCCTGAATAGTCGCCGAGTCCAACGATACCAAACATGCCAGATTTCGCCTTACGGTTAGCCCTGCGCAGCAAAACAGCACTTAAAAAACACGCGCGAATATCTCCGCGAGCGTAATTCTGATCGACTCGAAAACATCATAGGAAGAACATTGCATTACCTTCTGAACAAAAAGTTCTATTGGCGTTATATTAAAATTTTCATCAGAAATGGCCGAAAATTGTAAAAAACGAAAAATTACCTTTTACAATTTGTGTTTTTATACATAAATGGTTATAACTTCGCAACGAAAAGACATTTTTTCACCAGATTTGATACGCTGATGTATGAGCAGAGTCTGAGGCCACACAAAAAAATTAGTATGCCTGAACCACTAGGTGGCCCTATAATTGAACAAAATCTTTCATATCAAGCAAACCCTAAGGTCATACAACTTTTTCTTCACTAAACTAAAGTGTATAGTCATAAAACTAGCTAGATGTAACACAGTTATGAACTGAGGTTGCATGCACAACTTTGTCATTGCGCCACCTAGTGGTTTTGAGATAGAAATATGGTATTTTTGCCTAAAACTACTCCAACAGTACATCTAAAATCTTGGGTCATCATGTATTATTCCTTTCATGGCTTGGAGATCATTGGTGCATGCCAATTAATTCCTTAGCAACCAATAAGGATACCTTATCAATCCTTTTTACAAGAGCTATATCTCTGCATCAGAACATCGTAGAGACATGGGGGTGGTCTCTTTTGACTCATTAACACCACTGTAACATTTTGTGAGCTGAGAATTGCCACTGCAAGCACCACTCACATTTTCTTCAGTGTTCTAGTTGTCAATGCTCCTCGAGAAGAGAGGGAGATATTACACTGAATGAAAACAAAGCTTTTTGCTGATAACTGTTATATTACTTAGTCTGAAATCAAGAGATTTTCTTAGGTTCTTTAAACTGATCATCCGAATTCAACTTTACTTTCTTCTGTGCCCTTTTTGGCTTGACCCCGGCATTGCTGCTTGCAGCTATATTTATTATTATTATTAGTTATTCTTCTTCTTCCGCCATTGCGGTCTATGGCAGCCCATAGAACCGTACGTAGGAAAGTTATGAAATTTGGCACACTGATAAAGGACAGTCCAATGTGTCCCCACAGCAAATTTGGAGTCTCTATCTCCAACCCTCTAGCGCCACCAACAGTCCAAAGATGCACTTACGTTTTTGCTTATAACTTCTGATCCGTAAGTCCTAGAAACAAATTTCTTGTTTCCTCTGATTCCTTGGCTCAAGACGATTCGATTTGACCCTATGACGTCATTTTCCGTCATTGAAATTTTTCCGCCATTTTGAATTATTCGTAAAACCTACTTTTGCGAACTCGTCCTAGAGCTTTTGCCCAATTTTCACGAAAATCGGTATGTAGCATCTAGAGACCCTCACGGCAAAAAGTTATCAAAAGAATTTCGATAAACCAATCCGTTGTCGTATAGCGCGTCAACAAAATTTTCGTAGAGCGCAAAAAAACAGATTTTAGGCTGTATCTTCGTCAAACTTAGGCCTATTGACACGACACTAGGTACTTGTGATGCCAGTCAGGAACTGAGTGTGCATGCACAGTTTCGTCGCAGCGCCACCTAGTGGCCAGACAGATGTTTTTTACACCTATAACTTTGGCTGTGATCAACGTATTTTGACGGGACTTGATTTTTAAGAGTCCTGAATAGTCGCCGAGTCCAACGATACCAAACATGCCAGATTTCACCTCACGGTTAGCCCTGCGCAGCAAAACAGCACTTAAAAAACACGCGCGAATATCTCCGCGAGCGTAATTCTGATCGACTCGAAAACATCATAGGAAGAATATTGCATTACCTTCTGAACAAAAAGTTCTATTGGCACTATATTAAAATTTTCATCAGAAATGGCCGAAAATTGCAAAAAACGAAAAATTACCTTTAAATTTTGACTTTTTACACATAAATGGTTATAACTTCGTAACGCAAAGAGATTTTTTCACCATATTTGATACGCTGATGTACGACCACAGTCTGAGGCTACACAAAAAAAATTGTATGGTTGCACCACTAGTTGGCCTTATAATTGAACAAAACCTTTGAAATCAAGCCACCCTATGGTCATACAACTGTTTCTTCACTAAACTAAAGTGTATAGTCATAAAACTAGCTAGATGTAACACATTTATGACCTGAGGTTGCATGCACGAATTTTGTCATTGCGCCACCTACTGGTTTTGAGATAGAATATGGCATTTTTTGCCTAAAACTACTGCAACAACACATCTAAAACCATGAGTCATCATGGATTATTCCTTTCATGGCTTTGACTATAATCACTAGAGGATGTCCATTTACTCTCTAGCAACCAATGAGAATACGTTATCAACTGTTTTTGCAAGAGCTTTTTCTCTGTATCAGAACATCACAGAGACATGGGGATGGTCTCTTTTGACTCTTTTAACTTGTTGTAACATGTTGTGACCCATGTTTGCCCACTGTAAGCATCACATACATGTCCTTCAGTGCTCTAATGTTCCATGATTGTCAATAACCGAAGGACAGTTGCAGTAGACAAGAATATAGATTATTTTTGTTGATTACCTTTGCATTTTTTCATCTGAAATCATTAGGTTTACCTAGGTTCTTCAGTCTGCTTATCCAAACGCAACTTTACATCCTTCTGTGCCCTTTTCGGCTTGACCCCGGTATTGCTGCTTGCAGCTATATTTGTTAGTTTTCTTATTAGGGGTCAAGCCCAGAATGGGCGAAGACCCCTATTGTATCCGTTAGTTTTCTTTTTCTTTTTCTTTTTCTTTTTCTTTTTAAATATTATTCTTCTTCCTGTTCCATTGCGGTCTATGGCAGCCCATAGAACCGTACATAGGAAAGTTATGAAATTTGGCACACTGACAGAGGACAGTCCAAATAATATCCCTAGCAATTTTGGAGTCTCTATCTCAAACCCGCTAGCGCCACCAACAGTCCAAAGTTGCACTTACGTTTTTGCTTATAACTTCTGATCCGTAAGTCCTAGAAACGAAATTCTTGTTTCCTCTGATTCCTTGGTTCAAGACGATTCGATTAGACCCTATGACGTTATTTTCCGTCATGAAAATTTTTCCGCCATTTTGAAATATTCGTAAAACCTACTTTTGCGAACTCCTCCTAGAGTTTTTACCCGATTGCCACGAAAATCGGTATGCAGCATCTAGAGACACTCAAGGCAAAAAGTTATTAAAAGAATTTCGATAAACCAATCCGTTCTCATATAGCGCGTCAACGAATTTTACATAGAGCGCAAAAAAACTGATTTTAGGCTGTATCTTCGCCAAACTTAGGCCTATTGACACGACACTTGGTACTCGAGATGCCAGTCAGGAACTGAGGGTGCATGCACAGTTTCGTTGCAGCGCCACCTAGTGGTCAGACGAATGTTCTATACGCCTATAACTTTGGCTGCGATAAAAGTATTTTCACGGGACTTGATTTTTTGGAGTCCTGAGTAGTCGCCGAGTCCAACGATACCAAACATGCCAGGATTCGCCTTACGGTTAGCCCTGTGCATCAAAATAGCACTTAAAAAACACGCGCGAATAACTCCGCGAGCGTTATTCCGATCGACACGAAAACACCATAGGAAGAATATTGCATTACCTTCTGAACAAAAAGTTCTATTGGCGTTATATTAAAATTTTCATCAGAAATGGCCGAAAAATGCAAAAAACGAAAAATTACCTTTAAATTTTGCATTTTTTACACATAAATGGTTATAACTTCGCAACGAAAAGAGATTTTTTCACCAGATTTGATACGCAGATGTACGACCACAGTCTGAGGCCACACAAAAAAAAATGGTATGCCTCCACCACTAGGTGGCCCTATAATTGAACAAAATCTTTCATATCAAGCAAGCCCTATGGTCATACAACTATTTTATTGCTTAACTAAAGTGTATAGTCATGAAACTAGCTAGATGTAACACAGTCATGACCTAAGGTTGCATGCACAGTTTTGTCATAGCGCCACCTAGTGGTTTTGAGATAGAAAATGGCTATTTTTGCCTATAACTACTGCAAAAACACATCTAAAACCATGAGTCTTCATGGATTATTCCTTTCATGAATTGAACTATAATCACTGGTGCATGTTCATTTACTCTCTAGCAACCAATGAGAATACCTTATCAACCGTTTTTGCAAGAGCTTTTTCTCTGCATCAGAACATTGTAGACACATGGGGATGGTGTATTTTGACTCATTTAACTTGTTGTAACATGTTGTGACACCATGGGCGTAGATTTAGGGTGGGACGCTAGGGACATGTCCCTACCAATATTCAGAGAAGACTGAATTGTCCCTAGCAATAATTTCGACCAAACATTTAATCTGTATTCATATATAACCACTAATGTCCGTCTTGTTCTTGTGTTTTCTATTTTTTACTTATTATATTTTTGTCAGAAATCATTTAAATTAGATTAGAAATCTTTTGCAATCCCGTTCTGTAAAAATAACGCTCTATGTGGTACACAAACGGTTAACAGCTTTCGTTCTCTGCAATGCCCGCCTCCGTAAGTCACATCGCTAATATGATTGGCTTTGCATTTCTTTAGTCCCGCCTCTCTAACGCACATTGCTAATATGATTGGATTAGCATTCTTGAGTCCCGCCTCTCTAACGCACATCACTTTTTGATGGGCTTGTCTTTACTCGCTACGTGTGATAGGATGGTTTCACTTTGTACAACGCGCCAAAGTTCACTCAACAAGACGTGCGTGATTATTCGGGCGACAGGTAAGTGAGGAAGAAAGTATTATTATACCCACTGTAACTGTTTCATGCACAAAAAAAGTTGTGCCACATAATGATTCAAGGACAGTGTTTTCACCAATACAGGACAATCCCATGTTAACCCTGAGGAGTTGCAAACTTGTGTCAACCTTTTATAAATGGGGTGGCAAGGTTATTTAGAGGGTCCCTAATCCATGAAAGAAAATAACCCCAACATGGTAAAAACATGAATTCATGTCATGATTGCTGAATACTTTCATTACTGCACTGTGGTCATTACTTGCACAGATGTAGACATAATGTTGCATTTTAAACAAACTATTTTTTTCACACTGATTAACTGTCTGTTAATGAAAAGAAGATTTAATGTAAACTACAGAAACGTTAATAAACTGTGTTCAGGAAACAGCATGATATATATACCTACTTCAACACTGGGATTTTTTGGCAAAATTAAATTAAGAATTAAATATTAATTGCATATTCTTCAATATTATAAAGTTAATATGGATTCATATATGTTACTATGTGATTTTCTTTTTTTGACAAAGACTTAAACAGCTACTGTTTATTAGGCTCTAGGACATAACGAATTGTTTATTATAGTACATTAAATTTGGGATGGCACCGGGGGTGGCGAGTCAGATGTCACTGAGTAAAGTGCATACTGAGTTGTCTGTTGTTTATGTCAAGTAAACGGTGATAAACAGTTTTTGCAATGCGACCATTTTATTTATGTCCCCACCAATGCCAGAATCAAACCTACGCCCTTGTGTGACACATGTTTTGCCACTGCAAATATCACTCACATGTTCTTCAGTGCTCTAATGTTCCATGACTGTCAATAACAGAACGACGATTGCAGTAGACAAGAACAGAGATTATTTTTGTTGATTATTTTTGCGTTTTTTCATCTGAAATCATTAGGTTTACCTAGGTTCTTCGGTCTGCTTATCCAAACTCAACTTTACACCCTTCTGTGCCCTTTTCGGCTTGACCCCGGTATCGCTGCTTGCAGCTATATTTAGGGGTCAAGCCCAGAATGGGCGAAGACCCCTATTGTATCCGTTAGTTTTCTTTTTCTTTTTCTTTTTCTTTTTCTTTTTAAATATTATTCTTCTTCCTGTTCCATTGCGGTCTATGGCAGCCCATAGAACCGTACATAGGAAAGTTATGAAATTTGGCACACTGACAGAGGACAGTCCAAATAATATCCCTAGCAATTTTGGAGTCTCTATCTCAAACCTGCTAGCGCCACCAACAGTCCAAAGTTGCACTTACGTTTTTGCTTATAACTTCTGATCCGTAAGTCCTAGAAACTAAATTCTTGTTTCCTCTGATTCCTTGGTTCAAGACGATTCGATTAGACCCTATGACGTTATTTTCCGTCATGAAAATTTTTCCGCCATTTTGAAATATTCGTAAAACCTACTTTTGCGAACTCCTCCTAGAGTTTTTACCCGATTGCCACGAAAATCGGTATGCAGCATCTAGAGACACTCAAGGCAAAAAGTTATTAAAAGAATTTCGATAAACCAATCCGTTCTCGTATAGCGCGTCAACGAATTTTACATAGAGCGCAAAAAAACTGATTTTAGGCTGTATCTTCGCCAAACTTAGGCCTATTGACACGACACTTGGTACTCGAGATGCCAGTCAGGAACTGAGGGTGCATGCACAGTTTCGTTGCAGCGCCACCTAGTGGTCAGACGAATGTTCTATACGCCTATAACTTTGGCTGCGATAAAACTATTTTCACGGGACTTGATTTTTTGGAGTCCTGAGTAGTCGCCGAGTCCAACGATACCAAACATGCCAGGATTCGCCTTACGGTTAGCCCTGTGCATCAAAATAGCACTTAAAAAACACGCGCGAATAACTCCGCGAGCGTTATTCCGATCGACACGAAAACACCATAGGAAGAATATTGCATTACCTTCTGAACAAAAAGTTCTATTGGCGTTATATTAAAATTTTCATCAGAAATGGCCGAAAAATGCAAAAAACGAAAAATTACCTTTAAATTGTGCATTTTTTACACATAAATGGTTATAACTTCGCAACGAAAAGAGATTTTTTCACCAGATTTGATACGCTGATGTACGACCACAGTCTGAGGCCACACAAAAAAATTGGTATGCCTTAACCACTAGGTGGCCCTATAATTGAACAAAATCTTACATATCAAGCAAGCCCTGTGGTCATACAACTATTTCTTCACTAAACTAAAGTGTATAGTTATAAAACTAGCTATATGTAACACAGTTATGAACTAGGTTGCATGCACAACTTTGTCATTGCGCCACCTAGTGGTTTTGAGATAGAAATATGGTATTTTTGCCCAAAACTACTCCAACAGTACATCTAAAATCTTGGGTCATCATGTATTATTCCTTTCATGGCTTGGAGATCATTGATGCATGCCAATTAACTCCTTAGCAACCAATTAGGATACCTTATCAATCCTTTTTACAAGAGCTATATCTCTGCATCAGAACATCGCAGAGACATGGGGGTGGTCTCTTTTGACTCATTAACACCACTGTAACATTTTGTGAGCTGAGAATTGCCACTGCAAGCACCAATCACATTTTCTTCAGTGTTCTAGTTGTCAATGCTCCTCGACAAGAGAGGGAGAGATGACACTGAATGAAAACACAGCTTTTTTGCTGATAACTGTTATATTATTTAGTCTGAAATCAAGAGATTTTCCCAGGTTCTTTAAACTGCTCATCCGAATTCAACTTTAATTTCTTATGTGCCCTTTTTGGCTTGACCCCGGCATTGCTGCTTGCAGCTATATTTAGGGGTCAAGCCCAGAATGGGCGAAGACCCCTATTGTATCCGTTAGTTTTCTTTTTCTTTTTCTTTTTCTTTTTCTTTTTCTTTTTAAATATTATTCTTCTTCCTGTTCCATTGCGGTCTATGGCAGCCCATAGAACCGTACATAGGAAAGTTATGAAATTTGGCACACTGACAGAGGACAGTCCAAATAATATCCCTAGCAATTTTGGAGTCTCTATCTCAAACCCGCTAGCGCCACCAACAGTCCAAAGTTGCACTTACGTTTTTGCTTATAACTTCTGATCCGTAAGTCCTAGAAACGAAATTCTTGTTTCCTCTGATTCCTTGGTTCAAGCCGATTCGATTAGACCCTATGACGTTATTTTCCGTCATGAAAATTTTTCCGCCATTTTGAAATATTCGTAAAACCTACTTTTGCGAACTCCTCCTAGAGTTTTTACCCGATTGCCACGAAAATCGGTATGCAGCATCTAGAGACACTCAAGGCAAAAAGTTATTAAAAGAATTTCGATAAACCAATCCGTTCTCGTATAGCGCGTCAACGAATTTTACATAGAGCGCAAAAAAACTGATTTTAGGCTGTATCTTCGCCAAACTTAGGCCTATTGACACGACACTTGGTACTCGAGATGCCAGTCAGGAACTGAGGGTGCATGCACAGTTTCGTTGCAGCGCCACCTAGTGGTCAGACGAATGTTCTATACGCCTATAACTTTGGCTGCGATAAAAGTATTTTCACGGGACTTGATTTTTTGGAGTCCTGAGTAGTCGCCGAGTCCAACGATACCAAACATGCCAGGATTCGCCTTACGGTTAGCCCTGTGCATCAAAATAGCACTTAAAAAACACGCGCGAATAACTCCGCGAGCGTTATTCCGATCGACACGAAAACACCATAGGAAGAATATTGCATTACCTTCTGAACAAAAAGTTCTATTGGCGTTATATTAAAATTTTCATCAGAAATGGCCGAAAAATGCAAAAAACGAAAAATTACCTTTAAATTTTGCATTTTTTACACATAAATGGTTATAACTTCGCAACGAAAAGAGATTTTTTCACCAGATTTGATACGCAGATGTACGACCACAGTCTGAGGCCACACAAAAAAAATGGTATGCCTCCACCACTAGGTGGCCCTATAATTGAACAAAATCTTTCATATCAAGCAAGCCCTATGGTCATACAACTATTTTATTGCTTAACTAAAGTGTATAGTCATGAAACTAGCTAGATGTAACACAGTCATGACCTAAGGTTGCATGCACAGTTTTGTCATAGCGCCACCTAGTGGTTTTGAGATAGAAAATGGCTATTTTTGCCTATAACTACTGCAAAAACACATCTAAAACCATGAGTCTTCATGGATTATTCCTTTCATGAATTGAACTATAATCACTGGTGCATGTTCATTTACTCTCTAGCAACCAATGAGAATACCTTATCAACCGTTTTTGCAAGAGCTTTTTCTCTGCATCAGAACATTGTAGACACATGGGGATGGTGTATTTTGACTCATTTAACTTGTTGTAACATGTTGTGACACCATGGGCGTAGATTTAGGGTGGGACGCTAGGGACATGTCCCTACCAATATTCAGAGAAGACTGAATTGTCCCTAGCAATAATTTCGACCAAACATTTAATCTGTATTCATATATAACCACTAATGTCCGTCTTGTTCTTGTGTTTTCTATTTTTTACTTATTATATTTTTGTCAGAAATCATTTAAATTAGATTAGAAATCTTTTGCAATCCCGTTCTGTAAAAATAACGCTCTATGTGGTACACAAACGGTTAACAGCTTTCGTTCTCTGCAATGCCCGCCTCCGTAAGTCACATCGCTAATATGATTGGCTTTGCATTTCTTTAGTCCCGCCTCTCTAACGCACATTGCTAATATGATTGGATTAGCATTCTTGAGTCCCGCCTCTCTAACGCACATCACTTTTTGATGGGCTTGTCTTTACTCGCTACGTGTGATAGGATGGTTTCACTTTGTACAACGCGCCAAAGTTCACTCAACAAGACGTGCGTGATTATTCGGGCGACAGGTAAGTGAGGAAGAAAGTATTATTATACCCACTGTAACTGTTTCATGCACAAAAAAAGTTGTGCCACATAATGATTCAAGGACAGTGTTTTCACCAATACAGGACAATCCCATGTTAACCCTGAGGAGTTGCAAACTTGTGTCAACCTTTTATAAATGGGGTGGCAAGGTTATTTAGAGGGTCCCTAATCCATGAAAGAAAATAACCCCAACATGGTAAAAACATGAATTCATGTCATGATTGCTGAATACTTTCATTACTGCACTGTGGTCATTACTTGCACAGATGTAGACATAATGTTGCATTTTAAACAAACTATTTTTTTCACACTGATTAACTGTCTGTTAATGAAAAGAAGATTTAATGTAAACTACAGAAACGTTAATAAACTGTGTTCAGGAAACAGCATGATATATATACCTACTTCAACACTGGGATTTTTTGGCAAAATTAAATTAAGAATTAAATATTAATTGCATATTCTTCAATATTATAAAGTTAATATGGATTCATATATGTTACTATGTGATTTTCTTTTTTTGACAAAGACTTAAACAGCTACTGTTTATTAGGCTCTAGGACATAACGAATTGTTTATTATAGTACATTAAATTTGGGATGGCACCGGGGGTGGCGAGTCAGATGTCACTGAGTAAAGTGCATACTGAGTTGTCTGTTGTTTATGTCAAGTAAACGGTGATAAACAGTTTTTGCAATGCGACCATTTTATTTATGTCCCCACCAATGCCAGAATCAAACCTACGCCCTTGTGTGACACATGTTTTGCCACTGCAAATATCACTCACATGTTCTTCAGTGCTCTAATGTTCCATGACTGTCAATAACAGAACGACGATTGCAGTAGACAAGAACAGATTATTTTTGTTGATTATTTTTGCGTTTTTTCATCTGAAATCATTAGGTTTACCTAGGTTCTTCGGTCTGCTTATCCAAACTCAACTTTACACCCTTCTGTGCCCTTTTCGGCTTGACCCCGGTATCGCTGCTTGCAGCTATATTTAGGGGTCAAGCCCCGAAGGGGCGAAGACCCCTATTGTATTTGTTAGTTTTCTTATTATTATTATAATAATTATTCTGCTTCTTCTTCTTCTTCTTCTTCTTCTTCTTCCGCCATTGCGGTCTATGGCAGCCAATAGAACCGTACGTAGGAAAGTTATGAAATTTGGCACACTGATAAAGGACAGTCCAATGTGTCCTCACAGCAAATTTGGAGTCTCTATGTCTAACCCGCTAGCGCCACCAACAGTCCAAAGTTGAACTTATGTTTTTGCTTATAACTTCTGATCCGTAAGTCCTAAAAACGAAATTCTTGTTTCCTCTGATTCCTTGGCTCAAGACGATTCGATTGGACCATATGATGTCATTTTCCGTCATGAAAATTTTTACACCATTTTGAATTATTTGTAAAACCTACTTTTGCGAACTCGTCCTAGAGTTTTTACCCGATTGCCGCGAAAATTGGTATGTAGCATCTAGAGACCCTCATGGCAAAAAGTTATTAAAAGAATTTCGATAAACCAATCCGTTGTCTTATAGCGCGTCAACGAATTTTACATAGAGCGCAAAAAAACAGATTTTAGGCTGTATCTTCGTCAAACTTAGGCCTATTGACACGACACTTGGTACTTGTGATGCCAGTCAGGAACTGAGTGTGCATGCACAGTTTCGTCGCAGCGCCACCTAGTGGCCAGACAGATGTTTTATACACCTTTAACTTTGGCTGCGATCAACGTATTTTGACGGGACTTGATTTTTAAGAGTCCTGAATAGTCGCCGAGTCCAACGATACCAAACATGCCAGATTTCGTCTTACGGTTAGCCCTGTGCATAAAAATAGCGCTTAAAAAACACGCGCGAATAACTCCGCCAGCGTTATTCCGATCGACTCGAAAACACCATAGGAAGAACATTGCGTTACCTTCTGAACAAAAAGTTCTATTGGCGTTATATTAAAATTTTCATCAGAAATGGCCGAAAATTGCAAAAAACGAAAAATTAACTTTATAATTTGTGGTTTTTACACATAAATGGTTATAACTTCGCAACGAAAAGAGATTTTTTCACCAGATTTGATACGCTGATGTATGAGCAGAGTCTGAGGCCACACAAAAAAAATGGTATGCCTGAACTACTAGGTGGCCCTATAATTGAACAAAATATTTCATATCAAGCAAGCCCTATTGTCATACAACTATTTCTTTGCCGAACTAAAGTGTATAGTCATGAAACTAGCTAGATGTAACGCAGTCATGACCTGAGGTTGCATGCACGATTCTGTCATAGCGCCCCCTAGTGGTTTGGAGATAGAAAATAGCTATTTTTGCATAAATCTACTGCAACAGCACATCTAAAACCATGAGTCATCATGGATATTCCTTTCATGGCTTTGACTATAATCACTGGTGGTTGCCAATTCACTCCCTAGCAACCAATGAGAATACCTTATCAACCGTTTTGCAAGAGCTATAACTCTGCATCAGAACATCGTAGAGACACGGGGGTTGGCTCTTTTGACTCATTAACAACACTGTAACATTTTGAGAGCTGAGTATTGCCACTGCAAGCACCACTCATTTTTACGTCAGTGTTCTAGTTATCAATGCTCGTCGAAAGAGAGGGAGAGATTTCACTAAATGAGAACACAGCTTTTTTGCTGATAACTGTTATATTGTTTTGTCTGAAATCAAGAGATTTTCTTAGGTACTTTAAACTGCTCATCCGAAGTCAACTTTACTTTCTGCTGTGCCCTTTTTGGCTTGACCCCGGTGATTGCTGCTTGCAGCTATATTGGCAATTGTTTCTGTTAGTAAATTTTTCTTCTTCCGCCATTGCGGTCTATGGCAGCCCATAGAACCGTACGTAGGAAAGTTATGAAATTTGGCACACTGATAAAGGACAGTGCAATGTGTCACCATAGCAAATTTGGAGTCTCTATGTCTAACCCGCTAGCGCCACCAACAGTCCAAACTTGCACTTACGTTTTTGCTTATAACTTCTGACCCGTACGTCCTAGAAGTGAAATTCTTGTTTCCTCTGATTCATTGGCTCAAGACGATTCGATTAGACCCTATGACGTTATTTTCCGTCATGAAAATTTTTCCGCCATTTTGAATTATTCGTAAAACCTACTTTTGCGAACTCGTCCTAGAGTTTTTACCCGATTGCCACGAAAATCGGTATGCAGCATCTAGAGACACTCAGGGCAAAAAGTTATTAAAAGAATTTTGATAAACCATCCCGTTTTCGTATAGCGCGTCAACAAATTTTACGTTGAGAGCAAAAAAACAGGTTTTAGTGTGTATCTTCGCCAATCTTATGTCTATTGATGCCACACTTGGCAGTTGTGATGCCAGTGAGGATCTGAGGGGGCATGCAGAGTTTCGTCACAGCGCCACCTAGTGGTCAGACTTATGCTTTACACGCCAATAACTTTGGCTCCGATTGACGTATTTTCAGAGGACTTATTTCTTTGGAGTTCTGAATAGTTGCCGAGTACAACGATACCAAACATGCCAGAATTCGCCTTACGGTTAACCCTGCGCGGCAAAATAGCACTTAAAAAACATGCGCGAATATCTCCGCGAGCGTAATTCTGATCGACTCGAAAATGCCATAGGAAGAACATTGCATTACCTTCTGAACGAAAAACTCTATTGGCGTTATATAAAAATTTTCATCAGAAATGGCCGAAAATTGCAAAAAACGAAAAATTACCTTTACATTTTGTGTTTTTTACACATAAATGGTTATAACTTCGCCACGAAAAGAGATTTTTTCACCAGATTTGATACGCTGATGTATGAGCATAGTCTGAGGCCACATAAAAAAATTGGTATGCCTGAACCACTAGGTGGCCCTATAATTGAACATAATCTTTCATATCAAGCAGGCCCTATGGTCATACAACTATTTCTTTACTGAACTAAAGTGTATAGTCATGAAACTAGCTAGATGTAACGCAGTCATGACCTGAGGTTGCATGCACGATTCTGTCATAGTGCCACCTAGTGGTTTGGAGATAGAAAATAGCTATATTTGCCTAAAACTACTGCAACAACACATCTAAAACCATGAGTCATCATGGATTATTCATTTCATATGGCTTGGACTATAATCACTGGTGGATGTGAATTTACTCTCTAGCAACCAATGAGAATACCTTATCAACCATTTTTGAAAGAGCTTTGTTTTGGTATCAGAACATCGTAGAGACATGGGGATGGTCTCTTTTGACTCATTAACAACACTGTAACATTTTTAAAGCTGAGTATTGCCACTGCAAGCACCACTCATTTTTACGTCTGTGTTCTAGTTATCAATGCTCGTCGAAAGAGAGGGAGAGATTTCACTAAATGAGAACACAGCTTTTTTGCTGATAACTGTTATATTGTTTTGTCTGAAATCAAGAGATTTTCTTAGGTACTTTAAACTGCTCATCCGAAGTCAACTTTACTTTCTGCTGTGCCCTTTTTGGCTTGACCCCGGTGATTGCTGCTTGCAGCTATATTGGCAATTGTTTCTGTTAATACATTTTTCTTCTTCCGCCATTGCGGTCTATGGCAGCCCATAGAACCGTATGTAGGAAAGTTATGAAATTTGGCACACTGACAGAGGACAGTCTAAATAATATCCATAGCAATTTTGGAGTCTCTATCTCAAACCCACTAGCGCCACCAACAGTCCAAAGTTGAACTTATGTTTTTGCTTATAACTTCTGATCCGTAAGTCCTAGAAACGAAATTCTTGTTTCCTCTGATTCCTTGGCTCAAGACGATTCGATTGGACCCTATGAAGTCATTTTCCGTCATAAAAATTTTTCCGCCAATTTGAATTATTCGTAAAACCTACTTTTGCGAACTCGTCCTAGAGTTTTTACCCGATTGCCGCGAAAATTGGTATGTAGCATCTAGAGACCCTCAAGGCAAAAAGTTATCAAAAGAATTTCGATAAACCAATCCGTTGTCGTATAGCGCGTCAACAAATTTTACGTAGAGCACAAAAAAACAGAATTTAGGCTGTATCTTCGTCAAACTTAGGCCTATTGACACGACACTTGGTACTTGTGATGCCAGTCAGGAACTGAGTGTGCATGCACAGTTTCGTCGCAGCGCCACCTAGTGGCCAGACAGATGTTTTTTGCACCTATAACTTTGGCTGTGATCAACGTATTTTGACGGGACTTGATTTTTAGGAGTCCTGAATAGTCGCCGAGTCCAACGATACCAAACATGCCAGATTTCGCCTTACGGTTAGCCCTGCGCAGCAAAACAGCACTTAAAAAACATGCGCGAATATCTCCGCGGGCGTTATTCCGATCGACTCGAAAACACCATAGGAAGAACATTGCATTACCTTCTGAACAAAAAGTTCTATTGGCGTTATATTAAAATTTTCATCAGAAATGGCCGAAAATTGCAAAAAACGAAAAATTACCTTTAAATTTTCTGTTTTTACACATAAATGGTTATAACTTCGTAACGCAAAGAGATTTTTTCACCATATTTGATACGCTGATGTACGACCACAGTCTGAGGCTACACAAAAAATGTTTTATGCTTGCACCACTAGTTGGCCTTATAATTGAACAAAACCTTTGAAATCAAGCCACCCTATGGTCATACAACTGTTTCTTCACTAAACTAAAGTGTATAGTCATAAAACTAGCTAGATGTAACACAGTTATGACCTGAGGTTGCATGCACGAATTTTGTCATTGCGCCACCTACTGGTTTTGAGATAGAATATGGCATTTTTTTGGCCTAAAACTACTGCAACAACACATCTAAAACCATGAGTCATCATGGATTCTTCATTTCATATGGCTTGGACTATAATCACTGGTGGATGTGAATTTACTCTCTAGCAACTAATGAGAATACCTTATCAACTGTTTTTGCAAGAGCTTTTTCTCTGCATCAGAACATCGCAGAGACATGGGGATGGTCTCTTTTGACTCTTTTAACTTGTTGTAACATGTTGTGACCCATGTTTGCCCACTGTAAGCATCACATACATGTCCTTCAGTGCTCTAATGTCCCATGATTGTCAATAACCGAAGGACAGTTGCAGTAGACAAGAACATAGATTATTTTTGTTGATTACTTTGCATTTTTTCATCTGAAATCATTAGGTTTACCTAAGTTCCTCAGTCTGCTTATCTAAACGCAACTTTACATCCTTCTGTGCCCTTTTCGGCTTGACCCCGGTGATTGCTGCTTGCAGCTATATTGGTAATTGTTTCTGTTAGTAAATTTTTCTTCTTCCGCCATTGCGGTCTATGGCAGCCCATAGAACCGTACGTAGGAAAGTTATGAAATTTGGCACACTGATAAAGAACAGTCCAATGTGTCCCCACAGCAAAGTTGGAGTCTCTATGTCTAACCAACTAGCGCCACCAACAGTCTAAAGTTGCACTTATGTTTTTGCTTATAACTTCTGATCCGTAAGTCCCACAAACAAAATTCTTGCTTCCTCTGATTCCTTGGCTCAAGCCGATTCGAATGGACCCTATGACGTCATTTTCCGTCATGAAAATTTTTCCGCCATTTTGAAATATTCGTAAAACCTACTTTTTCGAACTCGTCCTAGAGCTTTAGTTCGATTGCCACGAAAATTGGTATGTGTCATCTAGAGACACTCATGGCAAAAAGTTATCAAAAGAATTTTGATACATCAATCCGTTGTCGTATACTGCCTTAACAAATTTTACGAAGAGTGCAAAAAACAGGTTTTAGGCTGTATCTTCGTCAAACTTAGGCCTATTGACACTACACTTGGTACTTGTGATGCCAGTCAGGATCTGATTGTGCATGCATCATTTCGTCGCAGCGCCACCTAGTGGCCAGAGAAATGATTTATACACCTATAACTTTGGCTTCGATCGACATATTTTTACGGGACTTGTTTCCTTGAAGTCCTGAATAGTTGCCGAGTCCAACGATACCAAACATGCCAGATTTCGCCTTACGGTTAGCTCTGCACAGCAAAACAGCACTTAAAAAACATGTGCGAATATCTCCGCGAGCGTTATTCCGATCGACTCGAAAACACCATAGGAAGAACATTGCATTACCTTCTGAACAAAAAGTTATATTGGGTTTAAATTAAAATTTTCATCAGAAATGGCCGAAAATTGCAAAAAACAAAAAATTATCTTTTAATTATGTGTTTTTTACACATAAATGGTTATAACTTCGTAACGCAAAGAGATTTTTTCACCATATTTAATACGCTGATGTAAGACCACAGTCTGAGGCTACACAAAAAAAATTGTATGCTTGCACCACTAGTTGGCCTTATAATTGAACAAAACATTTGAAATCAAGCCACCCTATGGTCATACAACTGTTTCTTCACTAAACTAAAGTGTATAGTCATAAAACTAGCTAGATGTAACACAGTTATGACCTGAGGTTGCATGCACAAATTTCTTCATTGCGCCACCTACTGGTTTTGACATAGAACATGGCATTTTTTGCCTAAAACTACTACAACAGCACATCTAAAACCATGAGTCATCATGGATTATTCCTTTCATGGCTTTGACTATATTCACTGATGGTTGCCAATTCACTCCCTTGCAACCAATTAGAATACCTTATCAACCGTTTTTGCAAGAGCTATATCTCTGCGTCAGAACATCGTAGAGACACGGGGGTGGGCTCTTTTGACTCATTAACACCACTGTAACATTTTGTGAGCTGAGTATTGCCACTGCAAGCACCACTCATTTTTACTTCAGTGTTCTAGTTATCAATGCTCGTCGAAAGAGAGGGAGAGATTTCACTAAATGAGAACACAGCTTTTTTTGCTGATAACTATTATATTGTTTTGTCTGAAATCAAGAGATTTTCCTAGGTTCTTTAAACTGCTCATCCGAAGTCAACGTAACTTTCTGATGTGCCCTTTTTGGCTTGACCCCGGTGATTGCTGCTTGCAGCTATATTTAGGGGTCAAGCCCCGAAGGGGCGTAGAACCCTATTGTTATTGTTAGTTTTCTTATTATTATTAGGGGTCAAGCCCAGAATGGGCGAAGACCCCTATTGTATCCGTTAGTTTTCTTTTTCTTTTTCTTTTTCTTTTTCTTTTTCTTTTTAAATATTATTCTTCTTCCTGTTCCATTGCGGTCTATGGCAGCCCATAGAACCGTACATAGGAAAGTTATGAAATTTTGCACACTGACAGAGGACAGTCCAAATAATATCCCTAGCAATTTTGGAGTCTCTATCTCAAACCCGCTAGCGCCACCAACAGTCCAAACTTGCACTTACGTTTTTGCTTATAACTTCTGATCCGTAAGTCCTAGAAACGAAATTCTTGTTTCCTCTGATTCCTTGGTTCAAGACGATTCGATTAGACCCTATGACGTTATTTTCCGTCATGAAAATTTTTCCGCCATTTTGAAATATTCGTAAAACCTACTTTTGCGAACTCCTCCTAGAGTTTTTACCCGAATGCCACGAAAATCGGTATGCAGCATCTAGAGACACTCAAGGCAAAAAGTTATTAAAAGAATTTCGATAAACCAATCCGTTCTCGTATAGCGCGTCAACGAATTTTACATAGAGCGCAAAAAAACTGATTTTAGGCTGTATCTTCGCCAAACTTAGGCCTATTGACACGACACTTGGTACTCGAGATGCCAGTCAGGAACTGAGGGTGCATGCACAGTTTCGTTGCAGCGCCACCTAGTGGTCAGACGAATGTTCTATACGCCTATAACTTTGGCTGCGATAAAAGTATTTTCACGGGACTTGATTTTTTGGAGTCCTGAGTAGTCGCCGAGTCCAACGATACCAAACATGCCAGGATTCGCCTTACGGTTAGCCCTGTGCATCAAAATAGCACTTAAAAAACACGCGCGAATAACTCCGCGAGCGTTATTCCGATCGACACGAAAACACCATAGGAAGAATATTGCATTACCTTCTGAACAAAAAGTTCTATTGGCGTTATATTAAAATTTTCATCAGAAATGGCCGAAAAATGCAAAAAACGAAAAATTACCTTTAAATTTTGCATTTTTTACACATAAATGGTTATAACTTCGCAACGAAAAGAGATTTTTTCACCAGATTTGATACGCAGATGTACGACCACAGTCTGAGGCCACACAAAAAAAAATGGTATGCCTCCACCACTAGGTGGCCCTATAATTGAACAAAATCTTTCATATCAAGCAAGCCCTATGGTCATACAACTATTTTATTGCTTAACTAAAGTGTATAGTCATGAAACTAGCTAGATGTAACACAGTCATGACCTAAGGTTGCATGCACAGTTTTGTCATAGCGCCACCTAGTGGTTTTGAGATAGAAAATGGCTATTTTTGCCTATAACTACTGCAAAAACACATCTAAAACCATGAGTCTTCATGGATTATTCCTTTCATGAATTGAACTATAATCACTGGTGCATGTTCATTTACTCTCTAGCAACCAATGAGAATACCTTATCAACCGTTTTTGCAAGAGCTTTTTCTCTGCATCAGAACATCGTAGACACATGGGGATGGTGTATTTTGACTCATTTAACTTGTTGTAACATGTTGTGACACCATGGGCGTAGATTTAGGGTGGGACGCTAGGGACATGTCCCTACCAATATTCAGAGAAGACTGAATTGTCCCTAGCAATAATTTCGACCAAACATTTAATCTGTATTCATATATAACCACTAATGTCCGTCTTGTTCTTGTGTTTTCTATTTTTTACTTATTATATTTTTGTCAGAAACCATTTAAATTAGATTAGAAATCTTTTGCAATCCCGTTCTGTAAAAATAACGCTCTATGTGGTACACAAACGGTTAACAGCTTTCGTTCTCTGCAATGCCCGCCTCCGTAAGTCACATCGCTAATATGATTGGCTTTGCATTTCTTTAGTCCCGCCTCTCTAACGCACATTGCTAATATGATTGGATTAGCATTCTTGAGTCCCGCCTCTCTAACGCACATCACTTTTTGATGGGCTTGTCTTTACTCGCTACGTGTGATAGGATGGTTTCACTTTGTACAACGCGCCAAAGTTCACTCAACAAAGCATGCGTGATTATTCGGGCGACAGGTAAGTGAGGAAGAAAGTATTATTATACCCACTGTAACTGTTTCATGCACAAAAAAAGTTGTGCCACATAATGATTCAAGGACAGTGTTTTCACCAATACAGGACAATCCCATTTTGGTGGTATTTTTAAGTTCCATTATGAACTAGCACCTTTATTAAAGCGGTTTTATTATTTAGAAGAGTGCCTTGGTTTCCTTTTGTTGTTTTTGAAATTTAGCTTATTTCCCAAAGAGCACCTTCGATTTACATATATTTTTGACATTTTGTATACTGTTTTGAACGCCGTAGCCCTCCAGCCCCTGCTTTGTGGGTGATTGTTTTTACAGGACAATCCCATGTTAACCCTGAGGAGTTGCAAACTTGTGTCAACCTTTTATAAATGGGGTGGCAAGGTTATTTAGAGGGTCCCTAATCCATGAAAGAAAATAACCCCAACATGGTAAAAACATGAATTCATGTCATGATTGCTGAATACTTTCATTACTGCACTGTGGTCATTACTTGCACAGATGTAGACATAATGTTGCATTTTAAACAAACTATTTTTTTCACACTGATTAACTGTCTGTTAATGAAAAGAAGATTTAATGTAAACTACAGAAACGTTAATAAACTGTGTTCAGGAAACAGCATGATATATATACCTACTTCAACACTGGGATTTTTTGGCAAAATTAAATTAAGAATTAAATATTAATTGCATATTCTTCAATATTATAAAGTTAATATGGATTCATATATGTTACTATGTGATTTTCTTTTTTTGACAAAGACTTAAACAGCTACTGTTTATTAGGCTCTAGGACATAACGAATTGTTTATTATAGTACATTAAATTTGGGATGGCACCGGGGGTGGCGAGTCAGATGTCACTGAGTAAAGTGCATACTGAGTTGTCTGTTGTTTATGTCAAGTAAACGGTGATAAACAGTTTTTGCAATGCGACCATTTTATTTATGTCCCCACCAATGCCAGAATCAAACCTACGCCCTTGTGTGACACATGTTTTGCCACTGCAAATATCACTCACATGTTCTTCAGTGCTCTAATGTTCCATGACTGTCAATAACAGAACGACGATTGCAGTAGACAAGAACAGATTATTTTTGTTGATTATTTTTGCGTTTTTTCATCTGAAATCATTAGGTTTACCTAGGTTCTTCGGTCTGCTTATCCAAACTCAACTTTACACCCTTCTGTGCCCTTTTCGGCTTGACCCCGGTATCGCTGCTTGCAGCTATATTTATTATTATTAGGGGTTCAAGCCCGTAGGGCTGAAACCCTATTGTATTTGTATGGATTTTTATTATTCTAGTTATTATTTTTCTTCTGCCGTAGAACGGATCGTGCAGACCAAACCGTAAGGCCTAGAGACTTGAGACTTGGCCAAATGGTAGGAGCCAATTTGGGGAGAGGTTGATAGAGTATCAACCCGATTGGCCTATAGGTGGCGCTATAGCGATAACAAACGCGTTGATGCTCATAACTCCCAGAATTCTTGTCCAAATGTCAAGTGTCTTATATCCCTGGATTCCTTGCGTCAAGACGAACAAAACGTATATCTCCGATTTCATTTCCGTCATGAAATTTTTTTCGCTATTTTCGATTTTGTCGAAAAAAATAAAAACGAACTAGTCCTAGGTTTTTTGTCCGATCGGAACCGTTCCAGTGCTGTAATATTCCTTGGAGTGTGAATATGAAAAGTTATCAAAAAAAAGTTGAACTTTATACTCGTCGTCGTCAAGCCACGCCCAAACGCCCCCAATGGGCGGAGCCTCTTGGACTTCAATGGCTGTAACTTGGGATTGGAAAGAGGTATCGAAACCAAATTTGGTACACATATACAGCGGACTATTCTGGGGTCACGTGCAAAAAATTGCATCGCTTGACCACTAGTTGGCGCTATAACACTACTTCAACTTTGAAGAGCTGTAACTAGAGAAATATGGGACCGATCAACTTGAGATTTGGCACGGGTGCTCTTGGTCTAGGGTACTATCTGTGTGGGAAAGGAATTTCGCGTAGCTCAAAAAACATGGCCGCCATCGGCCAATCAAGAAAAAGCAGCTATTGGGCAGGGTTAACGGAGGCCGATCGAAACGAAACGTGGTGGACCTGTTTGTCTCTTGGCCATGAAGGTCTGTGCAGAGTAAGAAAAAATTCGGCCTCCGGGAGGCGCTATCACGTTTTTTCAATGTTTAAGTGATTGTGTATTATGCAGTGTTTCAGATATCAACAAGATCTTTATATCATTTAATAGAGCTACATTTAATGAACAACTTTTCCTCAAGAAGCACTTGTCTCAGTCGAATCGTTTGTTAGATATTCATAATTTTCTCTTAAACCTACTTTTGCGAACTAGTCCTAGGTTTTTTGACCGATCTGAACCAATCCAGTGCTGGAATATTCCTTAGACACTGAATATCAATAATTATCAAAAAAAAGTTGAACTTTGCACTCGTCGTCGCAACACTACGGTCAAAAGTACGAAGAGGCGGGGCCACAAATACTTAAATTGCTATCATTTATGATAGGAATGAGATATCAACATGAAACTTGGTACACATATGTATAGACCCAAGCTGAGGTCACATGCAAAAAATTGCAGAGATTGTCCATTAGGTGGCGCTATAACTTAAGAACAAATAACCATAACTATAGCATATGTATATGACACATAAATATTTGTCTGACCTACTTGTTATTTTGCACATTACATCTACTTTCAGGTTCTTATAATGGTCTATGAGGATAATTATTTATCTTTGAAAACATGCCACTCAACAGCCAACCAGTATTAACCATGTACGAGTCAAGCCTAATGGTGTGTGATTACAACTAAACTCATGGGACTGTTGGTCTTATGTTTCCAAGTGTCTGTGAGGATTTTTAGTTCATCTTTCTGAAAATCTTTGCATCTAACACAATGTGTGCAAAGTAAACAGTTCTCTAGATCAGTGGTTCTCAACACACCTGCTTCACATAATCAGCACAATAGTAGAGATCTCTATTAACTAAACTGATTGTGTCAGATGAGAGAAACATACAAAATGTGCAGAGCAGTGGTTCTCCAGAAACGGAGTAGAGAACCACTGCTCTATATGTTTATGTTTATATGAAAAAACTATTTTGTGAACTAATACTTGGTTTTTCACTCAACACCACTAAAGCCAATGCAATACAATTTCCTGTAGTCTGTGAGCAAATATGAATGCCAAATTGTTATCACCAATTGTACGTCTTATTCCTTTAGTTGTTTAGCTTTGAATTACAAAAACAACTTTTCAAAACTACTAGAATTTTTTCAGTCAACAACAATAAAATCAGCGCAGTACATTTTTCTGTCCTCTGTGTGTAAAGGTATATCAAATACAAAATGTAATGAATTTGAATACCTGCTTTTGTAAGCATAGATTTCATGTGATGTCACACATTGGTGTAGGTGCCATTTGTACGACTGAATTGCAGCATGTGTGTTTAAAGGAACTCATAAAGATATGGATTAAAGTTTTTCATTATCTCCATTTATTTACATCAGTAGCATTAGGATTCTATTCTACCTTCCATGACATAAACGTGTCCTGACATGATGTATAATACAAAGTTGTTACATTTTTATATGTTATTTTTCAAATATTGCACCAAAAACTTCATGTGATAATGCAATTGGTTATTATTCACATAAATGACCTGCTAGAACCCGACTAAAAAGCAGCACTTTATGAAAGTAACACAGACAAATGCTCACCAGCAAATCTGCTGCAAATCTACTAAATAACATGACATTTGTTATTGACATAATTTGATATTGAAAACATATCTGGATCAGTTATTTATTGGCCCAGCCTAAAATCACATGAAAATAATTGCAGAGCTATACCACTATTTGACAATTTAACATGACAGAGCCTAAAAATGTTTCTATTAAAATATGTAACTTTGCTTTATTGTTTCCAAATCCATAAATTAGTATTCTCTTACAATAACACAATAAAAGGATTATATGAAAAATATATACTCTCTGTGTGAAACACAGACCCTCATTAATATACTTAAGAGCATGCTTATCAGGATTTGAGTTAAAAATGTGTCTACCTTTATTTACTTTTAAATATTCAATACTAATTTTATGTTAAATTAATTGTAAAAGGAAAACAATAATTTTAGCCAACAGATGGCAGAAGGTCATCTTCTGCCATCTGCTGGCTAAAACTATTATTTATTATTTAAAATGTATACTCAATGAAATTGTGTTCACAGGTTTCATCAATGGATGCATGATTTAACTTTATGAAGTCAGTATTATTATGTTAAAATAACATTTCGTCAATCATTCTGACGGTATCCGTTTTAACAGTCATGTGACATTCGAACATAGGATAAACATTTAAATAGGTTGATGAACTCTTAAAGGACACCAAGCATATAGAGATTGGTCATTTATTTCAAAGTCTTATTTCCTAACCCTGCCATTTCTGCTTCTGTGTGTAAATGCATGTATGTGTTTTAGCTTATTCTTCATCATTGCTGTGTTATAGATTAGCCATATGAGACCTATATCTCTATATCAGAACATCGTAGAGAAATTGTGGTGGGCTGTTTTGTCTCATGTTAACAATTTTTGAAACATTTTGTGTGACAAATCTTGCAACAGCATGCACCACATAATTTTCTCTTCAGAAAATTTACCTAATTGGTAACATGTTAGTATTTCATATTCTAAGTATATTTGATAACAATGCAGCAAATCTAAACAGGCATGCCCTTAAAGGTCTTAAAGGTTCATATAATGAGATTTTTTAAAGATGTAAAATAAATTGTTTGTGTACCCAGAGTGTGTATGTGAAGTGTTATCTCAAAATACTCCACAGATCATTTATTATAGCATGTTAAAATTGACACTTTGTAGGCCTGAGCAAAATTGTGCAGTTTTTGGGTGTTTCCTTTAAAATGCAAATGAGTGGATGAAATGCAAACACTGATCACAATGATGGTGGTTTGTTGTAATTGAAATTCAATTGTGCTCTCGATTATTTTATTTTTTATCTTTTTCATGTTTTCTAGGTTGATATAAGCACTGGGGACCCAATTATAGCACTTACACTTGGAAAAAGTCAGATTTTCACGCTATGACCCCTTTAAGGTCCCAGATCGCTTGAACCCCGCTAATCGCTGCTTGCAGCTATATTTATTATTATTATTTTTCTTCCTCGTTCTTCCGCCGAAAGTCAATGGCAGCCCATAGAACCGTACGTAGGAAAGTTATGAAATTTGGCACACTGATAGAGGACAGTCCAATGTGTCCCCACAGCAAATTTGGAGTCTCTATGTCTAACCCACTAGCGCCACCAACAGTCCAAAGTTGCACTTATGTTTTTGCTTATAACTTCTGATCCGTAAGCCCTAGAAACAAAATTCTTACTTCGTCTGATTCCTTGGCTCAAGACGATTCGATTGGCCCCTATGTCGTTGTTTTCCGTCATAAAAATTGTTCCGCCATTTTGAATTATTCGTAAAACCTACTTTTGCGAACTCGTCCTAGAGTTTTTACCCGATTGCCACGAAAATTGGTATGTATCATCTAGAGACCCTCACGGCAAATAGTTATCAAAAGAATTTTGATAAACCAATCCGTTGTCGTATAGCGCGTCAACAAATTCTACGTAGAGCGCAAAAAAACAGATTTTAGGCTGTATCTTCGTCAAACTTAGGCCTATTGACACGACACTTGGTACTTGTGATGCCAGTCAGGAACTGAGTGTGCATGCACAGTTTCGTCGCAGCGCCACCTAGTGGCCAGACAGATGTTTTTTACACCTATAACTTTGGCTGTGATCAATGTATTTTGACGGGACTTGATTTTTAGGAGTCCTGAATAGTTGCCGAGTCCAACGATACCAAACATGCCAGATTTCGCCTTACGGTTAGCCCTGCGCAGCAAAACAGCACTTAAAAAACACGTGTGAATATCTCCGCGAGCGTTATTCCGATCGACTCGAAAACACCATAGGAAGAACATTGCATTACCTTCTGAACAAAAAGTTCTATTGGCGTTATATTAAAATTTTCATCAGAAATGGCCGAAAATTGCAAAAAACGAAAAATTACCTTTTACAATTTGTGTTTTTATACATAAATGGTTATAACTTCGCAACGAAAATACATTTTTTCACCATATTTGATACGCTGATGTATAAAGACATTCTGAGGCCACACAAAAAAAGTTGTATGCTTGCACCACTAGTTGGCCTTATAATTAAACAAAATCTTTGATATCAAGCCAGCCCTATGGTCTTACAACTGTTTCTTTACTAAACTAAAGTGTATAGTCATAAAACTAGCTAGATGTAACGCAATCATGACCTGATGTTGCATGCACAATTTTGTCATTGCGCCACCTAGTGGTTTTGAGATAGAATATGGCATTTTTTGCCTAAAACTACTACAACAACACATCTAAAACCATGAGTCATCATGGATTATTCATTTCATGGCTTTGACTATAATCACTGGTTGTTGCCAATTCACTCCCTAGCAACCAATGAGAATACCTTATCAACCGTATTTTGCAAGAGCTATATCTCTGCATCAGAACATCGTAGAGACAAGGGGGTGGTCTCTTTTGACTCATTACACTTGCTGTAACATGATGTGTCCTATGTTTTACCACTGCAAACACCACTCACAAGTCCTACAGTGCTCTAATGTTCCATGATTGTCAATAACAGAAGGACGATCACAGTAGACAAGAACATAGATTATTTTTGTTGGTTACATTGCCGTTTTTTAATCTGTTGTCATTAGGTTTACCTAGGTTCTTTAATCTGCTAATCCAAACTAAATTTTTCATCCTTCTGTGCCCTTTTCGGCTTGACCCCGGCATTGCTGCTTGCAGCTATATTGGCAATTGTTTCTGTTAGTAAATTTTTCTTCTTCCGCCATTGCGGTCTATGGCAGCCCATAGAACCGTACATAGGAAAGTTATGAAATTTGGCACACTGATAAAGGACAGTCCAAATATTATCCACAGCAAATTTGGAGTCTCTATCTCAAACCCGCTAGCGCCACCAACAGTCCAAAGTTGCACTTATGTTTTTGCTTATAACTTTTGATCCGTAAGTTCTAGAAACGAAAATCTTGTTTCCTCTGATTCCTTGGCTCAAGACGATTCGATTGGACTTTATGACGTCATTTTCCGTCATGAAAATTTTTCCGCCATTTTGAATTATTCATAAAACCTACTTTTGCGAACTCGTCCTAGAGTTTTTACCCGATTGCCGCGAAAATTGTTATGTACCATCTAGAGACCCTCACGGCAAAAAGTTATTAAAAGAATTTTGATAAACCAGTCCGTTGTCGTATAGTGCGTCAACAAATGTTACGTAGAGCACAAAAAAACAGATTATAGGCTTTATTTTTCGTCAAACTTAGGCCTATTGACACGACACTTGGTACTTGTGATGCCAGTCAGGAACTGAGTGTGCATGCAAAGTTTCGTCGCAGCGCCACCTAGTGGCCAGACAGATGTTTTATACACCTATAACTTTGGCTGCAATCAACGCATTTTTACGGGACTTGATTTTTAGGAGTACTGAGTAGACGCCGAGTCCAACGATACCAAACATGCCAGATTTCGCCTTACGGTTAGCCCTGCGCAGCAAAACAGCACTTAAAAAACACGCGCGAATATCTCCGCGAGCGTTATTCCGATCGACTCGAAAACACCATAGGAAGAACATTGCATTACCTTCTGAACAAAAAGTTCTAATGTTGTTATATTAAAATTTTCATCAGAAATGGCCGAAAATTGCAAAAAACGAAAAATTACCTTTAAATTTTGTGTTTTTTACACATAAATGGTTATAACTTCGCAACGAAAAGAGATTTTTTCACCAGATTTGATACGCTGATGTATGAGCAGAGTCTGAGGCCAGACAAAAAAATTGGTATGCCTGAACCACTAGGTGGCCCTATAATTGAACAAAATCTTTCATATCAAGCAAGCCCTATGGTCATACAACTATTTCTTTGCTGAACTAAAGTGTATAGTCATGAAACTAGCTAGATGTAACGCAGTCATGAACTGAGGTTGCATGCACGATTCTGTCATAGCGCCACCTAGTGGTTTGGAGATAGAAAATAGCTATTTTTGCCTAAAACTACTGCAACAACACATCTAAAACCTTGAGTCATCATGGATTCTTCATTTCATGGCTTGGACTATAATCACTGGTGGATGTGAATTTACCCTCTAACAACCAATGAGAAAACCTTATGAACATTTTTGAAAGAGCTTTTTCTCTGCATCAGAACATCGTACAGAACATGGAGATGGTCTCTTTTGACTGATTCAACGTGTTGAAACATGTTGTGACCCATGTTATGCCACTGCAAACATCACTCACATGTCCTTTTGTGCTCTAATGTTCCATGATTGTCAATAACATAGATTTTTTTTGTTGATTACTTTTACATTTTTTTTCATCTGAAATCATGAGGTTTACATAGGTTCTTTAGTATTCTCATCCAAACTCAACTTTACACCCTTCTGTGCTCTTTTCGGCTTGACCCCGGTATTGCTGCTTGCAGCTATATTTATTATTATTATTATTATGTTTCCTCTTCCGCCATTGAAGTCAATGGTAGCCCATAGAACCGTACGTAGGAAAGTTATGCAATTTGGCACACATGTAGAGGACAGTCTTAGAAGTTACTATAGCAACATAGGTGTGTCTAACTCAAACCCTCTAGCGCCACCAACAGTCCAAAAGTCCACTTATGTTCATGCTCATAACTTCTGACCCGTGAGTCCTAGAAACTAAATTCTTGGTTCCTCTGAATCCTTTGCTCATGATGATTCAATTGCACACATTGATGTCATTTGTGTCATGCAAATCTTTCCGCCATTTTGAATTTTCTGTAAAACCTACTTTTTCGAACTCCTCCTAGAGCGTTCGTCCGATTTGCATGTCCTTTGGTATGTAGCATCTAGAGACACCCCAGACAAAAAGTTATCAAAAGCTTTTTGATAGACCAATGCGTTCTCGTATAAATTGACAACATATATGGCGGCGAGCACGCCAAAACGGACGTGAGGCCGTATCTTCGCAAAACTTTATTGTATCGACACGAAACTTGGTATTTGTCATTACAGTCATGACCTGAGGGTGCCTGCAACGTTTCGTCGCAGCGCCACCTAGTGGTCACGAGATTCGAAAAATGCCTATTTTTGCTTATAACTACTTCAAACTTGAGTCTAAAATCATGAAGGTGGTCTTGTTAGATTCCTTGAGGCATGCCAAGTCAAACGATACCAAACAGTTTTCGGTCGGCCATTTTGGGTGTCGGCCATTTTGAATTTTCTCATTAAGTTCAGTATTTCAAAAACAGATTGGCGTATCGCTACGAAATTAGGCATGGTTCATCAGTGACATGTTCGTTCTGAGCGCACCTATAAATCTTTAGGACGGCGCCACCTAGTGGTCAGGATATTTAAAATAAATTTTTTAAATCTTTATATCATTGGATTAAATTGCCACTATGACATAAGACTTCACTCTATTGATTCCTTGGCTCATGCTGAGTCCGACTGTACCAAATATGTCAGAGTCAAACCTACTTCCTGTCGGCCATTTTGATTTATATTGAACAGCTACTTTTTCGAACTCCTCCTAGAGCGCTCGTGTGATTGACTTGATTTTTGGTATGCATCATCTAGAAACAGTCTAGACAAAAAGTTATCAAAAGATTTTCGGTAGACCTATCCGTTGTCGTATAACACATCAAAGAATGCGAGGGCGAGCACGCCAAAACGTGTTTGAGCC
Source organism: Paramisgurnus dabryanus (assembly GCF_030506205.2). Taxonomy (NCBI): domain Eukaryota; kingdom Metazoa; phylum Chordata; class Actinopteri; order Cypriniformes; family Cobitidae; genus Paramisgurnus; species Paramisgurnus dabryanus. Next base: position 3,216,242 of record NC_133352.1, read on the forward strand.
TGTATCTTCGCAAAACTTTTGCGTATTAATATGAGACTTGGTATATGTCATAACAGTGATGACCTGAGGGTGCATGCATCATTTCGTCACACTGCCCCCTACTGGTCACGAGATATAAAAAATGTCTATTTTTGCTTATAACTACTGCAAATTTGAATGTAAAATTATGAGACTGGTCTTGTTAGATTTCATGAGGCATGCCGAGTCAAACGATACCAAATGGTTTTTGGTCGGCCATTTTGTGTGTCGGCCATTTTGAATTTTCTTTAAGTTCAAGTATTTCAGAAACGCAATTGTGTATTGTTATGAAACTTGGTATGGTTCATCAGCAACATGTTCTGGGAGGACTTGTAAACTTTTCGGTGCCCCCTAGTGGTCAAGAGATTTGAAGCTATATCTCTGCATCTCTTTATCGTATTTACACCAAATTTGGTGGGTGTCATCACAATCAAGACCTGAGTCACAATTTATTTTTTGGTCAGTGCCCCCTAGTGGTCAAGTCATTTAAGGCTATATCTCTGCATCTCTTTATTGTATTTACACCAAATTTGGTGGGTGTCATCAAAATCAAGACCTGAGTCACAATTTATTTTTTGGTCAGTGCCCCCTAGTGGTCAAGTCATTTAAGGCTATATCTCCGTATCGCTTTATTGTATTTACACAAAATTTGGTGGGTGTCATCAAAGTCATGACCTGAGGCACCATCTATTCCTTCGGCACAGTGCCACCTAGTGGTCTCAAGATACGAAAAAATTGCTTTTTTTCATAAAACTAATGCAAACTTAGATGTTAAATCATGGCAGTCATCACGTATGAATCATTTTTTGCCATGTTTGGCTTGACCCCGGTATCGCTGCTTGCAGCTATATTATTAGGGGTCAAGCCACGAAGTGGCGTAGACACCTATTGTTATTGTTAGTTTTCTTATTATTATTCATCCTAGTTCTTCCGCCATTGAAGTCAATGGCAGCCCATAGAACCGTACGTAGGAAAGTTATGTAATTTGGCACACATGTAGAGGACAGTCTTAGAAGTTACTATAGCAACATTGGTGTGTCTAACTCAAACCCTCTAGCGCCACCAACAGTCCAAAAATCCACTTATGTTCATGCTCATAACTTCTGACCCGTGAGTCCTAGACACTAAATTCTTGTTTCCTCTGAATCCTTGGCTCATGATGATTCAATTGCACACATTGATGTCATTTGTGTCATGCACATCTTTCCGCCATTTTGAATTTTCCGTAAAACCTACTTTTTCGAACTCCTCCTAGAGCGTTCGTCCGATTTGCATGTCCTTTGGTATGTAGCATCTAGAGACACCCCAGACAAAAAGTTATCAAAAGCTTTTTGATAGACCAATGCGTTCTCGTATAAATTGACAACATATAAGGCGGCGAGCACGCCAAAACGGACGTGAGGCCGTATCTTCGCAAAACTTTATTGTATCGACACGAAACTTGGTATATGTCATAACAGTCATGACCTGAGGGTGCCTGCAATGTTTCGTCGCAGCGCCACCTAGTGGTCACGAGATTCGAAAAATGCCTATTTTTGCTTATAACTTCTTCAAACTTGAGTCTAAAATCATGAAGGTGGTCTTGTTAGATTCCTTGAGGCATGCCGAGTCAAACGATACCAAACGGTTTTCGGTCGGCCATTTTGGGTGTCGGCCATTTTGAATTTTCTCATTAAGTCCAGTATTTCACAAACAGATTGGCGTATCGCTACGAAATTTGGCATGGTTCATCAGTGACATGTTCTGAGCGCACCTATAAATCTTTAGGACGGCGCCACCTAGTGGTCAGGATATGTAAAATAAATTTTTAAAATCTTTATATCATTTGATTAAATTGCCACTATGACATAAGACTTCACTCTATTGATTCCTTGGCTCATGCTGAGTCCGACTGTACCAAATATGTCAGAGTCAAACCTACTTCCTGTCGGCCATTTTGATTTATATTGAACAGCTACTTTTTCGAACTCCTCCTAGAGCGCTCGTGTGATTGACTTGATTTTTGGTATGCATCATCTAGAGACACTCTAGACAAAAAGTTATCAAAAGATTTTCGGTAGACCTATCCGTTGTCGTATAACGCATCAAAGAATGCGAGGGCGGGCACGCCAAAATGTGTTTGAGCCTGTATCTTCGCAAAACTTTTGCGTATTAATATGAGACTTGGTATATGTCATAACAGTGATGACTTGAGGGTGCATGCACCATTTCGTCACACTGCCCCCTACTGGTCACGAGATATAAAAAATGTCTATTTTTGGTTATAACTACTGCAAATTTGAATGTAAAATTATGAGACTGGTCTTGTTAGATGTCATGAGGCATGCCGAGTCAAACGATACCAAATGGTTTTTGGTCGGCCATTTTGTGTGTCGGCCATTTTGAATTTTTCTTTAAGTTCAAGTATTTCAGAAACGCAATTGCGTATTGTTATGAAACTTGGTATGGTTCATCAGCAACATGTTCTGGGAGGACTTGTAAACTTTTCGGTGCCCCCTAGTGGTCAAGAGATTTGAAGCTATATCTCTGCATCTCTTTATCGTATTTACACCAAATTTGGTGGGTGTCATCACAATCAAGACCTGAGTCACAATTTATTTTTTGGTCAGTGCCCCCTAGTGGTCAAGTCATTTAAGGCTATATCTCTGCATCTCTTTATTGTATTTACACCAAATTTGGTGGGTGTCATCACAATCAAGACCTGAGTCACAATTTTTTTTTTTGGTCAGTGCCCCCTAGTGGTCAAGTCATTTAAGGCTATATCTCCGTATCGCTTTATTGTATTTACACTAAATTTGGTATGTGTCATCACATTCATGACCTGAGGCACCATCTATTCTTTCGGCACAGTGCCACCTAGTGGTCTCAAGATACGAAACAATTGCTTTTTTTTCATAAAACTAATGCAAACTTAGTTCTTAAATCATGACAGTCATCACGTATGAATCATTTTTTGCCATGTTTGGCTTGACCCCGGTATCGCTGCTTGCAGCTATATTTATTATTAGTTATTCTTCTTCCGCCATTGCGGTCTATGGCAGCCCATAGAACCGTACGTAGGAAAGTTATGAAATTTGGCACACTGATAAAGGACAGTCCAATGTGTCCCCACAGCAAATTTGGAGTCTCTATCTCTAACTCGCTAGCGCCACCAACAGTCCAAAGTTGAACTTATGTTTTTGCTTATAACTTCTGATCCGTACGTCCTAGAAATGAAATTCTTGTTTCCTCTAATTCCTTGGCTCAAGACGATTCGATTGGACCCTATGACGTCATTTTCCGTCAAGAAATTTTTTCCGCCATTTTGAATTATTCATAAAACCTACTTTTGCGAACTCGTCCTAGAGTTTTTACCCGATTGCCGCGAAAATTGGTATGTAGCATCTACAGACCCTCACGGCAAAAAGTTATCAAAAGAACTTCGATAAACCAATCCGTTGTCGTATAGCGCGTCAACAAAATTTTCGTAGAGCGCAAAAAAAACAGATTTTAGGCTGTATCTTCGTCAAACTTAGGCCTATTGACACGACACTTGGTACTTGTGATGCCAGTCAGGAACTGAGTGTGCATGCACAGTTTCGTCGCAGCGCCACCTAGTGGCCAGACAGATGTTTTTTACACCTATAACTTTGGCTGTGATCAACGTATTTTGACGGGACTTGATTTTTAGGAGTCCTGAATAGTCGCCGAGTCCAACGATACCAAACATGCCAGATTTCGCCTTACGGTTAGCCCTGCGCAGCAAAACAGCACTTAAAAAACACGCGCGAATATCTCCACGAGCGTAATTCTGATCGACTCGAAAACATCATAGGAAGAATATTGCATTACCTTCTGAACAAAAAGTTCTATTGGCACTATATTAAAATTTTCATCAGAAATGGCCGAAAATTGCAAAAAACGAAAAATTACCTTTAAATTTTGTGTTTTTACACATAAATGGTTATAACTTCGTAACGCAAAGAGATTTTTTCACCATATTTGATACGCTGATGTACGACCACAGTCTGAGGCTACACAAAAAAAATTGTATGGTTGCACCACTAGTTGGCCTTATAATTGAACAAAACCTTTGAAATCAAGCCATCCTATGGTCATACAACTGTTTCTTCACTAAACTAAAGTGTATAGTCATAAAACTAGCTAGATGTAACACATTTATGACCTGAGGTTGCATGCACGAATTTTGTCATTGCGCCACCTACTAGTTTTGAGATTTAATATGGCATTTTTTGCCTAAAACTACTGCAACAACACATCTAAAACCATGAGTCATCATGGATTATTCCTTTCATGGCTTTGACTATAATCACTAGAGGATGTCCATTTACTCTCTAGCAACCAATGAGAATACGTTATCAACTGTTTTTGCAAGAGCTTTTTCTCTGTATCAGAACATCACAGAGACATGGGGATGGTCTCTTTTGACTCTTTTAACTTGTTGTAACATGTTGTGACCCATGTTTGCCCACTGTAAGCATCACATACATGTCCTTCAGTGCTCTAATGTTCCATGATTGTCAATAACCGAAGGACAGTTGCAGTAGACAAGAATATAGATTATTTTTGTTGATTACCTTTGCATTTTTTCATCTGAAATCATTAGGTTTACCTAGGTTCTTCAGTCTGCTTATCCAAACGCAACTTTACATCCTTCTGTGCCCTTTTCGGCTTGACCCCGGTATCGCTGCTTGCAGCTATATTTAGGGGTCAAGCCCAGAATGGGCGAAGACCCCTATTGTTTCTGTTAGTTTTCTTTTTCTTTTTCTTTTTCTTTTTCTTTTTCTTTTTCTTCCTCCGCCATTGCGGTCTATGGCAGCCTATAGAACCGTACGTAGGAAAGTTATGAAATTTGGCACACTGATAGAGGACTGTCCAAAAAGTCTCCACAGCAAATTTGAAGTCTGTATCTCTAACCCGCTAGCGCCACCAACAGTCCAAATTTGCACTTATGTATTTGCTTATAACTTCTGACCCGTAAGTCCTAGACACTAAATTCTTGTATCCTCTGATTCCTTGGCTCAAGACGATTCGATTGGACCCTATGACGTCATTTTCCGTCATGAAAAATTTTCCGCCATTTTGATTTATTCAGAAAACCTACTTTTGCGAACTTGTCCTAGAGCTTTTGCCCAATTGCCACGAAAAATGGTATGTAGCATCTAGAGACACTCAGGGCAAAAAGTTATTAAAAGAATTTTGATAAACCATTCCGTTTTCGTATAGCGCGTCAACAAATTTTACGTAGAGCCCAAAAAACTGGTTTTAGTGTGTATCTTCGGCAATCTTATGTCTATTGACGCCACACTTGGTAGTTGTGATGCCAGTGAGGATCTGAGGGGGCATGCAGAGTTTCGACACAGCACCACCTAGTGGTCATACGAATGTTGTACATGCTTATAACTTTGGCTCTGATCTGTGTTTTTTCACGGGACTTGTTTCGCTGAAGTCCAGAATAGTTGCCGAGTCCAACCTTACCAAACATGCCAGATTTCGCCTTACGGTTAGCCCTGCGCAGCAAAACAGCACTTAAAAAACACGCGCGAATATCTCCGCGAGCGTAATTCTGATCGACTCGAAAACATCATAGGAAGAATATTGCATTACCTTCTGAACAAAAAGTTCTATTGGCGTTGTATTAAAATTTTCATCAGAAATGGCCGAAAATTGCAAAAAACGAAAAATTACCTTTAAATTTTCTGTTTTTACACATAAATGGTTATAACTTCGTAACGCAAAGAGATTTTCTCACCATATTTGATACGCTGATGTACGACCACAGTCTGAGGCTACACAAAAAAAATTGTATGCTTGCACCACTAGTTGGCCTTATAATTGAATAAAACCTTTGAAATCAAGCCACCCTATGGTCATACAACTGTTTCTTCACTAAACTAAAGTGTATAGTCATAAAACTAGCTAGATGTAACACAGTTATGACCTGATGTTGCATGCACGAATTTTGTCATTGCGCCACCTACTGGTTTTGAGATAGAATATGGCATTTTTTTGGCCTAAAACTACTGCAACAACACATCTAAAACCATGAGTCATCATGGATTATTCCTTTCATGGCTTTGACTATAATCACTAGTGGATGTCCATTTACTCTCTAGCAACCAATGAGAATACCTTATCAACTGTTTTTGCAAGAGCTTTTTCTCTGCATCAGAACATCGCAGAGACATGGGGATGGTCTCTTTTGACTCTTTTAACTTGTTGTAACATGTTGTGACCCATGTAAGCATCACATACATGTCCTTCAGTGCTCTAATGTCCCATGATTGTCAATAACCGAAGGACAGTTGCAGTGGACAAGAACATAGATTATTTTTGTTGATTACTTTGCATTTTTTCATCTGAAATCATTAGGTTTACCTAAGTTCTTCAGTCTGCTTATCCAAACGCAACTTTTCATCCTTCTGTGCCCTTTTCGGCTTGACCCCGGTGATTGCTGCTTGCAGCTATATTTATTAGGGGTCAAGCCCAGAATGGGCGAAGACCCCTATTGTATCTGTTAGTTTTCTTTTTATTATTAGTTATTCTTCTTCCGCCATTGCGGTCTATGGCAGCCCATAGAACCGTACGTAGGAAAGTTATGAAATTTGGCACACTGATAAAGGACAGTCAAATGTGTCCCAACAGCAAATTTGGAGTCTCTATCTCTAACCCCCTAGCGCCACCAACAGTCCAAAGTTGCACTTACGTTTTTGCTTATAACTTCTGATCCGTAAGTCCCAGAAATAAAATTCTTGTTTCCTCTGATTCCTTGGCTCAAGCGGATTCGATTAGACCCTATGACGTCATTTTCCGTCATGAAATTTTTTCCGCCATTTTGAATTCTTCGTAAAACCTACTTTTGCGAACTCGTCCTAGAGTTTTTACCCGATTGCCGCGAAAATTGGTATGTAGCATCTAGAGACCCTCACGGCAAAAAGTTATCAAAAGAATTTCGATAAACCAATCCGTTGTCGTATAGCGCGTCAACAAAATTTTCGTAGAGGGCAAAAAAACAGATTTTAGGCTGTATCTTCGTCAAACTTAGGCCTATTGACACAACACTTGGTACTTGTGATGCCAGTCAGGAACTGAGTGTGCATGCACAGTTTCGTCGCAGCGCCACCTAGTGGCCAGACAGATGTTTTTTACACCTATAACTTTGGCTGTGATCACTGTATTTTGACGCGACTTGATTTTTAGGAGTCCTGAATAGTCGCCGAGTCCAACGATACCAAACATGCCAGATTTCGCCTTACGGTTAGCTCTGCGCAGCAAAACAGCACTTAAAAAACACGCGCGAATATCTCCGCGAGCGTAATTCTGATCGACTCGAAAACATCATAGGAAGAATATTGCATTACCTTCTGAACAAAAAGTTCTATTGGCACTATATTAAAATTTTCATCAGAAATGGCCGAAAATTGCAAAAAACGAAAAATTACCTTTACATTTTGTGTTTTTACACATAAATGGTTATAACTTCGTAACGCAAAGAGATTTTTTCACCATATTTGATACGCTGATGTACGACCACAGTCTGAGGCTACACAAAAAAAATTGTATGCTTGCACCACTAGTTGGCCTTATAATTGAACAAAACCTTTGAAATCAAGCCACCCTATGGTCATACAACTGTTTCTTCACTAAACTAAAGTGTATAGTCATAAAACTAGCTAGATGTAACACATTTATGACCTGAGGTTGCATGCACGAATTTTGTCATTGCGCCACCTACTGGTTTTGAGATAGAATATGGCATTTTTTGCCTAATACTACTGCAACAACACATCTAAAACCATGAGTCATCATGGATTATTCCTTTCATGGCTTTGACTATAATCACTAGAGGATGTCCATTTACTCTCTAGCAACCAATGAGAATACGTTATCAACTGTTTTTGCAAGAGCTTTTTCTCTGTATCAGAACATCACAGAGACATGGGGATGGTCTCTTTTGACTCTTTTAACTTGTTGTAACATGTTGTGACCCATGTTTGCCCACTGTAAGCATCACATACATGTCCTTCAGTGCTCTAATGTTCCATGATTGTCAATAACCGAAGGACAGTTGCAGTAGACAAGAATATAGATTATTTTTGTTGATTCCCTTTGCATTTTTTCATCTGAAATCATTAGGTTTACCTAGGTTCTTCAGTCTGCTTATCCAAACGCAACTTTACATCCTTCTGTGCCCTTTTCGGCTTGACCCCGGTATTGCTGCTTGCAGCTTTATTTATTATAATAATTATTCTGCTTCTTCTTCTTCTTCCGCCATTGCGGTCTATGGCAGCCCATAGAACCGTACGTAGGAAAGTTATGAAATTTGGCACACTGATAAAGGACAGTCCAATGTGTCCCCACAGCAAATTTGGAGTCTCTATCTCAAACCCGCTAGCGCCACCAACAGTCCAAAGTTGAACTTATGTTTTTGCTTATAACTTCTGATCCGTAAGTCCTAGAAACGAAATTCTTGTTTCCTCTGATTCCTTGGCTCAAGACGATTCGATTGGACCCTATGACGTCATTTTCCGTCATGAAATTTTTTCCGCCATTTTGAATTATTCGTAAAACCTACTTTTGCGAACTCGTCCTAGAGCTTTTGCCCGATTTCAACAAAAATCGGTATGTAGCATCTACAGACCCTCACGGCAAAAAGTTATGGAATTCATGTCAATTCGTCAATCTGTTTTCGTAAACCGCGTCAACGAATTTTATGTAGAGCGCAAAAAAACGGATTTGAGGCTGTATCTTCGTCAAACTTAGGCCTATTGACACGACACTTGGTACTTGTGATGCCAGTCATGAACTGAGTGTGCATGCACAGTTTCGTCGCAGCGCCACCTAGTGGCCAGACAGATGATTTATACACCTATAACTTTGGCTGCGATCAACGTATTTTGACGGGACTTGATTTTTAGGAGTCCTGAGTAGTCGCCGAGTCCAACGATACCAAACATGCCAGAATTCGCCTTACGGTTAACCCTGCGCGGCAAAATAGCACTTAAAAAACATGCGCGAATATCTCCGCGAGCGTTATTCCGATCGACTCGAAAATGCCATAGGAAGAACATTGCATTACCTTCTGAACAAAAAACTCTATTGGCGTTATATTAAAATTTTCATCAGAAATGGCCGAAAATTGCAAAAAACGAAAAATTACCTTTACATTGTGTGTTTTTTAAACATAAATTGTTATAACTTCGCCACGAAAAGAGATTTTTTCACCAGATTTGATACGCTGATGTATGAGCAGAGTCTGAGGCCACACAAAAAAATTGGTATGGCTGAACCACTAGGTGTCCCTATAATTGAACATAATCTTTCATTTCAAGCAAGCCCTATGGTCATACAACTATTTCTTTACTGAACTAAAGTGTATAGTCATAAAACTAGCTAGATGTAACGCAGTCATGACCTGAGGTTGCATGCACGATTCTGTCATTGCGCCACCTAGTGGTTTTGAGATAGAAATATGGTATTTTTGCCTAAAACTACTCCAACAGTACATCTAAAATCTTGGGTCATCATGTATTATTCTTTCATGGCTTGGAGATCATTGGTGCATGCCAATTCACTCCTTAGCAACCAATTAGGATACCTTATCAACCCTTTTTACAAGAGCTATATCTCTGCATCAGAACATCGTAGAGACATGGGGGTGGTCTCTTTTGACTCATTAACACCACTGTAACATTTTGTGAGCTGAGATTTGCCACTGCAAGCACCACTCACATTTTCTTCAGTGTTCTAGTTGTCAATGCTCCTCGAGAAGAGAGGGAGAGATGACACTGAATGAAAACACAGCTTTTTTGGTGATAACTGTTATATTATTTAGTCTGATATCAAGAGATTTTCCCAGGTTCTTTAAACTGCTCATCCGAATTCAACTTTACTTTCTTACGTGCCCTTTTTGGCTTGACCCCGGCATTGCTGCTTGCAGCTATATTGGCAATTGTTTCTGTTAGTAAATTTTTCTTCTTCCGCCATTGCGGTCTATGGCAGCCCATAGAACCGTACGTAGGAAAGTTATGAAATTTGGCACACTGATAGAGGACAGTCCAAATAATATCCACAGCAAATTTGGAGTCTCTATCTCAAGCCCACTAGCGCCACCAACAGTCCAAAGATGCACTTACGTTTTGTCTTATAACTTCTGAACCGTAAGTCCCAGAAATGAAATTCTTGTTTCCTCTGATTCCTTGGCTCAAGACGATTCGATAGGACCCTATTTCCGGCATTTTGAATTATTCGTTAAACCTACTTTTGCGAACTCGTCCTAGAGTTTTTGCCCGTTTGCCTCAAAAATCGGTATGCAGCATCTAGAGACACTCAAGGCAAAAAGTTATTAAAAGAATTTCGATAAACCAATCCGTTTCCGTAAACCACGTCAACAAATTTTACGTAGAGCGCAAAAAAACAGATTTTAGGCTGTATCTTCGTCAAACTTTGGCCTATTGACACGACACTTGGTATTTGAGATGCCAGTCAGGAACTGAGGGTGCATGCACAGTTTCGTTGCAGCGCCACCTAGTGGCCAGACGAATGTTCTATACGCCTATAACTTTGGCTGCGATAAAAGTATTTTCACGGGACTTGAATTTTTGGAGTCCTGAGTAGTCGTCGAGTCCAACGATACCAAACATGCCAGGTTTCGTCATACGGTTAGCCCTGTGCAGCAAAATAGCACTTAAAAAACACGTGCGAATATCTCTGCGAGCGTTATTCCGATCGACTCGAAAACACCATAGGAAGAACATTGCATTACCTTCTGAACAAAAAGTTCTATTGGCGTTATATTAAAATTTTCATCAGAAATGGCCGAAAAATGCAAAAAACGAAAAATTACCTTTAAATTTTGCATTTTTTACACATAAATGGTTATAACTTCGCAACAAAAAGAGATTTTTTCACCAGATTTGATAGGCTGATGTACGACCACAGTCTGAGGCTACACAAAAAAAATAATGCTTGCACCACTAGTTGGCCTTATAATTGAACAAAACATTTGAAATCAAGCCACCCTATGGTAATACAACTGTTTCTTCACTAAACTAAAGTGTATTCTGCCGTCCAAAGCGAAAGCGCAGTAACTACACACTTGGTCGAAATTGAGTTAAGGCTTGAAATGAGCTTTATGACATCTGTTCTGTCTTGTGACAAAGTCTCCTGGTTAAATTTTGTCCCGTTTCAGAGAAATGAGGGTGTCAAAATTGTAATAACTACAAAATCCATGCTAATACCAAGGCAAACCGCAGTAAGTGATGTTACTGCGTTCTGGCTTTGTTTTTCCAGCTTTGATACCGCAGATACTGCGGTTTCCCCCGATCGTAACACACAGAAACAACAAACCATGGCACAATCCCGCGGCCAAATGATGGTTGAACTCGCGTTAAAACGCAAAAATACAAATACTGGTAAGGAAGATAGCTAAATAATACCTCATGCTAAGGCAAATTACAGCTTTATAAGTAGTTAACATTGACTAGCCAGCTGCTAGCAAGTTTTGACCTACCTGTGCTCGTCCATTGAAGGCAATATCCTCTGACAGTAATGATATAATCCGATTCAAGCGCATTGGTGTTTGTTGATTCGAACATCTCTCCACTTTTTAGGCAGCTAATCAAATTGTATTGACAGGGGTTACTCCTTCAAAAGTTTGATAAGAGTCTGGTAAAGTTTTATTGTTAGGCAAAGATAGCGGAGCCCAGTCAACCTGACGAGTGCAGCCGGGCCAGCCGAAAGCACGCTAGCTGAAAAAGTACACTTCCATAATAAGTGCTCTTTCTCCACGAACTAATTTTGTAGGCTACTTAATATTAAAACAATTAGTTTAGTACTTCTTAAGCTAATCTAAAAAAAAATCTAAGTTTACATAACTGTGCTACTTTGAGATGAAAATTAACTAAAATGTACATACTGTTAGTTACCACTTATAGTACATTTGAAACAATAATATCTTTGGGACAAACATGTTCTTCTATTTTTAAATTATGTTAATTTTTAACTACTGTTTTAAAGTAAACCTCGTCTAATGTAATTTTTTTAATAAATAAAAATTAATAAAGTGAGTTAAATACTCTCTTTGTGGTAAAAGGAGCATTTTTAGCATTCACAAACATAAATAAAACTATTACAGTTATTAAAAACAATCAAAATGTATTAAGAAGCATGAGAAAAAGTTGAATGAACACATTTAGTTCGTAGATACTGCACTTTGCTTTTGCAATAGTGTTTTAGTTGTGTAAGGTCTTTCAAAGGCAGAGTGCAGTATCTGCATTTTGGGAGTCAAAGGTCACATCGGTGGTCATGTTTTTTATCTATAAAAAATTTCTTCCTAACAAGGCATTACATGAATGCATTACCACTAATCTACCTACAACATGTTTGGCTGGCTAGTGTAAAAACTTTAAAGCCATTTTTCTCAGTTTCAGTGTTTGCGTAGATACTGCACTTAGGAGGGCAGTATAGTCATAAAACTAGCTAGATGTAACACAGTTATGACCTGAGGTTGCATGCACAATTTTGTGATTGCGCCACCTACTGGTTTTGAGATAGAAATATGGCATTTTTTGCCTAAAACTACTGCAACAACACATCTAAAACCATGAGTCATCATGGATTATTCCTTTCATGGCTTTGACTATAATCACTTGTGGTTGCCAATTCACTCCCTAGCAACCAATGAGAATACCTTATCAACCGTTTTTGCAAGAGCTATATCTCTGCGTCAGAACATCGTAGAGACACGGGGGTGGGCTCTTTTGACTCATTAACAACACTGTAACGTTTTGAGAGCTGAGTATTGCCACTGCAAGCACCACTCATTTTTACGTCAGTGTTCTAGTTATCAATGCTCGTCGAAAGAGAGGGAGAGATTTCAATAAATGAGAACACAGCTTTTTTGCTGATAACTGTTATATTGTTTTGTCTGAAATCAAGAGATTTTCCTAGGTACTTTAAACTGCTCATCCGAAGTCAACTTTACTTTCTGCTGTGCCCTTTTTGGCTTGACCCCGGTGATTGCTGCTTGCAGCTATATTTAGGGGTCAAGCCCAGAATGGGCGAAGACCCCTATTGTATCTGTTAGTTTTCTTTTTATTATTATTAGTTATTCTTCTTCCGCCATTGCGGTCTATGGCAGCCCATAGAACCGTACGTAGAAAAGTTATGAAATTTGGCACACTGATAAAGGACAGTCCAATGTGTCCCCACAGCAAATTTGGAGTCTCTATCTCCAACCCTCTAGCGCCACCAACAGTCCAAAGATGCACTTACGTTTTTGCTTATAACTTCTGATCCGTAAGTCCTAGAAACAAATTTCTTGTTTCCTCTGATTCCTTGGCTCAAGACGATTCGATTTGACCCTATGACGTCATTTTCCGTCATGGAAATTTTTCCGCCATTTTGAATTATTTGTAAAACCTACTTTTGCGAACTCGTCCTAGAGCTTTTGCCCAATTTTAACGAAAATCGGTATGTAGCATCTACAGACCCTCACGGCAAAAAGTTATCAAAAGAATTTCGATAAACCAATCCGTTGTCGTATAGCGCATCAACAAATTTTACGTAGAGCGCAAAAAAACAGATTTTAGGCTGTATCTTCGTCAAACTTAGGCCTATTGACACGACACTTGGTACTTGTGATGCCAGTCAGGAACTGAGTGTGCATGCACAGTTTCGTCGCAGCGCCACCTAGTGGCCAGACAGATGTTTTTTACACCTATAACTTTGGCTGTGATCAACGTATTTTGACGGGACTTGATTTTTAGGAGTCCTGAATAGTCGCCGAGTCCAGCGATACCAAACATGCCAGATTTCGCCTTACGGTTAGCCCTGCGCAGCAAAACAGCACTTAAAAAACACGCGCGAATATCTCCGCGAGCGTAATTCTGATCGACTCGAAAACATCATAGGAAGAATATTGCATTACCTTCTGAACAAAAAGTTCTATTGGCACTATATTAAAATTTTCATCAGAAATGGCCGAAAATTGCAAAAAACGAAAAATTACCTTTAAATTTTGTGTTTTTACACATAAATGGTTATAACTTCGTAACGCAAAGAGATTTTTTCACCATATTTGATACGCTGATGTACGACCACAGTCTGAGGCTACACAAAAAAAATTGTATGGTTGCACCACTAGTTGGCCTTATAATTGAACAAAACCTTTGAAATCAAGCCACCCTATGGTCATACAACTGTTTCTTCACTAAACTAAAGTGTATAGTCATAAAAACTAGCTAGATGTAACACATTTATGACCTGAGGTTGCATGCACGAATTTTGTCATTGCGCCACCTACTGGTTTTGAGATAGAATATGGCATTTTTTGCCTAAAACTACTGCAACAACACATCTAAAACCATGAGTCATCATGGATTATTCCTTTCATGGCTTTGACTATAATCACTAGAGAATGTCCATTTACTCTCTAGCAACCAATGAGAATACGTTATCAACTGTTTTTGCAAGAGCTTTTTCTCTGTACCAGAACATCACAGAGACATGGGGATGGTCTCTTTTGACTCTTTTAACTTGTTGTAACATGTTGTGACCCATGTTTGCCCACTGTAAGCATCACATACATGTCCTTCAGTGCTCTAATGTTCCATGATTGTCAATAACCGAAGGACAGTTGCAGTAGACAAGAATATAGATTATTTTTGTTGATTACCTTTGCATTTTTTGATCTGAAATCATTAGGTTAACCTAGGTTCTTCAGTCTGCTTATCCAAACTCAACTTTCCACCCTTCTGTGCCCTTTTCGGCTTGACCCCGGTATTGCTGCTTGCAGCTATATTTAGGGGTCAAGCCCCGAAGGGGCGAAGACCCCTATTGTATTTGTTAGTTTTCTTATTATTATTATTATTATTATTATTCTTCTTCTTCTTCTTCCGCCATTGCGGTCTATGGCAGCCCATAGAACCGTACGTAGGAAAGTTATGAAATTTGGCACACTGATAAAGGACAGTCCAAATATTATCCACAGCAAATTTGGAGTCTCTATCTCAAACCCGCTAGCGCCACCAACAGTCCAAAGTTTCACTTATGTTTTTGCTTATAACTTTTGATCCGTAAGTCCTAGAAACGAAATTCTTGTTTCCTCTGATTCCTTGGCTCAAGACGATTCGATTGGACCCTATGACGTCATTTTCCGTCATGAAAATTTTTCCGCCATTTTGAATTATTCGTAAAACCTACTTTTGCGAACTCGTCCTAGAGTTTTTACCCGATTGCTGCGAAAATTGGTATGTAGCATCTATAGACCCTCACGGCAAAAAGTTATTAAAAGAATTTTGATAAACCAATCCGTTGTCGTATAGCGTGTCAACAAATTTTACGTATAGCTCAAAATAACAGATTTTAGGCTGTATCTTCGTCAAACTTAGGCCTATTGACACGACACTTGGTATTTGTGATGCCAGTCATGAACTGAGTGTGCATGCACAGTTTCGTCGCAGCGCCACCTAGTGGCCAGACAGATGATTTATACACCTATAACTTTGGCTGCGATCAACGTATTTTGACGGGACTTGATTTTTAAGAGTCCTGAGTAGTCGCCGAGTCCAACGATACCAAACATGCCAGATTTCGCCTTACGGTTAGCTCTGCGCAGCAAAACAGCACTTAAAAAACACGCGCGAATATCTCCGCGAGCGTAATTCTGATCGACTCGAAAACATCATAGGAAGAATATTGCATTACCTTCTGAACAAAAAGTTCTATTGGCACTATATTAAAATTTTCATCAGAAATGGCCGAAAATTGCAAAAAACGAAAAATTACCTTTACATTTTGTGTTTTTACACATAAATGGTTATAACTTCGTAACGCAAAGAGATTTTTTCACCATATTTGATACGCTGATGTACGACCACAGTCTGAGGCTACACAAAAAAAATTGTATGCTTGCACCACTAGTTGGCCTTATAATTGAACAAAACCTTTGAAATCAAGCCACCCTATGGTCATACAACTGTTTCTTCACTAAACTAAAGTGTATAGTCATAAAACTAGCTAGATGTAACACATTTATGACCTGAGGTTGCATGCACGAATTTTGTCATTGCGCCACCTACTGGTTTTGAGATAGAATATGGCATTTTTTGCCTAATACTACTGCAACAACACATCTAAAACCATGAGTCATCATGGATTATTCCTTTCATGGCTTTGACTATAATCACTAGAGGATGTCCATTTACTCTCTAGCAACCAATGAGAATACGTTATCAACTGTTTTTGCAAGAGCTTTTTCTCTGTATCAGAACATCACAGAGACATGGGGATGGTCTCTTTTGACTCTTTTAACTTGTTGTAACATGTTGTGACCCATGTTTGCCCACTGTAAGCATCACATACATGTCCTTCAGTGCTCTAATGTTCCATGATTGTCAATAACCGAAGGACAGTTGCAGTAGACAAGAATATAGATTATTTTTGTTGATTCCCTTTGCATTTTTTCATCTGAAATCATTAGGTTTACCTAGGTTCTTCAGTCTGCTTATCCAAACGCAACTTTACATCCTTCTGTGCCCTTTTCGGCTTGACCCCGGTATTGCTGCTTGCAGCTTTATTTATTATAATAATTATTCTGCTTCTTCTTCTTCTTCTTCTTCCGCCATTGCGGTCTATGGCAGCCCATAGAACCGTACGTAGGAAAGTTATGAAATTTGGCACACTGATAAAGGACAGTCCAATGTGTCCCCACAGCAAATTTGGAGTCTCTATCTCAAACCCGCTAGCGCCACCAACAGTCCAAAGTTGAACTTATGTTTTTGCTTATAACTTCTGATCCGTAAGTCCTAGAAACGAAATTCTTGTTTCCTCTGATTCCTTGGCTCAAGACGATTCGATTGGACCCTATGACGTCATTTTCCGTCATGAAATTTTTTCCGCCATTTTGAATTATTCGTAAAACCTACTTTTGCGAACTCGTCCTAGAGCTTTTGCCCGATTTCAACAAAAATCGGTATGTAGCATCTACAGACCCTCACGGCAAAAAGTTATGGAATTCATGTCAATTCGTCAATCTGTTTTCGTAAACCGCGTCAACGAATTTTATGTAGAGCGCAAAAAAACGGATTTGAGGCTGTATCTTCGTCAAACTTAGGCCTATTGACACGACACTTGGTACTTGTGATGCCAGTCATGAACTGAGTGTGCATGCACAGTTTCGTCGCAGCGCCACCTAGTGGCCAGACAGATGATTTATACACCTATAACTTTGGCTGCGATCAACGTATTTTGACGGGACTTGATTTTTAGGAGTCCTGAGTAGTCGCCGAGTCCAACGATACCAAACATGCCAGAATTCGCCTTACGGTTAACCCTGCGCGGCAAAATAGCACTTAAAAAACATGCGCGAATATCTCCGCGAGCGTTATTCCGATCGACTCGAAAATGCCATAGGAAGAACATTGCATTACCTTCTGAACAAAAAACTCTATTGGCGTTATATTAAAATTTTCATCAGAAATGGCCGAAAATTGCAAAAAACGAAAAATTACCTTTACATTGTGTGTTTTTTAAACATAAATTGTTATAACTTCGCCACGAAAAGAGATTTTTTCACCAGATTTGATACGCTGATGTATGAGCAGAGTCTGAGGCCACACAAAAAAATTGGTATGGCTGAACCACTAGGTGTCCCTATAATTGAACATAATCTTTCATTTCAAGCAAGCCCTATGGTCATACAACTATTTCTTTACTGAACTAAAGTGTATAGTCATAAAACTAGCTAGATGTAACGCAGTCATGACCTGAGGTTGCATGCACGATTCTGTCATTGCGCCACCTAGTGGTTTTGAGATAGAAATATGGTATTTTTGCCTAAAACTACTCCAACAGTACATCTAAAATCTTGGGTCATCATGTATTATTCTTTCATGGCTTGGAGATCATTGGTGCATGCCAATTCACTCCTTAGCAACCAATTAGGATACCTTATCAACCCTTTTTACAAGAGCTATATCTCTGCATCAGAACATCGTAGAGACATGGGGGTGGTCTCTTTTGACTCATTAACACCACTGTAACATTTTGTGAGCTGAGATTTGCCACTGCAAGCACCACTCACATTTTCTTCAGTGTTCTAGTTGTCAATGCTCCTCGAGAAGAGAGGGAGAGATGACACTGAATGAAAACACAGCTTTTTTGGTGATAACTGTTATATTATTTAGTCTGATATCAAGAGATTTTCCCAGGTTCTTTAAACTGCTCATCCGAATTCAACTTTACTTTCTTACGTGCCCTTTTTGGCTTGACCCCGGCATTGCTGCTTGCAGCTATATTGGCAATTGTTTCTGTTAGTAAATTTTTCTTCTTCCGCCATTGCGGTCTATGGCAGCCCATAGAACCGTACGTAGGAAAGTTATGAAATTTGGCACACTGATAGAGGACAGTCCAAATAATATCCACAGCAAATTTGGAGTCTCTATCTCAAGCCCACTAGCGCCACCAACAGTCCAAAGATGCACTTACGTTTTGTCTTATAACTTCTGAACCGTAAGTCCCAGAAATGAAATTCTTGTTTCCTCTGATTCCTTGGCTCAAGACGATTCGATAGGACCCTATTTCCGGCATTTTGAATTATTCGTTAAACCTACTTTTGCGAACTCGTCCTAGAGTTTTTGCCCGTTTGCCTCAAAAATCGGTATGCAGCATCTAGAGACACTCAAGGCAAAAAGTTATTAAAAGAATTTCGATAAACCAATCCGTTTCCGTAAACCACGTCAACAAATTTTACGTAGAGCGCAAAAAAACAGATTTTAGGCTGTATCTTCGTCAAACTTTGGCCTATTGACACGACACTTGGTATTTGAGATGCCAGTCAGGAACTGAGGGTGCATGCACAGTTTCGTTGCAGCGCCACCTAGTGGCCAGACGAATGTTCTATACGCCTATAACTTTGGCTGCGATAAAAGTATTTTCACGGGACTTGAATTTTTGGAGTCCTGAGTAGTCGTCGAGTCCAACGATACCAAACATGCCAGGTTTCGTCATACGGTTAGCCCTGTGCAGCAAAATAGCACTTAAAAAACACGTGCGAATATCTCTGCGAGCGTTATTCCGATCGACTCGAAAACACCATAGGAAGAACATTGCATTACCTTCTGAACAAAAAGTTCTATTGGCGTTATATTAAAATTTTCATCAGAAATGGCCGAAAAATGCAAAAAACGAAAAATTACCTTTAAATTTTGCATTTTTTACACATAAATGGTTATAACTTCGCAACAAAAAGAGATTTTTTCACCAGATTTGATAGGCTGATGTACGACCACAGTCTGAGGCTACACAAAAAAAATAATGCTTGCACCACTAGTTGGCCTTATAATTGAACAAAACATTTGAAATCAAGCCACCCTATGGTAATACAACTGTTTCTTCACTAAACTAAAGTGTATTCTGCCGTCCAAAGCGAAAGCGCAGTAACTACACACTTGGTCGAAATTGAGTTAAGGCTTGAAATGAGCTTTATGACATCTGTTCTGTCTTGTGACAAAGTCTCCTGGTTAAATTTTGTCCCGTTTCAGAGAAATGAGGGTGTCAAAATTGTAATAACTACAAAATCCATGCTAATACCAAGGCAAACCGCAGTAAGTGATGTTACTGCGTTCTGGCTTTGTTTTTCCAGCTTTGATACCGCAGATACTGCGGTTTCCCCCGATCGTAACACACAGAAACAACAAACCATGGCACAATCCCGCGGCCAAATGATGGTTGAACTCGCGTTAAAACGCAAAAATACAAATACTGGTAAGGAAGATAGCTAAATAATACCTCATGCTAAGGCAAATTACAGCTTTATAAGTAGTTAACATTGACTAGCCAGCTGCTAGCAAGTTTTGACCTACCTGTGCTCGTCCATTGAAGGCAATATCCTCTGACAGTAATGATATAATCCGATTCAAGCGCATTGGTGTTTGTTGATTCGAACATCTCTCCACTTTTTAGGCAGCTAATCAAATTGTATTGACAGGGGTTACTCCTTCAAAAGTTTGATAAGAGTCTGGTAAAGTTTTATTGTTAGGCAAAGATAGCGGAGCCCAGTCAACCTGACGAGTGCAGCCGGGCCAGCCGAAAGCACGCTAGCTGAAAAAGTACACTTCCATAATAAGTGCTCTTTCTCCACGAACTAATTTTGTAGGCTACTTAATATTAAAACAATTAGTTTAGTACTTCTTAAGCTAATCTAAAAAAAAATCTAAGTTTACATAACTGTGCTACTTTGAGATGAAAATTAACTAAAATGTACATACTGTTAGTTACCACTTATAGTACATTTGAAACAATAATATCTTTGGGACAAACATGTTCTTCTATTTTTAAATTATGTTAATTTTTAACTACTGTTTTAAAGTAAACCTCGTCTAATGTAATTTTTTTAATAAATAAAAATTAATAAAGTGAGTTAAATACTCTCTTTGTGGTAAAAGGAGCATTTTTAGCATTCACAAACATAAATAAAACTATTACAGTTATTAAAAACAATCAAAATGTATTAAGAAGCATGAGAAAAAGTTGAATGAACACATTTAGTTCGTAGATACTGCACTTTGCTTTTGCAATAGTGTTTTAGTTGTGTAAGGTCTTTCAAAGGCAGAGTGCAGTATCTGCATTTTGGGAGTCAAAGGTCACATCGGTGGTCATGTTTTTTATCTATAAAAAATTTCTTCCTAACAAGGCATTACATGAATGCATTACCACTAATCTACCTACAACATGTTTGGCTGGCTAGTGTAAAAACTTTAAAGCCATTTTTCTCAGTTTCAGTGTTTGCGTAGATACTGCACTTAGGAGGGCAGTATAGTCATAAAACTAGCTAGATGTAACACAGTTATGACCTGAGGTTGCATGCACAATTTTGTGATTGCGCCACCTACTGGTTTTGAGATAGAAATATGGCATTTTTTGCCTAAAACTACTGCAACAACACATCTAAAACCATGAGTCATCATGGATTATTCCTTTCATGGCTTTGACTATAATCACTTGTGGTTGCCAATTCACTCCCTAGCAACCAATGAGAATACCTTATCAACCGTTTTTGCAAGAGCTATATCTCTGCGTCAGAACATCGTAGAGACACGGGGGTGGGCTCTTTTGACTCATTAACAACACTGTAACGTTTTGAGAGCTGAGTATTGCCACTGCAAGCACCACTCATTTTTACGTCAGTGTTCTAGTTATCAATGCTCGTCGAAAGAGAGGGAGAGATTTCAATAAATGAGAACACAGCTTTTTTGCTGATAACTGTTATATTGTTTTGTCTGAAATCAAGAGATTTTCCTAGGTACTTTAAACTGCTCATCCGAAGTCAACTTTACTTTCTGCTGTGCCCTTTTTGGCTTGACCCCGGTGATTGCTGCTTGCAGCTATATTTAGGGGTCAAGCCCAGAATGGGCGAAGACCCCTATTGTATCTGTTAGTTTTCTTTTTATTATTATTAGTTATTCTTCTTCCGCCATTGCGGTCTATGGCAGCCCATAGAACCGTACGTAGAAAAGTTATGAAATTTGGCACACTGATAAAGGACAGTCCAATGTGTCCCCACAGCAAATTTGGAGTCTCTATCTCCAACCCTCTAGCGCCACCAACAGTCCAAAGATGCACTTACGTTTTTGCTTATAACTTCTGATCCGTAAGTCCTAGAAACAAATTTCTTGTTTCCTCTGATTCCTTGGCTCAAGACGATTCGATTTGACCCTATGACGTCATTTTCCGTCATGGAAATTTTTCCGCCATTTTGAATTATTTGTAAAACCTACTTTTGCGAACTCGTCCTAGAGCTTTTGCCCAATTTTAACGAAAATCGGTATGTAGCATCTACAGACCCTCACGGCAAAAAGTTATCAAAAGAATTTCGATAAACCAATCCGTTGTCGTATAGCGCATCAACAAATTTTACGTAGAGCGCAAAAAAACAGATTTTAGGCTGTATCTTCGTCAAACTTAGGCCTATTGACACGACACTTGGTACTTGTGATGCCAGTCAGGAACTGAGTGTGCATGCACAGTTTCGTCGCAGCGCCACCTAGTGGCCAGACAGATGTTTTTTACACCTATAACTTTGGCTGTGATCAACGTATTTTGACGGGACTTGATTTTTAGGAGTCCTGAATAGTCGCCGAGTCCAGCGATACCAAACATGCCAGATTTCGCCTTACGGTTAGCCCTGCGCAGCAAAACAGCACTTAAAAAACACGCGCGAATATCTCCGCGAGCGTAATTCTGATCGACTCGAAAACATCATAGGAAGAATATTGCATTACCTTCTGAACAAAAAGTTCTATTGGCACTATATTAAAATTTTCATCAGAAATGGCCGAAAATTGCAAAAAACGAAAAATTACCTTTAAATTTTGTGTTTTTACACATAAATGGTTATAACTTCGTAACGCAAAGAGATTTTTTCACCATATTTGATACGCTGATGTACGACCACAGTCTGAGGCTACACAAAAAAAATTGTATGGTTGCACCACTAGTTGGCCTTATAATTGAACAAAACCTTTGAAATCAAGCCACCCTATGGTCATACAACTGTTTCTTCACTAAACTAAAGTGTATAGTCATAAAAACTAGCTAGATGTAACACATTTATGACCTGAGGTTGCATGCACGAATTTTGTCATTGCGCCACCTACTGGTTTTGAGATAGAATATGGCATTTTTTGCCTAAAACTACTGCAACAACACATCTAAAACCATGAGTCATCATGGATTATTCCTTTCATGGCTTTGACTATAATCACTAGAGAATGTCCATTTACTCTCTAGCAACCAATGAGAATACGTTATCAACTGTTTTTGCAAGAGCTTTTTCTCTGTACCAGAACATCACAGAGACATGGGGATGGTCTCTTTTGACTCTTTTAACTTGTTGTAACATGTTGTGACCCATGTTTGCCCACTGTAAGCATCACATACATGTCCTTCAGTGCTCTAATGTTCCATGATTGTCAATAACCGAAGGACAGTTGCAGTAGACAAGAATATAGATTATTTTTGTTGATTACCTTTGCATTTTTTCATCTGAAATCATTAGGTTAACCTAGGTTCTTCAGTCTGCTTATCCAAACTCAACTTTCCACCCTTCTGTGCCCTTTTCGGCTTGACCCCGGTATTGCTGCTTGCAGCTATATTTAGGGGTCAAGCCCCGAAGGGGCGAAGACCCCTATTGTATTTGTTAGTTTTCTTATTATTATTATTATTATTATTATTCTTCTTCTTCTTCTTCCGCCATTGCGGTCTATGGCAGCCCATAGAACCGTACGTAGGAAAGTTATGAAATTTGGCACACTGATAAAGGACAGTCCAAATATTATCCACAGCAAATTTGGAGTCTCTATCTCAAACCCGCTAGCGCCACCAACAGTCCAAAGTTTCACTTATGTTTTTGCTTATAACTTTTGATCCGTAAGTCCTAGAAACGAAATTCTTGTTTCCTCTGATTCCTTGGCTCAAGACGATTCGATTGGACCCTATGACGTCATTTTCCGTCATGAAAATTTTTCCGCCATTTTGAATTATTCGTAAAACCTACTTTTGCGAACTCGTCCTAGAGTTTTTACCCGATTGCTGCGAAAATTGGTATGTAGCATCTATAGACCCTCACGGCAAAAAGTTATTAAAAGAATTTTGATAAACCAATCCGTTGTCGTATAGCGTGTCAACAAATTTTACGTATAGCTCAAAATAACAGATTTTAGGCTGTATCTTCGTCAAACTTAGGCCTATTGACACGACACTTGGTATTTGTGATGCCAGTCATGAACTGAGTGTGCATGCACAGTTTCGTCGCAGCGCCACCTAGTGGCCAGACAGATGATTTATACACCTATAACTTTGGCTGCGATCAACGTATTTTGACGGGACTTGATTTTTAAGAGTCCTGAGTAGTCGCCGAGTCCAACGATACCAAACATTTCAGATTTCGCCTTACGGTTAGCCCTGCGCAGCAAAACAGCACTTAAAAAACACGCACGAATATCTCCGCGAGCGTTATTCCGATCGACTCGAAAACACCATAGGAAGAACATCGCATTACCTTCTGAACAAAAAGTTCTATTGGCGTTATATTAAAATTTTCATCAGAAATGGCCGAAAATTGCAAAAAACGAAAAATTACCTTTAGATTTTGTGGTTTTTACACATAAATGGTTATAACTTCGCAACGAAAAGAGATTTTTTCACCAGATTTGATACGCTGATGTATGAGCAGAGTCTGAGGCCACACAAAAAAATTGGTATGCCTGAACCACTAGGTGGCCCTATAATTGAACAAAATATTTCATATCAAGCAAGTCCTATGGTCATACAACTATTTCTTTGCCGAACTAAAGTGTATAGTCATGAAACTAGCTAGATGTAACGCAGTCATGAGGTTGCATTCACGATTCTGTCATAGCGCCCCCTAGTGGTTTGGAGATAGAAAATAGCTATTTTTGCCTAAATCTACTGCAACAGCACATCTAAAACCATGAGTCATCATGGATTATTCCTTTCATGGCTTTGACTATAATCACTGGTGGTTGCCAATTCACTCCCTAGCAACCAATGAGAATACCTTATCAACCGTTTTGCAAGAGCTATAACTCTGCGTCAGAACATCGTAGAGACACGGGGGTGGGCTCTTTTGACTCATTAACAACACTGTAACATTTTGAGAGCTGAGTATTGCCACTGCAAGCACCACTCATTTTTACGTCAGTGTTCTAGTTATCAATGCTCGTCGAAAGAGAGGGAGAGATTTCACTAAATGAGAACACAGCTTTTTTGCTGATAACTGTTATATTGTTTTGTCTGAAATCAAGAGATTTTCTTAGGTTCTTTAAACTGCTCATCCGAAGTCAACTTTACTTTCTGCTGTGCCCTTTTTGGCTTGACCCCGGTGATTGCTGCTTGCAGCTATATTGGCAATTGTTTCTGTTAGTAATTTTTTCTTCTTCCGCCATTGCGGTCTATGGCAGCCCATAGAACCGTACGTAGGAAAGTTATGAAATTTGGCACACTGATAAAGGACAGTCCAATGTGTCCCCACAGCAAATTTGGAGTCTCTATCTCTAACCCTCTAGCGCCACCAACAGTCCAAAGTTGCACTTATGTTTTTGCTTATAACTTCTGATCCGTAGGTCCTAGAAACGAAATTCTTGTTTCCTCTGATTCCTTGGCTCAAGACGATTCGACTGGACCCTATGACGTCATTTTCCGTCATGAAAATTTTTCCGCCATTTTGAATTATTCGTAAAACCTACTTTTTCGAACTCGTCCTAGAGCTTTTGTCCGATTGCCACGAAAATTGGTATGTATCATCTAGAGACAATCACGGCAAAAAGTTATCAAAAGAATTTCGATAAACCAATCCGTTGTCGTATAGCGCGTCAACAAATTTTACGTAGAGCGCAAAAAAACAGATTTTAGGCTGTATCTTCGTCAAACTTAGACCTATTGACACGACTCTTGGTACTTGTGATGCCAGTCAGGAACTGAGTGTGCATGCACAGTTTCGTCGCAGCGCCACCTAGTGGCCAGACAGATGTTTTTTACACCTATAACTTTGGCTGTGATCAACGTATTTTGACGGGACTTGATTTTTAGGAGTCCTGAATAGTCGCCGAGTCCAACAATACCAAACATGCCAGATTTCGCCTTACGGTTAGCCCTGCGCAGCAAAACAGCACTTAAAAAAAATTCGGGAATATCTCCGCGAGCGTTATTCCGATCGACTCGAAAACACCATAGGAAGAACATTGCATTACCTTCTGAACAAAAAGTTCTATTGGCGTTATATAAAAATTTTCATCAGAAATGGCCGAAAATTGCAAAAAACTAAAAATTACCTTTTACAATTTGTGTTTTTTACACATAAATGGTTATAACTTCGCAACGAAAAGAGATATTTTCACCAGATTTGATACGCTGATGTACGAGCAGAGTCTGAGGTCACACAAAAACATTGGTATGCCTTCACCACTAGTTGTCCTTATAATTGTACAAAACCTTTCATATCAAGCAAGCCCTATGGTCATACAACTATTTCTTTGCTGAACTAAAGTGTATAGTCAGAAAACTAGCTAAATGTAACGCAGTCATGCTCTGAGGTTGCATGCACAATTTTGTCATAGCGCCACCTAGTGGCTTGGAGATAGAAAATAGCAATTTTTGCCTAAAACTACTGCAACAACACATCTAAAATCATAAGTCATCATGAATTCTTCATTTCATGGCTTGGACTATTATCACTGGTGGATGTGAATTTACTCTCTAGCAACCAATTAGAATACCTAATCAACTGTTTTTGAAAGAGCTTTTTCTCTGCATCAGAACATCGTAGAGACATGGGGATGGTCTCGTTTGACTGATTTAACTTGTTGTAACATGTTGTGACCCATGTTATGCCACTGCATACATCACTCACATGTCCTTCAGTGCTCTAATGTTCCATGATTGTCAATAACAGAAGGACGATTGCATTAGACAAGAACATAGATTATTTTTGTTGATTACTTTTGCGTTTTTTTTTCATTTGAAATCATGAGTTTTACCTAGGTTCTTCAGTATTCTTATCCAAACTCAACTTTACACCCTCTGAATCCTTGGCTCATGATGATTCAATTGCACACATTGATGTCATTTGTGTCATGCACATCTTTCCGCCATTTTGAATTTTCCGTAAAACCTACTTTTTCGAACTCCTCCTAGAGCGTTTGTCCGATTTGCATGTCATTTGGTATGTAGCATCTAGAGACACCCCAGACAAAAAGTTATCAAAAGCTTTTTGATAGACCAATGCGTTCTCGTATACAGTGACAACATATAAGGCGGCAAGCACGCCAAAACGGACGTGAGGCCGTATCTTCGCAAAACTTTTGTGTATCGACACGAAACTTGGTATATGTCATTACAGTCATGACCTGAGGGTGCCTGCAACGTTTCGTCTCAGCGCCACCTAGTGGTCACGAGATTCGAAAAATGCTTATTTTTGCTTATAACTACTTCAAACTTGAGTTTAAAAACATGAAGGTGGTTTGTTAGATTCCTTGAGGCATGCCGAGTCAAACGATTACAAACGGTTTTCGGTCGGCCATTTTGGGTGTCGGCCATTTTGAATTTTCTCATTAAGTTCAGTATTTCACAAACAAAATGGCGTATCGCTACGAAATTTGGCATGGTTCATCAGTGACATGTTCTGAGCGCACCTATAAATCTTTAGGACAGCGCCACCTAGTGGTCAGGATATGTAAAGAAATTGTTTAAAATCTTTATAGCATTTGATTCATTTGCCACACTGACATGAGACTTCACTCTATTGATTCCTTGGCTCGTGCTAAGTCCGACGGTACCAAATATGTCTGAGTCAAACCTACTTCCTGTCGGCCATTTTGAATTATATTGAACACCTACTTTTTCGAACTCCTCCTAGAGCGCTTGTTTGATTGGCTTGATTTTTGGTACGCATCATCTAGAGACACTCTAGACAAAAAGTTATCAAAAGCTTTTCGGTAGACCTATCCGTTGTCATATAACACATCAAAGAATGCGAGGGCGAGCACGCCAAAATGTGTTTGAGCCTGTATCTTCGCAAAACTTTTGCGTATTGATATGAGACCTGGTATATGTCATAACAGTGATGACATAAGGGTGCATGCACCGTTTCGTCACAGCGCCCCCTAGTGGTCACGAGATATAAAAATTTCTATTTTTGCTTATAACTACTGCAAACTTAAATGTAAAATTATGAGAGTAGTCTTGTTAGATTTCGTGAGGCATGCCGAGTCAAACGATACCAAATGGTTTTTGGTCTGCCATTTTGTGTGTCGGCCATTTTGAGTTTTTTTTAAGTTCAAGCATTTCAGAAACGCAATTGCGTATTGTTATGAAACTTGGTATGGTTCATCAGCAACATGTTCTGAGAGGGCTTGTAAACTTTTTGGCGCCCCCTAGTGGTCAAGAGATTTGAAGCTATATCTCTGCATCTCTTTATCGTATTTACACCAAATTTGGTGGGTGTCATCACAATCATGACCTGAGTCACCATCTATTGTTTTGGTCAGTGCCCCCTAGTGGTCAAGTCATTTAAGGCTATATCTCCGTATCGCTTTATCGTATTTACACTAAATTTGGTATGTGTCATCACAGTCATGGCCTGAGGCACCATCTATTGTTTCGGCACAGTGCCACCTAGTGGTCTCAAGATACAAAAAATTGCAATTTTTTCCCTAAAACTAATGCAAACTTAGATCTTGAATCATGACCGTCATCACGTATGAATCATTTTTGCCATGTTTGGCTTGACCCCGGTATCGCTGCTTGCAGCTATATTTATTATTATTAGGGGTCAAGCCCCGAAGGGGCGTAGAACCCTATTGTTATTGTTAGTTTTCTTATTATTATTATTATTATTATTATTATTAGGGGTCAAGCCCCGAAGGGGCGTAGAACCCTATTGTTATTGTTAGTTTTCTTATTATTATTATTATTATTATTATTATTATTATTATTATTTTTCTTCCTCGTTCTTCCGCCGAAAGTCAATGGCAGCCCATAGAACCGTACATAGGAAAGTTATTAATTTTGGCACACATGTAGAGGACAGTCTCAGAAGTTACTATAGCAACATTGGTGTGTCTGACTCAAACCCTCTAGCGCCACCAACAGTCCAAAAATCCACTTATGTTCATGCTCATAACTTCTGACCCATGAGTCCTAGAAACAAAATTCTTGTTTCCTCTGAATCCTTGACTCATGGTGATTCAAATGCACACATTGATGTCATTTGTGTCATGCACATCTTTCCGCCATTTTGAATTTTTTGAAAAACCTACTTTTTCGAACTCCTCCTAGACCGTTTGTTCGATTTGCATGTCCTTTGGTATGTAGCATCTAGAGACACCCAAGACAAAAAGTTATCAAAAGCTTTTTGATAGACCAATGCGTTCTCATATAAATTGACAAAATATATGGCGGCGAGCACGCCAAAACGGACGTGAGGCCTTATCTTCGCAAAACTTTATTGTATCGACACGAAAATTGGTATATGTCATAACAGTCATGACCTGAGGGTGCCTGCAACGTTTCGTCACAGCGCCACCTAGTGGTTACGAGATTCGAAAAATGCTTATTTTCGCTTATAACTACTTCAAACTTGAGTCTAAAATCATGAAGGTGGTCTTGTTAGATTCCTTGAGGCATGCCGAGTCAAACGATACCAAACGGTTTTCGCTCGGCCATTTTGGGTGTCGGCCATTTTGAATTTTCTCATTAAGCTCAGTATTTCACAAACAGAATGGCGTATCGCTACGAAATTTGGCATGGTTCATCAGTGACATGTTCTGAGCGCACCTATAAATCTTTAAGACGGCGCCACCTAGTGGTCAGGATATGTAAAACAATTTTTTTAAATCTTTATATCATTTGATTAAATTGCCACTATGACATAAGACTTCACTCTATTGATTCCTTGGCTCATGCTGAGTCCGACTGTACCAAATATGTCTGAGTCAAACCTACTTCCTGTCGGCCATTTTGAATTATATTGAACACCTACTTTTTCGAACTCCTTCTAGAGCGCTTGTGTGATTGGCTTGATTTTTGGTATGCATCATCTAGAGACACTCTAGACAAAAAGTTATCAAAAGATTTTCGTTAGACCTATCCGTTGTCGTATAACGCATCAAAGAATGCGAGAGCGAGCACGCCAAAATGTGTTTGAGCCTGTATCTTCGCAAAACTTTTGCGTATTAATATGAGACTTGGTATATGTCATAACAGTGATGACCTGAGGGTGCATGCACCATTTCGTCACACTTCCCCCTACTGGTCACGAGATATAAAAAATGTCTATTTTTGCTTATAACTACTGCAAATTTGAATGTAAAATTATGAGACTGGTCTTGTTAGATTTCGTGAGGCATGGCGAGTCAAACGATACCAAATGGTTTTTGGTCGGCCATTTTGTGTGTCGGCCATTTTGAATTTTTCTTAAAGTTCAAGTATTTCAGAAACGCAATTGCGTATTGTTATGAAACTTGGTATGGTTCCTCACCAACATGTTCTGGGAGGACTTGTAAACTTTCCGGTGCCCCCTAGTGGTCAAGAGATTTGAAGCTATATCTCTGCATCTCTTTATCGTATTTAAACCAAATTTGGTGGGTGTCATCACAATCAAGACCTGAGTCACAATTTATTTTTTGGTCAGTGCCCCCTAGTGGTCAAGTCATTTAAGGCTATATCTCTGCATCTCTTTATTGTATTTACACCAAATTTGGTGGGTGTCATCACAATCAAGACCTGAGTCACAATTTATTTTTTTGTCAGTGCCCCCTAGTGGTCAAGTCATTTAAGGCTATATCTCCGTATCGCTTTATTGTATTTACACTAAATTTGGTATGTGTCATCACAGTCATGACCTGAGGCACCATCTATTCTTTCGGCACAGTGCCACCTAGTGGTCTCAAGATACGAAACAATTGCTTTTTTTCATAAAACTAATGCAAACTTAGATCTTAAATCATGACAGTCATCACATATGAATAATTTTTTGCCATGTTTGGCTTGACCCCGGTATCGCTGCTTGCAGCTATATTTATTATTATTATTTTTCTTCCTCGTTCTTCCGCCGAAAGTCAATGGCAGCCCATAGAACCGTACGTAGGAAAGTTATGAAATTTGGCACACTGATAAAGGACAGTCCAATGTGTCCCCACAGCAAATTTGGAGTCTCTATCTCTAACCCTCTAGCGCCACCAACAGTCCAAAGTTGCACTTATGTTTTTGCTTATAACTTCTGATCCGTAGGTCCTAGAAACGAAATTCTTGTTTCGTCTGATTCCTTGGCTCAAGACGATTCGAATATACTCTATGACGTCATTTTCCGTCATGAAAATTTTTCCGCCATTTTGAATTATTCGTAAAACCTACTTTTGCGAACTCGTCCTAGAGCTTTTACCCGATTTGCACGAAAATTGGTATGTAGCATCTAGAGACCGTCACGGCAAAAAGTTATCAAAAGAATTTCGATAAACCAATCCGTTGTCGTATAGCGCGTCCACAAATTTTACGCAGAGCGCAAAAAAACTGATTTTAGGCTGTATCTTCGTCAAACTTAGGCCTATTGACACGACACTTGGTACTTGTGATGCCAGTCAGGAACTGAGTGTGCATGCACAGTTTCGTCGCAGCGCCACCTAGTGGCCAGACAGATGTTTTTTACACCTATAACTTTGGCTGTGATCAACGTATTTTGACAGGACTTGATTTTTAGGAGTCCTGAATAGTCGCCGAGTCCAACGATACCAAACATGCCAGGATTCGCCTTACGGTTAGCCCTGTGCATCAAAATAGCACTTAAAAAACACGCGCGAATAACTCCGCGAGCGTTATTCCGATCGACACGAAAACACCATAGGAAGAATATTGCATTACCTTCTGAACAAAAAGTTCTATTGGCGTTATATTAAAATTTTCATCAGAAATGGCCGAAAATTGCAAAAAACGAAAAATTACCTTTTACAATTTGTGTTTTTGTACATAAATGGTTATAACTTCGCAACGAAAAGAATTTTTTTCACCAGATTTGATACGCTGATGTATGAGCAGAGTCTGAGGCCACACAAAAAAATTGGTATGCCTGAACCACTAGGTGGCCCTATAATTGAACAAAATATTTCATATCAAGCAAGCCCTATGATCATACAACTATTTCTTTGCTGAACTAAAGTGTATAGTCATGAAACTAGCTAGATGTAACGCAGATATGACCCGAGGTTGCATGCACGATTCTGTCATAGCGCCACCTAGTGGTTTGGAGATAGAAAATAGCTATATTTGCCTAAAACTACTGCAACAACACATCTAAAACCATGAGTCATCATGGATTCTTCATTTCATATGGCTTGGTCTATAATCACTGGTGGATGTGAATTTACTCTCTAGCAACCAATAAGAATACCTTATCAACCGTTTTGAAAGAGCTTTTTCTCTGCATCAGAACATCGTAGAGACATGGGGATGGTCTCTTTTGACTGATTTAACTTGTTGTAACATGTTGTGACCCATGTAATGCCACTGCAAACATCACTCACATATCCTTCTGTGCTCTAATGTTCCATGACTGTCAATAATAGAAGGATTATTGCAGTGGATTAGAACATAAATTATTTTTGTTGATTACTTTTGCGTTTTTTCATCTGAAATCATTAGGTTTACCTAGGTTCTTTGGTCTGCTTATCCAAACTCAACTTTACACCCTTCTGTGCCCTTTTCGGCTTGACCCCGGTATCGCTGCTTGCAGCTATATTTAGGGGTCAAGCCCCGAAGGGGCGAAGACCCCTATTGTATCCGTTAGTTTTCTTATAATTATTATTATTATTATTATTAGGGGTCAAGCCCCGAAGGGGCGAAGACCCCTATTGTATCCGTTAGTTTTCTTTTTATTATTATTAGTTATTCTTCTTCCGCCATTGCGGTCTATGGCAGCCCATAGAACCGTACGTAGGAAAGTTATGAAATTTGGCACACTGATAAAGGACAGTCCAATGTGTCCCCACAGCAAATTTGGAGTCTCTATGTCTAACCCGCTAGCGCCACCAACAGTCCAAAGTTGCACTTATGTTTTTGGTTATAACTTCTGATCCGTAAGTCCTAGAAACAAAATTCTTGTTTCCTCTGATTCCTTGGCTCAAGACGATTCGACTGGACCCTATGACGTCATTTTCCGTCATGAAAAATTTCCCGCCAATTTGAATTATTCAAAAAACCTACTTTTTCGAACTCGTCCTAGAGCTTTTGTCCGATTGCCACGAAAATTGGTATGTATCATCTAGAGACACTCATGGCAAAAAGTTATCAAAAGAATTTTGATACACCAATCAGTTGTCGTATACCGCCTTGACAAATGTTACGTAGAGCGCAAAAAAACAGATTTTAGGCTGTATCTTCGTCAAACTTAGGCCTATTGAAACAACACTTGGTACTTGTGATACCAGTCAGGAACTGAGGGTGCATGCACAGTTTCGTTGCAGCGCCACCTAGTGGCCAGACAAATGATTTATACACCTATAACTTTGGCTGCGATAAACGAATTTTGACGGGACTTGATTTTTAGGAGTCCTGAGTAGTCGCCGAGTCCAACGATACCAAACATGCCAGATTTTGCCTTACGGTTAGCCCTGAGCAGCAAAACAGCACTTAAAAAACACGTGTGAATATCTTCGCGAGCGTTATTCTGATCGACTTGAAAACACCATAGGAAGAACATTGCATTACCTTCTGAACAAAAAGTTCTATTGGCGTTATATTAAAATTTTCATCAGAAATGGCCGAAAATTGCAAAAAACGAAAAATTACCTTTGAATTTTGTGTTTTTTACACATAAATGGTTATAACTTCGCAACGAAAAGAGATTTTTTCACCAGATTTGATACGCTGATGTACGAGCAGAGTCTGAGGCCACACGAAAAAATTGGTATGCCTTCACCACTAGTTGGCCTTATAATTGGACAAAAGCTTTCATATCAAGCAAGCGCTATGGTCATACAACTATTTCTTTGCTGAACTAAAGTGTATAGTCAGGAAACTAGCTAAATGTAACGCAGTCATGCCCTGAGGTTGCATGCACACTTTTGTCATAATGCCACCTAGTGGCTTGGAGATAGAAAATAGCAATTTTTGCCTAAAACTACTGCAACAACACAACTAAAATCATAAGTCATCATGGATTCTTCATTTCATGGCTTGGACTATAATCACTGGTGGATGTGAATCTACTCTCTAGCAACCAATGAGAATACCTAATCAACTGTTTTTGAAAGAGCTTTTTCTCTGCATCAGAACATCGTAGAGACATGGGGATGGTCTCTTTTGACTGATTTAACTTGTTGTAACATGTTGTGACCCATGTTATGCCACTGCAAACATCACTCACATGTCCTTCAGTGGTCTAATGTTCCATGATTGTCAATAACAGAAGGACGATTGCAGGAGACAAGAACATAGATTATTTTTGTTGATTACTTTTGCCTTTTTTTCTTTTGAAATCATGAGGTTTACCTAGGTTCTTCGGTATTCTTATCCAAACCCAATTTTACACCCTTCTGTGCCCTTTTCGGCTTGACCCCGGCATTGCTGCTTGCAGCTATATTGGCAATTGTTTCTGTTAATAAATTTTTCTTCTTCCGCCATTGCGGTCTATGGCAGCCCATAGAACCGTACGTAGGAAAGTTATGAAATTCGGCACACTGATAAAGGACAGTCCAATGTGTCCCCACAGCAAATTTGGAGTCTCTATCTCTAACCCGATAGCGCCACCAACAGTCCAAAGTTGAACTTATGTTTTTGCTTATAACTTCTGATCCGTAAGTCCTAGAAACGAAATTCTTGTTTCCTCTGATTCCTTGGCTCAAGCCGATTCGATTGGATCCTATGACGTCATTTTCCGTCATGAAAATTTTTCCGCCATTTTGAATTATTCGTAAAACCTACTTTTGCGAACTCGTCCTAGAGTTTTTACCCGATTGTCGCGAAAATTGGTATGTAGCATCTAGAGACCCTCACAGCAAAAAGTTATCAAAAGAATTTCGATAAACCAATCCGTTGTCGTATAGCGCGTTAACAAATTTTACGTAGAGCGCAAAAAAACAGATTTAAGGCTGTATCTTCGTCAAACTTAGGCCTATTGACACGACACTTGGTATTTGTGATGCCAGTCAGGAACTGAGTGTGCATGCACAGTTTCGTCGCAGCGCCACCTAGTAGCCAGACAGCTGTTTTTTACACCTATATCTTTGGCTGTGATCAACGTATTTTGACGGGACTTGATTTTTAGGAGTCCTGAATAGTCGCCGAGTCCAACGATACCAAACATGCCAGATTTCGTCTTACGGTTAGCCCTGCACAGCAAAACAGCACTTAAAAAACATGCGCGAATATCTCCGCGAGCGTTATTCCGATTGACTCGAAAACACCATAGGAAGAACATTGCATTACCTTCTGCACAAAAAGTTCTATTGGCGTTATATTAAAATTTTCATCAGAAATGGCCGAAAATTGCAAAAAACGAAAAATTACCTTTTACAATTTGTGTTTTTATACATAAATGGTTATAACTTCGCAACGAAAAAAATTTTTTCAACAGATTTGATACGCTGATGTATGAGCAGAGTCTGAGGCCACACAAAAAAATTGGTATGCCTGAACCACTAGGTGGCCCTATAATCTAACAAAATCTTACATATCAAGCAAGCCCTATGGTCATACAACTATTTCTTCACTAAACTAAAGTGTATAGTTATAAAACTAGCTAGATGTAACACAGTTATGAACTGAGGTTGCATGCACAACTTTGTCATTGCGCCACCTAGTGGTTTTGAGCTAGAAATATGGTATTTTTGCCTAAAGTTACTCCAACAGTACATCTAAAATCTTGGGTCATCATGTATTATTCCTTTCATGGCTTGGAGATCATTGGTGCATGCAAATTAATTCCTTAGCAACCAATTAGGATACCTTATCAATCCTTTTTACAAGAGCTATATCTCTGCATCAGAACATCGTAGAGACATGGGGGTGGTCTCTTTTGACTCATTAACACCACTGTAACATTTTGTGAGCTGAGAATTGCCACTGCAAGCACCACTCACATTTTCTTCAGTGTTCTAGTTGTCAATGCTCCTCGAGAAGAGAGGGAGAGATTACACTGAATGAAAACACAGCTTTTTGCTGATAACTGTTATATTACTTAGTCTGAAATCAAGAGATTTTCTTAGGTTCTTTAAACTGATCATCCGAATTCAACTTTACTTTCTTCTGTGCCCTTTTTGGCTTGACCCCGGCATTGCTGCTTGCAGCTATATTTAGGGGTCAAGCCCCGAAGGGGCGAAGACCCCTATTGTATTTGTTAGTTTTCTTATTATTAGTTATTCTTCTTTTTCTTCTTCCGCCATTGCGGTCTATGGCAGCCCATAGAACCGTACGTAGGAAAGTTATGAAATTTGGCACACTGATAAAGGACAGTCCAATGTGTCCCCACAGCAAATTTGGAGTCTCTATCTCCAACCCTCTAGCGCCACCAACAGTCCAAAGTTGCACTTATGTTTTTGCTTATAACTTCTGATCCCTAAGTCCTAGAAACAAAATTCTTGTTTCCTCTGATTCCTTGGCTCAAGACGATTCGATTTGACCCTATGACGTCATTTTCCGTCATGGAAATTTTTCCGCCATTTTGAATTATTCGTAAAACCTACTTTTGCGAACTCGTCCTAGAGCTTTTGCCCAATTTCCACGAAAATCGGTATGCAGCATCTACAGACCCTCACGGCAAAAAGTTATGGAATTCATGTCAATTCGTCCATCCGTTTCTGTAAACCGCATCAACGAATTTTAGGTAGAGCGCAAAAAAACGGATTTGAGGCTGTATCTTTGCCAAACTTAAGCCTATTGACACGATACTTGGTACTTGTGATGCGAGTCAGGAACTTAAGGTGCATGCAGAGTTTCGTCACAGCGCCACCTAGTGGTCAGACTTATGCTTTAAACGCCTATAACGTTGGCTCCGATTGACATATTTTCACGGGACTTGTTTCTTTGGAGTTCTGAATAGTTGCCGAGTCCAACGATACCAAACATGCCAGAATTCGCCTTACGGTTAACCCTGCGCGGCAAAATAGCACTTAAAAAACACGCTCAAATATCTCCGCGAGCGTTATTCCGATCGACTCGAAAATGCCATAGGAAGAACATTGCATTACCTTCTGAACAAAAAACTCTATTGGCGTTATATTAAAATTTTCATCAGAAATGGCCGAAAATTGCAAAAAACGAAAAATTACCTTTACATTTTGTGTTTTTTACACATAAATGGTTATAACTTCGCAACGAAAATAGATTTTTTCACCATATTTGATACCCTGATGTATGAGCATATTTTGAGGCCACACAAAAAAAATTGTATGCTTGCACCACTAGGTGGCCCTATAATTGAACAAAACCTTTGATATCAAGCCAGCCCTATGGTCATACAACTGTTTCTTCACTAAACTAAAGTGTATAGTCATAAAACTAGCTAGATGTAACACAGTTATGACCTGATGTTGCATGCACAATGTTGTCATTGCGCCACCTACTGGTTTTGAGATAGAATATGGTATTTTTTGCCTAAAACTACTGCAACAACACTTCTAAAACCATGAGTCATCATGGATTATTCCTTTCATGGCTTTGACTATAATCACTGATGGTTGCCAATTCACTCCCTAGCAACCAATGAGAATACCTTATCAACCGGTTTTGCAAAAGCTATATCTCTGCATCGGAACATCGTAGAGACACGGGGGTGGGCTCTTTTGACTAATTAAACTTGGTTTAACTAGGTTCTTCAGTCTGCTTATCCAATCTCAATTTTACATCCTTTTGGGCCCTTTCGGCTTGACCCCGGTATTGCTGCTTGCAGCTATATTTATTATTAGGGGTCAAGCCCAGAATGGGCGAAGACCCCTATTGTATCCGTTAGTTTTCTTTTTCTTTTTCTTTTTCTTTTTCTTTTTCTTTTTAAATATTATTCTTCTTCCTGTTCCATTGCGGTCTATGGCAGCCCATAGAACCGTACATAGGAAAGTTATGAAATTTGGCACACTGACAGAGGACAGTCCAAATAATATCCCTAGCAATTTTGGAGTCTCTATCTCAAACCCACTAGCGCCACCAACAGTCCAAAGTTGCACTTACGTTTTTGCTTATAACTTCTGATCCGTAAGTCCTAGAAACGAAATTCTTGTTTCCTCTGATTCCTTGGTTCAAGACGATTCGATTAGACCCTATGACGTTATTTTCCGTCATGAAAATTTTTCCGCCATTTTGAAATATTCGTAAAACCTACTTTTGCGAACTCCTCCTAGAGTTTTTACCCGATTGCCACGAAAATCGGTATGCAGCATCTAGAAACACTCAAGGCAAAAAGTTATTAAAAGAATTTCGATAAACCAATCCGTTCTCGTATAGCGCGTCAACGAATTTTACATAGAGCGCAAAAAAACTGATTTTAGGCTGTATCTTCGCCAAACTTAGGCCTATTGACACGACACTTGGTACTCGAGATGCCAGTCAGGAACTGAGGGTGCATGCACAGTTTCGTTGCAGCGCCACCTAGTGGTCAGACGAATGTTCTATACGCCTATAACTTTGGCTGCGATAAAAGTATTTTCACGGGACTTGATTTTTTGGACTCCTGAGTAGTCGCCGAGTCCAACGATACCAAACATGCCAGGATTCGCCTTACGGTTAGCCCTGTGCATCAAAATAGCACTTAAAAAACACGCGCGAATAACTCCGCGAGCGTTATTTCGATCGACACGAAAACACCATAGGAAGAATATTGCATTACCTTCTGAACAAAAAGTTCTATTGGCGTTATATTAAAATTTTCATCAGAAATGGCCGAAAAATGCAAAAAACGAAAAATTACCTTTAAATTTCGCATTTTTTACACATAAATGGTTATAACTTCGCAACGAAAAGAGATTTTTTCACCAGATTTGATACGCAGATGTACGACCACAGTCTGAGGCCACACAAAAAAAAATGGTATGCCTCCACCACTAGGTGGCCCTATAATTGAACAAAATCTTTCATATCAACCAAGCCCTATGGTCATACAACTATTTTATTGCTTAACTAAAGTGTATAGTCATGAAACTAGCTAGATGTAACACAGTCATGACCTAAGGTTGCATGCACAGTTTTGTCATCGCGCCACCTAGTGGTTTTGAGATAGAAAATGGCTATTTTTGCCTATAACTACTGCAAAAACACATCTAAAACCATGAGTCTTCATGGATTATTCCTTTCATGAATTGAACTATAATCACTGGTGCATGTTCATTTACTCTCTAGCAACCAATGAGAATACCTTATCAACCGTTTTTGCAAGAGCTTTTTCTCTGCATCAGAACATTGTAGACACATGGGGATGGTGTATTTTGACTCATTTAACTTGTTGTAACATGTTGTGACACCATGGGCGTAGATTTAGGGTGGGACGCTAGGGACATGTCCCTACCAATATTCAGAGAAGACTGAATAGTCCCTAGCAATAATTTCGACCAAACATTTAATCTGTATTCATATATAACCACTAATGTCCGTCTTGTTCTTGTGTTTTCTATTTTTTACTTATTATATTTTTGTCAGAAATCATTTAAATTAGATTAGAAATCTTTTGCAATCCCGTTCTGTAAAAATAACGCTCTATGTGGTACACAAACGGTTAACAGCTTTCGTTCTCTGCAATGCCCGCCTCCGTAAGTCACATCGCTAATATGATTGGCTTTGCATTTCTTTAGTCCCGCCTCTCTAACGCACATTGCTAATATGATTGGATTAGCATTCTTGAGTCCCGCCTCTCTAACGCACATCACTTTTTGATGGGCTTGTCTTTACTCGCTACGTGTGATAGGATGGTTTCACTTTGTACAACGCGCCAAAGTTCACTCAACAAGACGTGCGTGATTATTCGGGCGACAGGTAAGTGAGGAAGAAAGTATTATTATACCCACTGTAACTGTTTCATGCACAAAAAAAGTTGTGCCACATAATGATTCAAGGACAGTGTTTTCACCAATACAGGACAATCCCATGTTAACCCTGAGGAGTTGCAAACTTGTGTCAACCTTTTATAAATGGGGTGGCAAGGTTATTTAGAGGGTCCCTAATCCATGAAAGAAAATAACCCCAACATGGTAAAAACATGAATTCATGTCATGATTGCTGAATACTTTCATTACTGCACTGTGGTCATTACTTGCACAGATGTAGACATAATGTTGCATTTTAAACAAACTATTTTTTTCACACTGATTAACTGTCTGTTAATGAAAAGAAGATTTAATGTAAACTACAGAAACGTTAATAAACTGTGTTCAGGAAACAGCATGATATATATACCTACTTCAACAC
This sequence comes from Paramisgurnus dabryanus, assembly GCF_030506205.2. Classification (NCBI taxonomy): domain Eukaryota; kingdom Metazoa; phylum Chordata; class Actinopteri; order Cypriniformes; family Cobitidae; genus Paramisgurnus; species Paramisgurnus dabryanus. The sequence goes on from NC_133352.1 coordinate 3,256,220, forward strand.
TGGGATTTTTTGGCAAAATTAAATTAAGAATTAAATATTAATTGCATATTCTTCAATATTATAAAGTTAATATGGATTCATATATGTTACTATGTGATTTTCTTTTTTTGACAAAGACTTAAACAGCTACTGTTTATTAGGCTCTAGGACATAACGAATTGTTTATTATAGTACATTAAATTTGGGATGGCACCGGGGGTGGCGAGTCAGATGTCACTGAGTAAAGTGCATACTGAGTTGTCTGTTGTTTATGTCAAGTAAACGGTGATAAACAGTTTTTGCAATGCGACCATTTTATTTATGTCCCCACCAATGCCAGAATCAAACCTACGCCCTTGTGTGACACATGTTTTGCCACTGCAAATATCACTCACATGTTCTTCAGTGCTCTAATGTTCCATGACTGTCAATAACAGAACGACGATTGCAGTAGACAAGAACAGAGATTATTTTTGTTGATTATTTTTGCGTTTTTTCATCTGAAATCATTAGGTTTACCTAGGTTCTTCGGTCTGCTTATCCAAACTCAACTTTACACCCTTCTGTGCCCTTTTCGGCTTGACCCCGGTATCGCTGCTTGCAGCTATATTTAGGGGTCAAGCCCCGAAGGGGCGAAGACCCCTATTGTATTTGTTAGTTTTCTTATTATTATTATTATTCTTCTTCTTCTTCCGCCATTGCGGTCTATGGCAGCCCATAGAACCGTACGTAGGAAAGTTATGAAATTTGGCACACTGATAAAGGACAGTCCAATGTGTCCCCACAGCAAATTTGGAGTCTCTAACTCCAACCCTCTAGCGCCACCAACAGTCTAAAGTTGCACTTACGTTTTTGTTTATAACTTCTGACCCGTACGTCCTAGAAACGAAATTCTTGTTTCCTCTGATTCCTTGGCTCAAGACGATTCGACTGGACCCTATGACGTCATTTTCCGTCATGAAAATTTTTCCGCCATTTTGAATTATTCGTAAAACCTACTTTTGCGAACTCGTCCTAGAGCTTTTGCCCGATTTCCACGAAAATCGGTATGTAGCATCTACAGACCCTCACGGCAAAAAGTTATGGAATTCATGTCGATTCGCCAATCTGTTTGCGTAAACCGCGTCAACAAATTTTACGTAGAGTGCAAAAAAACGGATTTGAGGCTGTATCTTCGCCAAACTTAAGCCTATTGAAACGACACTTGGTACTTGTGATGCCAGTCAGGAACTGAGAGCGCATGCCCAGTTTCGTCGCAGCGCCACCTAGTGGTAAGACGAATGTTTTACACACCTATAACTTTGGCTGTGATCGACGTATTTTCATGGGACTTGTTTCCTTGGAGTCCTAAATAGTTGCAGAGTCCAACGATACCAAACATGCCAGAATTGGCCTTACGGTTAACCCTGCGCGGCAAAATAGCACTTAAAAAACACGCGCGAATATCTCCGCGAGCGTAATTCTGATCGACTCGAAAACATCATAGGAAGAATATTGCATTACCTTCTGAACAAAAAGTTCTATTGGCATTGTATTAAAATTTTCATCAGAAATGGCTGAAAATTGCAAAAAACGAAAAATTACCTTTAAATTTTGTGTTTTTACACATAAATGGCTATAACTTCGTAACGCAAAGAGATTTTTTTACCATATTTGATACCCTGATGTATGAGCATATTTTGAGGCCACACAAAAAAAATTGTATGCTTGCACCACTAGGTGGCCCTATAATTGAACAAAACCTTTGATATCAAGCCAGCCCTATGGTCATACAACTGTTTCTTCACTAAACTAAAGTGTATAGTCATAAAACTAGCTAGATGTAACACAGTTATGACCTGAGGTTGCATGCACAATTTTGTCATTGCGCCACCTACTGGTTTTGAGATAGAATAACGCATTTTTTGCCTAAAACTACTGCAACAACACATCTAAAACCATGAGTCATCATGGATTATTCCTTTCATGGCTTTGACTATAATCACTAGTGGATGTCCATTTACTCTCTAGCAACCAATGAGAATACGTTATCAACTGTTTTTGCAAGAGCTTTTTCTCTGCATCAGAACATCGCAGAGACATGGGGGTGGGCTCTTTTGACTCATTAACACCACTGTAACATTTTGTGAGCTGAGTATTGCCACTAGAAGCACCACTCATTTTTACGTCAGTGTTCTAGTTATCAATGCTCGACGAAAGAGAGGGAGAGATGACACTGAATGAAAACACAGCTTTTTAGCTGATAACTGTTATATTATTTAGTCTGAAATCAAGAGATTTTCCCAGGTTCTTTAAACTGCTCATCCGAATTCAACTTTACTTTCTGCTGTGCCCTTTTTGGCTTGACCCCGGTGATTGCTGCTTGCAGCTATATTAATAATTATTATTATTATTAGTTATTCTTCTTCCGCCATTGCGGTCTATGGCAGCCCATAGAACCGTACGTAGGAAAGTTATGAAATTTGGCACACTGATAAAGGACAGTCCAATGTGTCCCCACAGCAAATTTGGAGTCTCTATGTCTAACCCGCTAGCGCCACCAACAGTCCAAAGTTGCACTTATGTTTTTGCTTATAACTTCTGATCCGTAAGTCCCACAAACAAAATTCTTGCTTCCTCTGATTCCTTGGCTCAAGCCGATTCGATTGGACCCTATGACGTCATTTTCCGTCATGAAATTTTTTCCGCCATTTTGAATTATTCGTAAAACCTACTTTTGCGAACTCGTCCTAGAGTTTTTACCCGATTGCCGCGAAAATTGGTATGTAGCATCTAGAGACCCTCACGGCAAAAAGTTATCAAAAGAATTTCGATAAACCAATCCGTTGTCGTATAGCGCGTCAACAAAATTTTCGTAGAGTGCAAAAAAAAAGATTTTAGGCTGTATCTTCGTCAAACTTAGGCCTATTGACACGACACTTGGTACTTGTGATGCCAGTCAGGAACTGAGTGTGCATGCACAGTTTCGTCGCAGCGCCACCTAGTGGCCAGACAGATGTTTTTTACACCTATAACTTTGGCTGTGATCAACGTATTTTGACGGGACTTGATTTTTAGGAGTCCTGAATAGTCGCCGAGTCCAACGATACCAAACATGCCAGATTTCGCCTTACGATTAGCCCTGAGCAGCAAAACAGCACTTAAAAAACACGCGCGAATATCTCCGCGAGCGTAATTCTGATCGACTCGAAAACATCATAGGAAGAATATTGCATTACCTTCTGAACAAAAAGTTCTATTGGCACTATATTAAAATTTTCATCAGAAATGGCCGAAAATGGCAAAAAACGAAAAATTACCTTTAAATTTTGTGTTTTTACACATAAATGGTTATAACTTCGTAACGCAAAGAGATTTTTTCACCATATTTGATACGCTGATGTACGACTACAGTCTGAGGCTACACAAAAAAAATTGTATGGTTGCACCACTAGTTGGCCTTATAATTGAACAAAACCTTTGAAATCAAGCCACCCTATGGTCATACAACTATTTCTTCACTAAACTAAAGTGTATAGTCATAAAACTAGCTAGATGTAACACAGTTATGAACTGAGGTTGCATGCACAACTTTGTCATTGCGCCACCTACTGGTTTTGAGATAGAAATATGGTATTTTTGCCTAAAACTACTCCAACAGTACATCTAAAATCTTGGGTCATCATGTATTATTCTTTCATGGCTTGGAGATCATTGGTGCATGCCAATTAACTCCCTAGCAACCAATTAGGATACCTTATCAACCCTTTTTACAAGAGCTATATCTCTGCATCAGAACATCGTAGAGACATGGGGGTGGTCTCTTTTGACTCATTAACACCACTGTAACATTTTGTGAGCTGAGAATTGCCACTGCAAGCACCACTCACATTTTCTTCAGTGTTCTAGTTGTCAATGCTCCTCGAGAAGAGAGGGAGAGATGACACTGAATGAAAACACAGCTTTTTTGCTGATAACTGTTATATTATTTAGTCTGAAATCAAGAGATTTTCCCAGGTTCTTTAAACTGCTCATCCGAATTCAACTTTACTTTCTTATGTGCCCTTTTTGGCTTGACCCCGGCATTGCTGCTTGCAGCTATATTTAGGGGTCAAGCCCAGAATGGGCGAAGACCCCTATTGTATCCGTTAGTTTTCTTTTTATTATTATTATTATAATAATTATTATTATTCCTCCGCCATTGCGGTCTATGGCAGCCCCTAGAACCGTACATAGGAAAGTTATGAAATTTGGCACACTGACAGAGGACAGTCCAAATAATATCCACAGCAAATTTGGAGTTTCTATCTCAAGCCCGCTAGCGCCACCAACAGTCCAAAGTTGCACTTACGTTTTTGCTTATAACTTCTGATCCGTAAGTCCTAGAAACGAAATTCTTGTCTCCTCTGATTCCTTGGCTCAAGCCGATTCGATTAGACCCTATGACGTCATTTTCCGTCATGAAAATTTTTCCGCCATTTTGAATTATTCGTAAAACCTACTTTTGCGAACTCGTCCTAGAGTTTTTGCCCGATTGCCACGAAAATCGGTATGCAGCATCTAGAGACACTCAAGGCAAAAAGTTATTAAAAGAATTTAGATAAACCAATCCGTTGTCGTATAGCGCGTCAACGAATTTTACGTAGAGCGCAAAATAACAGATTTTAGGCTGTATCTTCGTCAAACTTAGGCCTATTGACACGACACTTGGTACTTGAGATGACAGTGAGGAACTGAGTGTGCATGCACAATTTCGTGGCAGCGCCACCTAGTGGCCAGACTTATGTTTTAAACGCCTATAACTTTGGCTCAGATTGACGTATTTTCACGGGACTTGTTTCTTTGGAGTTCTGAATAGTTTCCGAGTCCAACGATACCAAACATGCCAGAATTCGCCTTACGGTTAACCCTGCGCAGCAAAGTAGCGCTTAAAAAACACGCGTTAATATCTCCGCGAGCGTTTTTCCGATCGACTTGAAAACACCATAGGAAGAACATTGCGTTACCTTCTGAACAAAAAGTTCTATTGGCGTTACATTAAAATTTTTATCAGAAATTGCCGAAAAATGCAAAAAACGAAAAATTACCTTAAATTTTGCATTTTTTACACATAAATGGCTATAACTTCGCAACGAAAAGAGATTTTTTCACCAGATTTGATACGCTGATGTACGACCACAGTCTGAGGCTACACAAAAATAATTTTATGCTTGCACCACTAGTTGGCCTTATAATTGAACAAAACCTTTGAAATCAAGCCACCCTATGGTCATACAACTGTTTCTTCAGTAAACTAAAGTGTATATTCATAAAACTAGCTAGATGTAACACAGTTATGACCTGAGGTTGCATGCACAATTTTGTCATTGCGCCACCTACTGGTTTTGAGATAGAAATATGGCATTTTTTGCCTAAAACTACTGCAACAACACATCTAAAACCATGAGTCATCATGGATTATTCCTTTCATGGCTTTGACTATAATCACTGGTGGTTGCCAATTCACTCCCTAGCAACCAATGAGAATACCTTATCAACTGTTTTTGCCAGAGCTTTTTCTCTGCATCAGAACATCGCAGAGACATGGGGGTGGGCTCTTTTGACTCGATAACACCACTGTAACATTTTGTGAGCTGAGTATTGCCACTAGAAGCACCACTCATTTTTACGTCAGTGTTCTAGTTATCAATGCTCGTCGAAAGAGAGGGAGAGATTTCACTAAATGAGAACAGCTTTTTTGCTGATAATTGTTATATTGTTTTGTCTGAAATCAAGAGATTTTCCTAGGTACTTTAAACTGCTCATCCGAAGTCAACTTTACTTTCTGCTGTGCCCTTTTTGGCTTGACCCCGGTGATTGCTGCTTGCAGCTATATTGGCAATTGTTTCTGTTAGTAAATTTTTCTTCTTCCGCCATTGCGGTCTATGGCAGCCCATAGAACCGTACGTAGGAAAGTTATGAAATTTGGCACACTGATAGAGGACAGTCCAATGTATTTCCACACCAAATTTGGACTGTCAATCTCAAACCCGCTAGCGCCACCAACAGTCCAAATTTGCACTTACGTTTTTGATTATAGCTTCTGACCCGTAAGTCCGAGAAACAAAATTCTTGTTTCCTCTGATTCCTTGGCTCAAGACGATTCGATTGGACCCTATGACGTCATTTTCCGTCATGAAAATTTTCCCGCCATTTTGAATTATTCGAAAAACCTACTTTTTCGAACTCGTCCTAGAGCTTTTGTCCGATTGCCACGAAAATTGGTATGTGTCATCTAGAGACACTCATGGCAAAAAGTTATCAAAAGAATTTCGATACAGCAATCCGTTGTCAAATACCACCTTAATGAATTTTACATAGAGCGCAAAAAAACTGTTTTTAGGCTGTATCTTCGTCAAACTTAGGCCTATTGACACGACACTTGGTACTTGTGATGCCAGTCAGTAAATGAGGGTGCATGCACAGTTTTGTTGCAGCGCCACCTAGTGGCCAGACAAATGATTTATACACCTATAACTTTGGCTGTGATAAACGTATTTTGACGGGACTTGATTTTTAGGAGTCCTGGGTAGTCGCCGAGTCCAACGATACCAAACATGCCAGATTTCGCCTTACGGTTAGCCGTGCGCAGCAAAACAGCACTTAAAAAACAAGCGCGAATATCTTCGCAAGCGTTATTCTGATCGACTCGAAAACACCATAGGAAGAATATAGCATTACCTTCTGAACAAAAAGTTCTATTGGCGTTATTTTAAAATTTTCATCAGAAATGGCCGAAAATTGCAAAAAACGAAAAATTACCTTTGAATTTTGTGTTTTTTACACATAAATGGTTATAACTTCGCAACGAAAAGAGATTTTTTCACCAGATTTGATACGCTGATGTACGAGCAGAGTCTGAGGTCACACAAAAACATTGGTATGCCTTCACCACTAGTTGGCCTTATAATTGGACAAAACCTTTCATATCAAGCAAGCCCTATAGTCATACAACTATTTCTTTGCTGAACTAAAGTGTATAGTCAGAAAACTAGCTAAATGTAACGCAGTCATGCTCTGAGGTTGCATGCACAATTTTGTCATAGCGCCACCTAGTGGCTTGGAGATAGAAAATAGCAATTTTTGCCTAAAACTACTGCAACAACACATCTAAAATCATAAGTCATCATGGATTCTTCATTTCATGGCTTGGACAATTATCACTGGTGGATGTGAATTTACTCTCTAGCAACCAATTAGAATACCTAATCAACTGTTTTTGAAAGAGCTTTTTCTCTGCATCAGAACATCGTAGAGACATGGGGATGGTCTCTTTTGACTGATTTAACTTGTTGTAACATGTTGTAACCCATGTTATGCCACTACATACATCACTCACATGTCCTTCAGTGCTCTAATGTTCCATGATTGTCAATAACAGAAGGACGATTGCATTAGACAAGAACATAGATTATTTTTGTTGATTACTTTTGCGTTTTTTTTTTCATTTGAAATCATGAGTTTTACCTAGGTTCTTCAGTATTCTTATCCAAACTCAACTTTACACCCTTCTGTGCCCTTTTCGGCTTGACCCCGGTATTGCTGCTTGCAGCTATATTTAGGGGTCAAGCCCCGAAGGGGCGAAGACCCCTATTGTATTTGTTAGTTTTCTTATTATTATTATTATTATTATTATTCTTCTTCTTCTTCTTCTTCCGCCATTGCGGTCTATGGCAGCCCATAGAACCGTACGTAGGAAAGTTATGAAATTTGGCACACTGATAAAGGACAGTCCAATGTGTCCCCACAGCAAATTTGGAGTCTCTAACTCCAACCCTCTAGCGCCACCAACAGTCTAAAGTTGCACTTACGTTTTTGTTTATAACTTCTGACCCATACGTCCTAGAAACGAAATTCTTGTTTCCTCTGATTCCTTGGCTCAAGACGATTCGACTGGACCCTATGACGTCATTTTCCGTCATGAAAATTTTTCCGCCATTTTGAATTATTCGTAAAACCTACTTTTGCGAACTCGTCCTAGAGCTTTTGCCCGATTTCCACGAAAATCGGTATGTAGCATCTACAGACCCTCACGGCAAAAAGTTATGGAATTCATGTCGATTCGCCAATCTGTTTGCGTAAACCGCGTCAACAAATTTTACGTAGAGTGCAAAAAAACGGATTTGAGGCTGTATCTTCGCCAAACTTAAGCCTATTGAAACGACACTTGGTACTTGTGATGCCAGTCAGGAACTGAGAGCGCATGCCCAGTTTCGTCGCAGCGCCACCTAGTGGTAAGACGAATGTTTTACACACCTATAACTTTGGCTGTGATCGACGTATTTTCATGGGACTTGTTTCCTTGGAGTCCTGAATAGTTGCCGAGTCCAACGATACCAAACATGCCAGAATTGGCCTTACGGTTAACCCTGCGCGGCAAAATAGCACTTAAAAAACACGCGCGAATATCTCCGCGAGCGTAATTCTGATCGACTCGAAAACATCATAGGAAGAATATTGCATTACCTTCTGAACAAAAAGTTCTATTGGCATTGTATTAAAATTTTCATCAGAAATGGCTGAAAATTGCAAAAAACGAAAAATTACCTTTAAATTTTGTGTTTTTACACATAAATGGCTATAACTTCGTAACGCAAAGAGATTTTTTTACCATATTTGATACCCTGATGTATGAGCATATTTTGAGGCCACACAAAAAAAATTGTATGCTTGCACCACTAGGTGGCCCTATAATTGAACAAAACCTTTGATATCAAGCCAGCCCTATGGTCATACAACTGTTTCTTCACTAAACTAAAGTGTATAGTCATAAAACTAGCTAGATGTAACACAGTTATGACCTGAGGTTGCATGCACAATTTTGTCATTGCGCCACCTACTGGTTTTGAGATAGAATAACGCATTTTTTGCCTAAAACTACTGCAACAACACTCCTAAAACCATGAGTCATCATGGATTATTCCTTTCATGGCTTTGACTATAATCACTGATGGTTGCCAATTCACTCCCTAGCAACCAATGAGAATACCTTATCAACCGTTTTTGCAAAAGCTATATCTCTGCATCGGAACACCGTAGAGACACGGGGGTGGGCTCTTTTCACTAATTAAACTTGGTTTAACTAGGTTCTTCAGTCTGCTTATCCAATCTCAATTTTACATCCTTTTGGGTCCTTTTCGGCTTGACCCCGGTATTGCTGCTTGCAGCTATATTTAGGGGTCAAGCCCCGAAGGGGCGAAGACCCCTATTGTATTTGTTAGTTTTCTTATTATTAGTTATTCTGGTTCTTCTTCCGCCATTGCGGTCTATGGCAGCCCATAGAACCGTACGTAGGAAAGTTATGAAATTTGGCACACTGATAAAGGACAGTCCAATGTGTCCCCACAGCAAATTTGGAGTCTCTATCTCTAACCCTCTAGCGCCACCAACAGTCCAAAGTTGCACTTATGTTTTTGCTTATAACTTCTGATCCGTATGTCCTAGAAACGAAATTCTTGTTTCTTCTGATTCCTTGGCTCAAGACGATTCGATTTGACCCTATGACGTCATTTTCCGTCATAAAAATTTTTCCGCAATTTTGAATTATTCGTAAAACCTACTTTTGCGAACTCGTCCTAGAGCTTTTGCCCGATTTCCACGAAAATTGGTATGTAGCATCTACAGACCCTCACGGCAAAAAGTTATGGAATTCATGTCAATTCGTCCATCAGTTTCCGTAAACCACGTCAACAAATTTTACGTAGAGCGCAAAAAAACAGATTTTAGGCTGTATCTTCGTCAAACTTTGGCCTATTGACACGACACTTGGTACTTGTGATGCCAGTCAGGAACTGAGTGTGCATGCACAGTTTCGTCGCAGCGCCACCTAGTGGCCAGACAGATGTTTTTTACACCTATAACTTTGGCTGTGATCTACGTATTTTGACGGGACTTGATTTTTAGGAGTCCTGAATAGTCGCAGAGTCCAACGATACCAAACATGCCAGATTTCGCTTTACGGTTAGCCCTGCGCAGCAAAACAGCACTTAAAAAACACGCGCGAATATCTCCGCGAGCGTAATTCTGATCGACTCGAAAACATCATAGGAAGAATATTGCATTACCTTCTGAACAAAAAGTTTTATTGGCGTTATATTAAAAATTTTATCAGAAATGGCTGAAAATTGCAAAAAACGAAAAATTACCTTTAAATTGTGCATTTTTTACACATAAATGGTTATAACTTCGCAACGAAAAGAGATTTTTTCACCAGATTTGATACGCTGATGTACGACCACAGTCTGAGGCCACACAAAAAAATTGGTATGCCTGAACCACTAGGTGGCCCTATAATTGAACAAAATCTTACATATCAAGCAAGCCCTGTGGTCATACAACTATTTCTTCACTAAACTAAAGTGTATAGTTATAAAACTAGCTATATGTAACACAGTTATGAACTAGGTTGCATGCACAACTTTGTCATTGCGCCACCTAGTGGTTTTGAGATAGAAATATGGTATTTTTGCCTAAAACTACTCCAACAGTACATCTAAAATCTTGGGTCATCATGTATTATTCCTTTCATGGCTTGGAGATCATTGGTGCATGCCAATTAATTCCTTAGCAACCAATTAGGATACCTTATCAATCCTTTTTACAAGAGCTATATCTCTGCATCAGAACATCGTAGAGACATGGGGGTGGTCTCTTTTGACTCATTAACACCACTGTAACATGTTGTGAGCTGAGAATTGCCACTGCAAGCACCACTCACATTTTCTTCAGTGTTCTAGTTGTCAATGCTCCTCGAGAAGAGAGGGAGAGATTACACTGAATGAAAACACAACTTTTTGCTGATAACTGTTATATTACTTAGTCTGAAATCAAGAGATTTTCTTAGGTTCTTTAAACTGATCATCCGAATTCAACTTTACTTTCTTCTGTGCCCTTTTTGGCTTGACCCCGGCATTGCTGCTTGCAGCTATATTTATTATTAGTTATTCTTCTTCCGCCATTGCGGTCTATGGCAGCCCATAGAACCGTACGTAGGAAAGTTATGAAATTTGGCACACTGATAAAGGACAGTCCAATGTGTCCCCACAGCAAATTTGGAGTCTCTATCTCTAACCCGCTAGCGCCACCAACAGTCCAAAGTTGAACTTATGTTTTTGCTTATAACTTCTGATCCGTAAGTCCTAGAAATGAAATTCTTGTTTCCTCTGATTCCTTGGCTCAAGACGATTCGATTGGACCCTATGACGTCATTTTCCGTCATGAAATTTTTTCCGCCATTTTGAATTATTCGTAAAACCTACTTTTGCGAACTCGTCCTAGAGTTTTTACCCGATTGCCGCGAAAATTGGTATGTAGCATCTAGAGACCCTCACGGCAAAAAGTTATCAAAAGAATTTCGATAAACCAATCCGTTGTCGTATAGCGCGTCAACAAAATTTTCGTAGAGCGCAAAAAAACAGATTTTAAGCTGTATCTTCGTCAAACTTAGGCCTATTGACACGACACTTGGTACTTGTGATGCCAGTCAGGAACTGAGTGTGCATGCACTGTTTCGTCGCAGCGCCACCTAGTGGCCAGACAGATGTTTTTTACACCTATAACTTTGGCTGTGATCAACGTATTTTGACGGGACTTGATTTTTAGGAGTCCTGAATAGTCGCCGAGTCCAACGATGCCAAACATGCCAGTTTTCGCCTTACGGTTAGCCCTGCGCAGCAAAACAGCACTTAAAAAACATGCGCGAATATCTCCGCGAGCGTAATTCTGATCGACTCGAAAACATCATAGGAAGAATATTGCATTACCTTCTGAACAAAAAGTTCTATTGGCACTATATTAAAATTTTCATCAGAAATGGCCGAAAATTGCAAAAAACGAAAAATTACCTTTAAATTTTGTGTTTTTACACATAAATGGTTATAACTTCGTAACGCAAAGAGATTTTTTCACCATATTTGATACGCTGATGTACGACCACAGTCTGAGGCTACACAAAAAAAATTGTATGGTTGCACCACTAGTTGGCCTTATAATTGAACAAAACCTTTGAAATCAAGCCACCCTATGGTCATACAACTGTTTCTTCACTAAACTAAAGTGTATAGTCATAAAACTAGCTAAATGTAACACATTTATGACCTGAGGTTGCATGCACGAATTTTGTCATTGCGCCACCTACTGGTTTTGAGATAGAATATGGCATTTTTTGCCTAAAACTACTGCAACAACACATCTAAAACCATGAGTCATCATGGATTATTCCTTTCATGGCTTTGACTATAATCACTAGAGGATGTCCAATTACTCTCTAGCAACCAATGAGAATACATTATCAACTGTTTTTGCAAGAGCTTTTTCTCTGTATCAGAACATCACAGAGACATGGGGATGGTCTCTTTTGACTCTTTTAACTTGTTGTAACATGTTGTGACCCATGTTTGCCCACTGTAAGCATCACATACATGTCCTTCAGTGCTCTAATGTTCCATGATTGTCAATAACCGAAGGACAGTTGCAGTAGACAAGAATATAGATTATTTTTGTTGATTACCTTTGCGTTTTTTCATCTGAAATCATTAGGTTTACCTAGGTTCTTCGGTCTGCTTATCCAAACGCAACTTTACATCCTTCTGTGCCCTTTTCGGCTTGACCCCGGTATTGCTGCTTGCAGCTATATTGGCAATTGTTTCTGTTAGTAAATTTTTCTTCTTCCGCCATTGCGGTCTATGGCAGCCCATAGAACCGTACGTAGGAAAGTTATGAAATTTGGCACACTGATAGAGGACAGTCCAAATAATATCCACAGCAAATTTGGAGTCTCTATCTCAAGCCCACTAGCGCCACCAACAGTCCAAAGTTGCACTTACGTTTTGTCTTATAACTTCTGAACCGTAAGTCCCAGAAATGAAATTCTTGTTTCCTCTGATTCCTTGGCTAAAGACGATTCGATTAGACCCTATGACGTCATTTTCCGTCATGAAAACTTTTCCGCCATTTTGAATTATTTGTTAAACCTACTTTTGCGAACTCGTCCTAGAGTTTTTGCCCGTTTGCCTCAAAAATCGGTATGCAGCATCTAGAGACACTCAAGGCAAAAAGTTATTAAAAGAATTTCGATAAACCAATCCGTTGTCGTATAGCGCGTCAACGAATTTTAGGTAGCGCGCACAATAACAGATTTTAGGCTGTATCTTCGCCAAACTTAGGCCTATTGACACGACACTTGGTACTTGAGATGCCAGTCAGGAACTGAGGGTGCATGCACAGTTTCGTTGCAGCGCCACCTAGTTGCCAGACGAATGTTCTATACGCCTATAACTTTGGCTGCGATAAAAGTATTTTCACGGGACTTGATTTTTTGGAGTCCTGAGTAGTCGTCGAGTCCAACGATACCAAACATGCCAGGTTTCGTCATACGGTTAGCCCTGTGCAGAAAAATAGCACTTAAAAAACACTCGCGAATATCTCTGCGAGCGTTATTCCGATCGACTCAAAAACACCATAGGAAGAACATTGCATTACCTTCTGAACAAAAAGTTCTATTGGTGTTATATTAAAATTTTCATCAGAAATGGCCGAAAAATGCAAAAAACGAAAAATTACCTTTAAATTTAGCATTTTTTACACATAAATGGTTATAACTTCGCAACAAAAAGAGATTTTTTCACCGGATTTGATATGCTGATGTACGACCACAGTCTGAGGCTACACAAAAAAAATGTATGCTTGCACCACTAGTTGGCCTTATAATTGAACAAAACATTTGAAATCAAGCCACCCTATGGTAATACAACTGTTTCTTCACTAAACTAAAGTGTATAGTCATAAAACTAGCTAGATGTAACACAGTTATGACCTGAGGTTGCATGCACAATTTTGTCATTGCGCCACCTACTGGTTTTGAGATAGAAATATGGCATTTTTTGCCTAAAACTACTGCAACAACACATCTAAAACCATGAGTCATCATGGATTATTCCTTTCATGGCTTTGACTATAATCACTTGTGGTTGCCAATTCACTCCCTGGCAACCAATGAGAATACCTTATCAACCGTTTTTGCAAGAGCTATATCTCTGCGTCAGAACATCGTAGAGACACGGGGGTGGGCTCTTTTGACTTATTAACACCACTGTAACATTTTGTGAGCTGAGTATTGCCACTGCAAGCACCACTCATTTTTACTTCAGTGTTCTAGTTATCAATGCTCGTTGAAAGAGAGGGAGAATTGTCAATAAATGAGAACACAGCTTTTTTGCTGATAACTGTTATATTGTTTTGTCTGAAATCAAGGGATTTTCCTAGGTTTTTTAAACTGCTCATCCGAAGTCAACTTTACTTTCTGCTGTGCCTTTTTGGCTTGACCCCGGTGATTGCTGCTTGCAGCTATATTTCTTTTTCTTTTTCTTCCGCCATTGCGTCTATGGCAGCCCATAGCAGCTTACATAGGAAAGTTATGAAATTTTGCACACTGATAGAGGACTGTCCAAAAAGTCTCCACAACAAATTTGGAGTCTTAATCTCTAACCCGCTAGCGCCACCAACAGTCCAAAGTTGCACTTATGTTTTTGCTTATAACTTCTGATCCATAAGTCCTATAAACAAAATTCTTGCTTCCTCTGATTCCTTGGCTCAAGACGATTCGATTGGACCCTATGACGTCATTTTCCGTCATGAAAATTTTTCCGCCATTTTGATTTATTCATTAAACCTACTTTTGCGAACTTGTCCTAGAGCTTTTGCCCAATTTCCACGAAAAACGGTATGTAGCATCTGGAGACACTCAGGGCAAAAAGTTATTAAAAGAATTTTGATAAACCATTCCGTTTTCGTATAGCGCGTCAACAAATTTTACGTAGAGCACAAAAAAACAGGTTTTAGTGTGTATCTTCGCCAATCTTATGTCTATTGATGCCACACTTGGTAGATGTGATGCCAGTGAGGATCTGAGGGGGCATGCAGAGTTTCGTCACAGCGCCACCTATTGGTCATACGAATGTTGTACATGCTTATAACTTTGGCTCTGATCTGTGTTTTTTCACGGGACTTGTTTCGCTGAAGTCCAGAATAGTTGCCGAGTCCAACGTTACCAAACATGCCAGATTTCGCTTTACGGTTAGCCCTGCGCAGCAAAACAGCACTTAAAAAACACGCGCGAATATCTCCGCGAGCGTAATTCTGATCGACTCGAAAACATCATAGGAAGAATATTGCATTACCTTCTGAACAAAAAGTTCTATTGGCGTTGTATTAAAATTTTCATCAGAAATGGCCGAAAATTGCAAAAAAAGAAAAATTACCTTTAAATTTTCTGTTTTTACACATAAATGGTTATAACTTCGTAACGCAAAGAGATTTTTTCACCATATTTGATACGCTGATGTACGACCACAGTCTGAGGCTACACAAAAAAAATTGTATGCTTGCACCACTAGTTGGCCTTATAATTGAATAAAACCTTTGAAATCAAGCCACCCTATGGTCATACAACTGTTTCGTCACTAAACTAAAGTGTATAGTCATAAAACTAGCTAGATGTAACACAGTTATGACCTGAGGTTGCATGCACGAATTTTGTCATTGCGCCAGCTACTGGTTTTGAGATAGAATATGGCATTTTTTTGGCCTAAAACTACTGCAACAACACATCTAAAACCATGAGTCATCATGGATTATTCCTTTCATGGCTTTGACTATAATCACTAGTGGATGTCCATTTACTCTCTAGCAACCAATGAGAATACCTTATCAACTGTTTTTGCAAGAGCTTTTTCTCTGCATCAGAACATCGCAGAGACATGGGGATGGTCTCTTTTGACTCTTTTAACTTGTTGTAACATGTTGTGACCCATGTTTGCCCACTGTAAGCATCACATACATGTCCTTCAGTGCTCTAATGTCCCATGATTGTCAATAACCGAAGGACAGTTGCAGTAGACAAGAACATAGATTATTTTTGTTGATTACTTTTGCGTTTTTTCATCTGAAATCATTAGGTTTACCTAGGTTCTTTGGTCTGCTTATCCAAACACAACTTTACATCCTTCTGTGCCCTTTTCGGCTTGACCCCGGTGATTGCTGCTTGCAGCTATATTTAGATTTCCATGTGTTACACATCGTTGGAAAGCTTAGAAACTGCACTTTCAGAATCTGTGAATAACTCAAAATCGTCCAGATCAGAGTTGTGTCCCTAGTACTTTCCGTGACTGGTCGCAAATCTTTGATAATGCAGGTCTCTCATTTATTGTGCACAAATATTGCAACTGTTGTTATATTTCAATTCAATTCAATTTTATTTATATAGCGCTTTTCACAATTGTTAATTGTTGCAAAGCAGCTTTACATGAGTAGATGTAGAGGAGAACACTGAAAATCAATAGATAGTATAAGAAGTAGAATATAGCGGCTAAGGATAAACCAAGCGAGTGTATTACTGAGTGTGTTTACATGCACAGAATAAGCGGATAACTATCAAAAATCTGCTTATTATAGAAAACTGTTTTCATGCGTTTACATGCAAATCAATAAACCGGCTATGCAGACAACTGCGTTTACATGGTACTTGGAGAATTATCAGTTTTCTCGCAGGCAGTGACGTCACCACCTATAGTACATAGTAGTCGATCAAAAAGCCTCGAACATTTTTTGGTAAATCATTCCAGAGCTTAGGGGCCAAGTAGGAAAAGGATCTACCATCTTTAGACACTTTTGATATTCAAGGGATAATTAAGTAACCAGAATTTTGTGATCGCAGTTTACGTGGTGGATTGTATTCTGATAGTAGTTCTTTAATATACGAGGGCGCTAGGCCATTAAAGGCTTTGTAGGTGATTAGTAATATTTTAAATTGTATGCGATATTTAACTGGTAGCCAGTGTAAAGATGCCAGAATTGGACTAATGTGGTCATACTTTTTAGATCAAGTAAGCACTCTTGGGGCTGCGTTTTGAACCAGCTGTAGCTTGTTTACCTGATTTGCATTGTATCCCCCGAGTAACGAGTTACAGTAGTCTATTCTAGAGGTCATAAAAGCATGGATAAGATTTTCTGCATCTGATGCAGACAGCATATGGCGTATTTTTTAGATATTTCTAAGATGTAAGAATGCTGTGCGGCAGACGTTGGAGATATGACTATCTATTTTTTTATTGCTACGTGGCAAACAAGTTACCAGTAGGTTCAGTAGATTCTCAGAAAACAAATGAGACCCAGCATTCATGATATGCACGCTCTTAAGGCTGTGCAATTGGGCAATTAGTTGAATTAGTTGAAAGGGGTGTGTTCAAAAAAATAGCAGTGTGGCATTCAATCACTGAGAAATCAATTTTGTGAAGAAACAGGTGTGAATCAGGTGGCCCCTATTTAAGGATGAAGCCAACACTTGTTGAACATGCATTTGAAAGCTGAGGAAAATGGGTCGTTCAAGACATTGTTGAGAAGAACAGCGTACTTTGATTAAAAAGTTGATTGGAGAGGGGAAAACCTATAAAGAGGTGCAAAAATGATAGGCTGTTCAACTAAAATGATCTCCAATGCCTT
Organism: Paramisgurnus dabryanus; assembly: GCF_030506205.2. Classification (NCBI taxonomy): domain Eukaryota; kingdom Metazoa; phylum Chordata; class Actinopteri; order Cypriniformes; family Cobitidae; genus Paramisgurnus; species Paramisgurnus dabryanus. The sequence continues at coordinate 3,273,713 of NC_133352.1, forward strand.
AAAATGGAGAGCAAAACCAGAGAGACGTGGAAGAAAACGGAAGACAACCATCAAAATGGATAGAAGAATAACCAGAATGGCAAAGGCTCAGCCAATGATCACCTCCAGGATGATCAAAGACAGTCTGGAGTTACCTGTAAGCATAGGTGTCATTTACACTGGGGACGCTGGGGACATGTCCCCACCACTTTTTGAAATGGCTGATTTTGTCCCCACCACTTTTTAAAAGCATTTGGTTAAAATGTTCTGAAAAATCAAACAATACCTCTGCGACTTACACTGCAAAAATGACTTTCTTACTTAGTATTTTTGTCTTGTTTTTAGTAGAAATATCTAAAAATTCTTAAATCAAGATGCTTTTTCTTGATGAGCAAAATGACCTAAGAAAATAAGTCTAGATTTTAGACAAAAAATATACAATTAAGGTGAATTTGTGATTAAAACAAGCAAAAATATCTGCCAATGGGGTGAGAGAAAAATCTAAAAATAAGATTTATTTTGTCTTAAACACTTAATTTAAGCAAAATTTGTAAGTTTTAAGCACAAATTCACTTAAATTCTATAGTTTTGTCTAAAAACTAGACCTATTTTCTTACATAATTTTGCTCATCAAGAAAATACATCTTGATTTAAGAATTTTTAGATATTTCTACTGAAAACAAGACAAAAATAAATAAGAATGTCAAATTTTCAAGAAAAAAATTCTTAGTATTTTTGTCTTGTTTTCAGTAAAAATATCTAAAAATTCTTAAATTAAGATGCTTTTTCTTGATGAGCAAAAATCATTTTTAGACCAAAAATACCAAATGTAAGTGATTTTGTGCATAAAACAAGCAAAAAAAAAATCTGCCAATGGGGTAAGCAATTTTTTTCTTGAATTTGTCTTGAATTTAGTGTTTAAGAAAAATTGTCAAGATTTTTTGTTTACCCCATTGGCAGATTTTTTTGCTTGTTTTATGCACACAATCACTTACGTTTGGTATTTTTAGTCTAAAAACTAGACTTATTTTCTTGGGTCATTTTGCTCATCTAGAAAAAGCATCTTAATTTAAGAATTTTTAGATATTTTTACTGAAAACAAGACAAAAATACTAAGAACATTTTTTCTTGAAAATCATTTTTTGCAGTGTACGACTGGTTTGGTGGTCCAGGGTCACATATGTTGCGTTGTGTGCTTGCTTATAGTGTGTTTTCTTTTACATATGTAATGAATTTCATTGTAATCATTGACTTATTTACAGTACTACTGTTATCTACAATCTACTGTTACAGTATGGTGCTTTGGCAGTGTTCGGTTGAGCTGGTGTTGCAGGGACTGTTACATGTGCAATCGACATTGTTGAGGGGTTTTATGCTGAGTATTTTTGTGTTGTTGACCTACCTACACTCTGCCCATTTTTGATGTAATATTGAATATCTGCCCAAATATTGAATATTTTTCCCGTCCTGCTGTAATGTTTTTTCATCGGATCTTTTGTCCCCACCACTTTTCAACACAAACTGACGCCCATGCCTGTAAGTACTGTGACAGTTAGAAGACGTCTGTGTGAAGCTAATCTATTTTCAAGAATCCCCCGCAAAGTCCCTCTGTTAAAAAAAAGGCATGTGCAGAAGAGGTTACAATTTGCCAAAGAACACATCAACTGGCCTAAATAGAAATGAAGGAACATTTTGTGGACTGATGAGAGTAAAATTGTTCTTTTTGGGTCCAAGGGCCACAGGCAGTTTTTGAGACGACCCCCAAACTCTGAATTCAAGCCACAGTACACAGTGAAGACAGTGAAGCATGGAGCATGATATGGGCATGTTTCTCCTACTATGGTGTTAGGCCTATTTATCGCATACCAGGGATCATGGATCAGTTTGCATATGTAAAAATACTTGAAGAGGTCATGTTGCCCTATGCTGAAGAGGACATGCCCTTGAAATGGTTGTTTCAACAAGACAATGACCCAAAACACACTAGTAAACGGGCAAAGTCTTGGTTCCAAACCAACAAAATGAATGTTATGGAGTGGCCAGCCCAATCTACAGACCTTAATCCAATTGAGAACTTGTGGGGTGATATCAAAAATGCTGTTTCTGAAGCAAAACCAAGAAATGTGAATGAATTGTGGAATGTTGTTAAAGAATCATGGAGTGGAATAACAGCTGAGAGGTGCCACAAGTTGGTTGACTCCATGCCACACAGATGTCAAGCAGTTTTAAAAAACTGTGGTCATACAACTAAATATTAGTTGAGTGATTCACAGGATTGCTAAATCCCAGAAAAAAAATGTTTGTACAAAATAGTTTTGAGTTTGTACAGTCAAAGGTAGACACTGCTATTTTTTTGAACACACCCCTTTCAACTAATTGCCCAATTGCACAGCCTTAAGAGCGTGCATATCATGAATGCTGGGTCTTGTTTGTTTTCTGAGAATCTACTGAACCTACTGGTAACTTGTTTGCCACGTAGCAATAAAAAATATACTAAAAACCTTGATTATTCTGGTTAGTCACATTGTACTGCTATTATTTTGAACAAGACTGTACAAGGTCTTATCCTTTACAACTGTTTGTATTAAATTGTATTTCATTATCAAACTATAAGACTACTTCCTAATTTCCAACATGATCTCACAAAGTTCCGTGGTATAGTCACAGAATATTTTGCACTTTTATCCGTGTCATTGTCACGGATCTCCGCATTTCTGTACCACAGACTTTCTTTTTCGTGTCATTTTCACATAGATTATTCAATTGTTTTTCCTATTTTTAAACCAAATTTCGCGTGGGTTTGGGGTTAGATTTGGGTTTTGGGTTAGGATGTCACTTTAACAAATGGTTTATACTATTTTTTCCAGACTTTTAAACAATTGTTGCCTGACGCTAGGGTTAGGAGTTGGGTTTGGATGTCATTTTATGTTACAGAAAGTCGTTCTAACCCCAAACCCACGCGAAAATTGTAAGAAAATAGGAAAAACAATTGAGTTAACCAATACTTGAAACTGACACGGAAAAGAAAGTCCATGGTAAAGACACAGAAAAATGCGAAGATCCGTGACAATGACAATGAATTTCAGTATGCAACATGCTACTCAAAATTGTAAAACCTCAAAAATAACTTAAATTTCATGCTCTATCAAGCCTCTCACAGGCAGTCGATGCAGGAAGAGGTGTATTAGACCTTGTTTACACTGTCAGTCCAAATCCAATTTTGGTGCATATCCAAAACATTTAGAACATGTGAACGGCTAAAAACCACATGAAATCTGTTTTTTCGAATCCGTTTCAGGCTACATCCAGAGGTGGTTTGAAATCCAGCCTGACCGTCCTGATCGCATTTGTGTAGCTTTTCGGTTACGTCATGCTGTCACGTCACATAAAATACGTCAGACGTCGAGGCAGATTGTCGTGCCAGCGCAATGTCATTGCCATAGAAACAGTGCAGATAATCCGAAAAACGTCTACAAGACGCACAGATCGGATCTGAACAGTTGTGATACACAATGTGGACAGTGAGTCTGTCAAATTAGATATGCACCAAAATCAGATTTGGACTGACAGTGTGAACAAGGTATTAGTCTTGATAGAGAGGCTGCAAACAGCAGGGAACGTGTCACATTTTATGTGTTGTCGGTTTCAATAAAGTGAAAAAATCTTCATAGATGAACTGTTGGCCAATTCCTTAGTGTGGTCCAAAAGCTCCAGAATAAATAACATTTGAACTAAACTGGCCATCAGCGCAATTCAATTGGTTTGATAGAGCAAGGGAAAACAGATCTCTAAAATAGAAGTACTTTTTGACTGTAAATAAAATTTTAAGGAGTATAAAAGTAATTTTTTTCTTAAAAAAATGTAATCAAGTAAAAGTATTGATTTTTAATTGTACTCAAGTAAAGTAAAAAAACCCAAAATAATACTTAAGTACAGTAATCAAGTAAAATTACTCAAGTACTTTACACCTCTGGTCTATTGAGTAGGATTCTGTGATCTATTGTGTCAAAGGCTGCACTAAGGTCTAGTAATATAAGGATTGAGATTTCACCATGATCGGATGGTGATAGGAGGTCATTTGTAACTCTAAGCAGCGCTGTTTCTGTGCTAAGGTGGGGCCTGAATCCTGATTGGAACTTTTCATATGTACTATTACACTGACACTACATGAAATACCTCTTTTAGTAATTTTGAGGGAACGGGGTCTAATGTACAGGACGATGATTTAGATGACGTTATTAATTTAGAGAGCTCTTCTATTGTAGTAGGTTTAAATGACTCAAGATGTTTGTATGATAATCTAGTGGTAAATGTACTATAGGGTAGAGTGGTGGCTGCTTGCGTAGTTTCTATGTTTTCTCGAATAAACATAATTTTGTTAGTAAAGAAGTTCATGAAGTTGTTACTATTGTGTTGGAGTTTACTATTGGTTTCTGTTTGTTCTTTGTTTCTAGTCAGTTTCGCAACTGTGCTAAAGAGGAAACGAGGGTTGTTATGATTTTCTTTAATAAGCGTACTGAGATGGGTAGATCTGGCGGTTTTAATAGCCTGTCTGTAGTGTTGAACACTCTCTTTCCATGCTGAACGCCATCCTCTAACTTTGTGTTTCGGTAGTTTCTTTCCATTTTTCTAGCTACTTTTTTAAGGGCTGCAGTATGATGGTTATACCATGGAGCTGGCGTTTTTTCTTTGATTCTCTTTTTTCGAATGGGAGCAATGGCATCCATCATGCTAGAGCAAACGTTGTTCAGGTTTTCTATTATAATATCCAGATCTTCACGGTTATCTGCTACATGTTTCATTTGAGACAGGTCTGGAAGAGTGCTAATAAAGCTATCTTTAGTGATGGAAATGATTGTTCTGGCTAATCTGTAGCATGTTGTAGACTGAGCGGTCCTATCTAGAAGTATTGAGCATGACACAAGGCAATGGTCTGAAACGGCATCACTCTGGGGTGATATTTCGATGTCATTAATATTGAGTCCGAGTGACAGAATTAAGTCTAATGTGTGCTTACGAGTATGCGTGGGCCCTGACACGGTTTGTTTAATACCGAGAGAATTTAGAACATCGATAAACGCACGTCCTAATGCATCTTTTGAGTTATCCACATGGATATTAAAATCTCCAACGATAAGAGCTTTATCTACAGTGACTGTAAGCTCAGATAAGAAGTCTGCTATTTCTTTAAGAAAATCTGAGTGGTGGCCCGGAGGCCTATATATGTTAGCTAAAATGAACGAAAGCTGTTTGTTGTTACGATCAGTTATTTCCATATTTAACAGTATTATTTCAAACGAATTAAATTTTAGTTTGGATTTATGGTTTACTTTGAAAATTTTGTTGTATATTGTAGCTACACCACCCCCTCTCCCTTTTAGACGAGGAACGTGTTTATAATAATAGTCTTGTGGGGTGGATTCGTTTAAACTAATTTAATCGTCTGCTTTAAGCCAGGTCTCTGTTAAACAGTGTGCATCTAAGTTTTGGTTCTTCATTGGTAAGCGATCTAATGTTAAGAAGGCCGAATTTTAACATTTGAGTTTCATCTGTTAATGTATTGTGTTCTAATTTTATGTTAATAAGATTTGTACGAGACGAGGTAAACGGTGCTCTGTATTTATTTGTTCGAGGAACAGACACAGTCGAGATGTGTTGGTACTCTGGTAAAAAAGGCTCTATGTGGTGGGATATATGTGATCTTGACATGTCAAGGCAGCTAACAGACTGATGGGTAAGCCGATCTGTCTGTTTCCTGACCTGGGCCCTGGATAGTTAGACAATATCAAAAGTAAGACTATTGGTCAGATTTCTAGAGAGTATAGCACTTCCTTTCGGAGACAGATGGAGGCCATCTCTCTTTAGCAGGTCAGGTCTTCTCCAGAAATGCGTCTAATTGTCCATAAACCCTACGTTATGCTGAGGGCACCACTTTGACATCCAGCCATGAAGAGACACTAATCTACTGTAAGTTTCATCCCCCCGGTAGGCGGGGAGGGGACCAGAGCAAATTACATTGTCTGACATTGTTTTTGCAATTTCACACACCTCTTTAATAGTATATTTGGTGATCTCCGACTGGCGGAGTCTAGTTTCATTCATGCCGGCGTGAATAACAATCTTAGAAAATGTATGTTTAGCATTAGCCAGCATTTTAAGTTTTGATCTAATGTCAGATGCTCTGGCTCCCGGTATGCAATCGACTATGGTGGCTGGTGCCTCAATGTCAACGTTCCTGAGTATAGAATCTCCAATAACCAGGGCACTTTTAACAGATGTCTCAGCCACAGAGCTGCCAACTTCTGAGTTCAGCTTGGAGTGAGATTTTTATTTTTTTGTGGTAATAATTTTTAAGTCCTTAACCAATTGATAATAGTGTGGATTTTAGCTATTTCTGTATAAAATAGTTGGAAAAACTGCGTAAAAATGGATTACAATACAAATCGAATCATATTTTACAAGTTAAATTGAAATAAAAGCTTTTACTGAGTTTAACTGACTGAAATTAGAGTCTTTATTATTATTTCATACACTTCTATTATGCTTTCCTTCTGATAAAAGTGCCAAAAAAGTTCTTAAAATCTAATGAATAGGCTACTGGTCTCTTTAAAATGTATAACTGCAGATAACAGCAGCTTTGATTCAGTTTATCCACTGAGAAAGAGAAGCATAAAGTGATGATTTGTGATTTATTTGTGATAGAGGGACTGTCACAATCAAATAAACAAAATGAGTACTTTATATTAAACTAAAGCAACAGATAATGTGCATGTCAAGACCATATAATTATATTTCGTATATATTATTGTTTATAGATGACTTTTTTCTCTTTTATTAAAAACTGTCACAGCAAACATCACACAGGCTTGTACTGATTACAGACATGCACACGCGGGTGAGGGTTGATTAAAATTGCTGTTTTCTGAGGGTATCTGTGTGCGTGGAATCCGGGCAGGTCTCTGCTTCTCATCCAGACCTTGACGAATTGTGTGTTCGACTGTTTTTTTTTTTTTTTTTATTAAGAAAATATAAACAAAACAATTGTTGTACATACAACACAATGAAACTGCTCAAGTAATATTTCAAGTGCTAGGGGGTGGTATCAAAAACAAACAATATTATAAAAAGACTTTGAAGAGAGTACATACTTGTAAAATATGGATAGCTTTGCGGTTTTTTGATGGCAATATCGAATCAATATAACACTTAACTTCATTTTTAAAAGCAATAAAACATGTTTTTTTTTCCTGACATTTTACACTTGTGGATGTGAAATTTTGCCATGAAAATAAAAAAATTGATAAAATAAGTATGGGTCTGTTTATCAGTAATACCTAAAAGAACATCTTTCCACTGTAAAGTAAAGCTTTCTTCAACATTTTCAATAATAAAATTAAGTACATTTTGCCAGAAAAGAAATAAATGAGGACAATGCCAAAATAAATGAATAGCTGTCTCTGGTTTCTGCTTACAAAAGCTACATCTTTCATCTATATCTTTTTTAAACTTGGTTAAATAATGTTTAGCCGGATATATTCTGTGAAGGAGTTTAAAAGATACTTCTTTAACTTTGTTTGTTAAGAGATAGCGATTGGGCAGAAGCCAGACTTTTTTCCAGTCAACATCACTTATAAATTGATTCCAAAACGAAATTACGTTTGGTCTCGAAACAATATCCTTCTGGAAAAGGGCTCTAATTGATCTATTATAATTAATATAATGACCAGAGAAACAAATTTTACCTACAAATGTATGAATTGGAGAGAGGGGTGAGAGTTGCTGGTAATCTAATCTTTTTTGCTGTTTGAACAACATGCATATCTTGGAAGAAATTGCACCAAAAACAGTTGCAAATTCCTTTGGTGGTATGGGTATATTATATTTTGCCATAAATTCTTCATAAGTAAAAAGAAGGCCATCTGAATTAAATAACTGGTCTACCAAAATAATATTATTTCGAAACCATTTTTCAAAGAAAATAGTCTTTTGTTTAAATAGAATGTCCTTATTATTCCAGATAAAGTAGTGATGGGGTGAAAAGTTGTGCTTGTAAATCAAATTCCATGCTAGAAAAGCTTGACGATGAAATGCAGAAAGTTTCACAGGTATTTTGTTAACATCAAAATTGCAAACAAGGAAAAAATTAACACCACCCAAACTGGATAAAACATGAAGGGGAATAATATTCCAAATAGAGGCTGGATACTTAACCATTTGTCTAATCCAGTTAATTTTAAACGTGTTGTTTAATGTAGTGAAGTTTAGAAAATTGAGACCACCATTTTCATACGAGTTCATTAAAACCGTTTTTCTTATATAATGTATCCTATTTTTCCAAATAAAGTTAAAGAGCACCAATTATGCTAATAAATTAGCACGTTAGCACGTTATTGTAATATCCCATAGTACATACATGTTATTAAAACTTGAACTAATGCACTGTGAGTCTTATAAATTGCTTACATACCTCACCAATTTCTGCATGTCTGGAAAACGCTCGGATTTAGTTCCTGTCTCCGCCTCCCAAAATGTCTAGTGTATTCGGATTGGTCAGATGACTACTCAACTGTTATTGGTCAACTGGGTTCGGCGTGTGTTTGAAAGGTTACGCCCCTGACTACGCGTGGGTTTTCCGGTTCTGACTGAGAGTCACAGGCAACGTAAACAAGCGCTATATTTCTCTATAAACGATGGTGTCTGTACTGTACTGCCTTACCACTTCAAGCTCGATCCAGAGAGTTCAGACGGCCGTTACGATATAAACGATCTCCGTCAATGAACGCGATTGGATTTAACTTTTTTAGGTGTCCTTAGCTCTGCCAGAATGCTAAACGAAGACGAAAATGTGTTGCAAAGACATCCAAAAGGTAATTATAACGTACTACATTACTTTGCAAACTATATGGAAACACCAAATGTAGCACATAGAAAGTATTTTTTGAAATGATTATAAAACAATTTCACTTATTAACATTATTTTACTATAGTAAACTTTATTATAAAAGCCTGCTTACATACTATATTACTGTGCAAACTATATGGAAACACCAAATGTAGCACATAGAAAGTATTTGTTGAAATGATTATAAAACTATTTCATTTGTTAACATTATTTTACTATAGTAAACTTTATTATAAAAGACCGCTTACATACTATATTACTGTGCAAACTATATGGAAACACCAAATGTAGCACATAGAAAGTATTTGTTGAAATGATTATAAAACTATTTCACTTATTAACATTATTTTACTATAGTAAACTTTATTATAAAAGACTGTTACATACTATATTACTGTGCAAACTATATGGAAACACCAAATGTAGCACAAAGAAAGTATTAATTGAAATGAATGTTCTACATTATTTCACTATGGTAAACTTTTTTATGAAAGACTGCTTACTTATAAGTGCTATGTTTTTACTTTTTAGGTTTTAAGGAGAATGCAACATGTTCCAGGGCCTCTTACCTGCGTGATTCATCATCCAGGTTTTGCACAAATTGTCTAAATCCCTACACCCAGAACATTTATTGTACCGACTATAAGCCTTTGAGGTGAAGGACTAGAATAAGTTTTATTACATTTTTAAACCAATAACACTAAAGTATCATTAAAGTAACAAAGTACCCAAAAGAACAAAAGATGTAACTTTAAAGAAAATATAATAGTCAGTCAAAAGTTTTTTTTATTTATTACAAATATATATTTAAATGTTAAACAATATATAAATAAACATACTTTAGTAACCATATTGTGCTCTTGTTTCAAAAATTGTTCAATTCATTTCTTACAGCTATCTATTCAGATAAATGGCATATCAAAGCTTTGTCAGCTGGTGCTATTTAAGACGACACTATAAGGTTATCATCCTGTCGTGTGTTGTTCTCCAGATACGCTTGGAGCTTCCTGATCAAATCGGTCACAATTTTGGCTTTCGACGACCTCTTCACTGAAGATGGCATGCAATCACGTCCTCCTTTGAAGGTCTCTCAAACTGTGATGCCAGGTCCATTGGAATCAGGGCTTCCTTCAGCTTATCTTCAAATACCTCATCAAACACAAGCCTGATCACATCATCCACATAACTGTAGAAATATTGCAGTCAATAAATCTTTTGTTTTGATCATTTATTTCCCTGCTTCATACATTAAGTTTTTAATTATGAATGTATTTGAAATAAAACATTACTGCTTACGGTATGTCACTTGTGTGTTTTGGGAACATAGCCTTGTACTTTCCCTCTCCTGCTTTTGTTACGGATTGGTGACATTGTAATGGATGGCTGCAAGGTACAAATACCTGTAAAATATAAACAAGCATTTAATTTATTGTAAAAGTAAATACTACTTTATTTAACACAGTTACTAAAATACTTAAATACCTGCAAAGCATTCCAATAAATAAGAAAATCAATTTTTTTGCTGCAAATCTGAAATCTCAGGCTACGGACGGCAAAGGCATCCACTGATGATGGTGATGGAAACATTGTGAAACGATGCTACTGCCTGGGTTCCTATTATTATGCAGAGAAAAAAAAAACTTTGTCATCATCAGTTATACATCTAAGACTGGTAGTGGTTTCACTAGCTAAATACATCATATGTGTGACACACCTTTGCTCCTCATATGCCAGTCTGACTCCTTGTACTGTGTGTTATGATGTTGCATGTTTGCATACAGTGTAGAAGGATGTGTCCAGCTGCGAATCTAGGACAAATAGACAAATAAAACAAACATGTATTCAGTCAAAAATACATATTATAACAACAGAGTACAACGACTATAACTCGTTAGACTATTCATTAAAACGTTAATGTATTACATATTACATGGCCCAACATTAGCAACACACATTACGTGTTTACTTCGTTTCAAAATCTAAGAAAGCTTCAAGTAAATACAACAGTAAAATACATATAACTTTAAACAAATCATCTGTACTTAGAGTTTCTTGAGTTTGATCATGAGAACAAATTTTACTGGTAACAGTTTAGCTGGCATTTGTATTTGTATTTAGCTTAGCAACTTAGCAAGTTTGTAAACATGTCTAAACCAACATCGATTAAAAAAACGATAGTCTGCATAATTCAACATACACGTGTGTAAATATGGTACGTTGTTTATGAAATACAGTATTACAACACAAAACAATTAGCTTGCAAGCTTAGCTCTACACGCACATTATGTTAATCTCCGGTTACCGGTTACGTAACGTACAGTAAAAGGCAAATAATAAACGTGAATACTTACAGCCTGTGATCCAGAAGTGCACAGTAATCCAACTTTCAAGAGGAGACGTCGTGCAAATCCAGCTTCGGTTCATGAGAAGCAGTTATTGTGAAAACTCCGTGAACAACTTCTGACTGGATTTTTCCGGAACCGTATTAAACATGATGTCCTCTGTGGAAGTCCATAAAGTGCTATTTTTCCCTCGCATCTAAAGAGACAGCGTCTACTCGAGAGATTTAATCGCTTAAACAATGAAACAAGAGTTTGCAAACAGAGTCAAAGCAGGGACTCACAACCTCCGCCATTTTAGCTCTCTTCTGACTCGGCGCTCCCCACCCCCGTCTTTGAGGGCGTACCCAAGCAAAGCAGAGAGGGCTGAACTATGATAATGTTGGTCTTATCTACGTCACTAATCCCAGGAAGTAAACTGTTGCCTACAATCCGAGTGTTTTTTGTAGTCCTCGAACGTTAGAGACGATAACTCGCGTCATCGTTTTCTTTGAGGTATGTACTTTTTGAATATCGTTAGCATGTACTAATGCACACTTACACACAAAAGGATGTTTAAAAACGTGTATCCCATAATAGGTGCTCTTTAAGAAGCATTTTATCAATCTCCTTCGATACTTTATCATCAACCTGAAGAGCCATAGCTGTGTAAGTTAATCGTGATAAACCTTCTGCTTTGGAAATCAGAATTCTCCCTCTTAATGATAAGTCTCTTAAGAGCCACTGATTAAACCTCCTTTGAGTTGTTTGAATTATAGGATTAAAATTTAATGAACTTCTACTCTGCTGATTCTTATTTATTGTAATTCCTAGATATTTGACTTCTGTTTTGATTGGAATGTTACAGTAAGATGCCATTGTGCATTCTTTAACCGCCATAAGTTCACACTTCTTTATATTCAGATAAACACCAGATGCTTTAGAAAACTCTTCTATGACTTTAATTGCAGTGGGTACTTGGTTTACATTTTTGAGAAAGAGGGTTGTATCATCTGCTAATTGTGTTATAATTAATTAATTCTTTATCAACGATAGTCATACCTTTAATTGTACTAGCTTTAACATGATAGGCTAGGAGCTGGCTTATTATCAGAAATAAATATGGAGAGACAGGGCAACCTTGCCTAATGCCTCTTGACAAATTAAACCGACTAGAAGTGCCACCCATCAATTTAATTGAACTATTGATATTCTTATAAAGGGTTTTAATTGCGCTAGTGAAAAAATTTCCAAACCCAAATTTTATAAGTGAATTAAAAATAAATTGATGTTCCACAGAGTCAAAGGCCTTGCGGAAATCCAGAAAAAGAATGAACCCATTATCTTCATTAAATTCAGGATAATCCAAGATATCTAAAACTAATCTTATGTTGTTTGTGATATGTCTATTTCTCATGAAGCCAGATTGTGTTTCTTCAATAATTGAGTCAAGTACTGTTTTTAGGCTTTTAGCGAAAATTAGGGCAAACAATTTATAATCATTATTTAACAAACTAATTGGGCGCCAATTATAAGTAAATCTTTTTTTGGTTTGTGTATTAGTGTGATTAACCCTTGAGTCAAAGTTGGTGGGAGGCATTGATTAGTAATACTTTCATTAAACATCTTGAGCAAAAAAGGGGCCAAGTCTTTAGTAAATTCTTTATAAAATTCTGCGGTTAAGCCATCTGTACCAGGTGATTTATTATTTTTTAAATGATTAATTGCCTTAATCAGCTCCTCAACAGAAATTGGCATATCACAAAGTTCATTTTCATTTTTGTTAATAGTTTTCACCTCTATAGAATTTAGGAAAGCATCAGATACTTCTTGAGAATTTATAAAATTCAGAACAGTAATTGGAAATTAATTTATGGTCCTTTGTTACAACCCCATTCACATTTAATTTACTAATGTTGTTATGGATATGGTGTCTCTCTAAATTAAAGAAGTACTGTGAATTTTGCTAGCCTTCTTCAAGCCATCGCCTCCTTGATCGCACAAATGCACCTTCTGCTTTCTTTCTATATATTTCATCCAGTTTGATTTGCAGGTCTGATAATAATAGTTTTTCTTCATCCAATAAATTGTCAGGGCATTCATTTGTTAATTTTGTTATTTTACCAACAATATCGGCTTCTTCTGCTTTTTTACGTTCAGCTATCCGACTGCCAAATTTTCTTAAATATTTAGTCATCTCAAATTTCAAAAGATCCCAGTTTGAGCAAAAAGCATTATCCTTATTGGCTTTATCCCAGAAACTACATATCAATTTTGTGATTACTTGTTTAGCTTCATCATATAGTAGCAATGAATTGTTAAGCTTCCAATACGATCCATTTATAGAACAATTTGTATTAGAGAATTTAATATTAATGCTGATGGCTTTGTGATATGTTAGTGGAGTAGCAATACTGTCAACTTCTGCATCATCTTTGTTAAATCTCTCAGACAATAGCCAGAAGTCAATTCTGGATTTACTAGACCCTGTTTTATTACTACAGGTAAAAGATTTATTATCTGGAAATCTTGCTCTCCAAATATCTGTGAGACTGAATTTAACCATGAAGTTTTTTAAATTTTTGTTATTTATGTTGGGTCGACCTGGCGGCCATTTATCCACGGTTCCATTTAGTATTATATTAAAATCCCCTCCAACTAGTAAAATGGCATTTGGATATTTATTTAACCATTCAACAAATATATTTTCTATAGATTCAAATAAATTGTTATTTTCCAAGCTGTTGTTGTACCCATATACGTTTCCCAAAATTAATATATAATCAATATATTTAATTACATGGCAAATAAGTGTAAAATATGTAAAATATCTTCATTAAACCTATATTTTAAAGTGATAACTCCCGCGGAGTGTTCAGATCCATGGGCAAACCATGCAGAATTACCCCATTGTGAAGTCCAAAATTTAGTTTCTCCTTCAGTACAGTGAGTTTCTTGTACAAAGCAAAAATCAGTCCTAAACTGTTTGGCATAAAGAAATAAAGCTTTCCTTTTAATATTATTTCGTAACCCCCTAGCATTAAAGGAAATAAATGATAACTGTGTCAGATTAATAAGAGAATAACACAACTAAAGTGTCCGGTCAATCTGGTAAACGTTGAAATCAACATGGTATTGAAATCGATACCTACTATATAATTAAAGTAATTAGAAATTAGGAAAAAACTGTCTTTTTTAACCCTTGGTGGTAGCTGTCTAAGCGTTACCTCACTTTTGTGAATTCCCAATTAACATGAAGAAACAAAATAATTAAAGTATCTTAAACCATAGTCATTTTTACAAACTAGCCATAGCTTTCTGAACACAATTGTGACCCGGACTTAAAAACTCCATATAACGTTAGTCCATACTAAAGTTAACAGCAACAGATCAACATACTGGTTGGATATAAACCATACAGTAAAACATATAGTAAAACATTTTTACGAACTGGTCATACCTTTTTAAACACAAGTTGAAACTACATATAGTAGTTACTAAAGTGCAGAGTACCAGAATTGAGGGCATCATAGGGCTTTCTTTTTTAGAAACTTTGAGTAGCCAAAAGTAGCCCCTTTCCTCTGCTCACCCCGTAACTTCAGTTCCCTTCAATGAAACCTCGGCCTCAAACAAAGTACACAGATTTGCCATCATCGCGTGCTTTTTTGATCAGAGGCCACAGTTTCTGTCTACAATCTCTGTCCTCCTTTGTCAGGTCCTCCTTAAATTGCATGCGATGATTCCGGAGAAACTCGCTGCCTTTAGCCGCTTTCCATACTGCATCTCTAATTCTTCTAGCAGTGAACCGAATGATTGTTGCGCGGGGCCTCGTCTCATTAACACGCTTGGATCCCAGTCGATGAGCGACATCAATGGCATCTGGTAGTTTCGTCGCTTCGTGTGGTAACATTTCCTGACATACGCGGATTACCTCCTCTCGAACATTCTCCTTGGTTGTTTCTGGCAGTCCATGGAGCCGCAGATTCCAGCGCCTACCATACCGTTCTAAATCCATTACCCGGTTCATGCATATCTTGGTTGTTTGTTCGCCCCTGTCCAGTCGTTTCTCCATGTAGAGCATTTTGCTTTTTATCTCTTTTATTTCTGCACAGGCTGTTTGCACCATCGTTTCCAACGCATCACTTCTTGTATTGATAAGATTAGCGAGCTTTGTCACAATCTCATCAGAGTTGGATATATTTCCAGCATTAATTCTGGCTAATGTCGTTTTTTTTGCAAGTGGAGGTTTGTTTGGAGTTATAGGGCATGGTGGAAATTCATCTTCATCCAGATCCTGAGTCATCCCGCTTTCATATTGATGATCGTCTGCAGCAGGTACACGTGAATCAAGTTTCCCGGAGTCACTAACCCGTTTTTGTGCAGATTTAGGCATGTTTTCGGATGAAATATGTCTTCCGAGTTATACAAAATACTTTACGATTTAAACCAAATAGAAATTTCGCTGGCAGCTGCGTTAACTGTTTTCCTATTAAAACTTTGGTATCGAGAGCTCAAAACTTTGATTGTTCATGCCGCCATCTTGCCGGAACAGTGTGTGTTCGACTGGTGCGGCGCTGACTGATCGGCTTATGACATCAGAGTAACGCGAGAGCAAAGGTAAGGGCGTACCCTTTTGTAACATTTCGAATTGCTCTCGCGGTACTCTGATGTCCTCGCTGCCGAACTTCCTGCGCAGCCCCACATAAAGTGAAATGCTCTTTGACTTTTTGCAGCAAAGTACCAGCAACATAGCAACATGAGAAGTGGTGGCACGCAAAAGACAGTGAAGGTACGCTTAAATATAAAAGTGTCAGTACTGCGAGCACTGGTTTAGCTACTTACATCGTGCGTTGCTCTTTCACCATCGCGCAGCCGCGCACTCGCTCTGTAGTTTGTAGCTGGCGCTCCGGCATCTGTAAACAATAACTCCACCTTCTTTGATTTGATTGGCCTTCGCATCATTTTGACTTTGACGAGCGCCTTATGTTGATTGAGGCAGGCCAGATAGAGATAGCTAGGCGTTTTACAGTATGTACAATTAGGTATATTAGGCAATTATTTCATGACTTTTATTAAACTCAATGGGAATGTCAATGGTGGGCACGAGCCTGCGTGAGAAAATGGATGTGTGGCGTGAGAGCGTGAGAATGGGGTCAATTGCGGGTGTCTCACGGTGAATGCGTGAGAGTTGGCAGCTATGCAGCCGGTGTATTGCTGAGTGGACAAAATCTGTTTGATATTAAAACAGGAGCGTGATTTGGGTGCCGAATGTGACTATGCCGCCTGACAGTCACCCAGTTAGTCAGCCGCCTTGACTCTGAAGTCGGAACCGAGCCATGTGTATTACGCTTAACACTAGGCGCACTCGAAACAGTGTTTGTAACACATGAGGTACTTAAGAATTCTAATTTAAGTAATGTTTTACATTGTTTATGCCATATATGTTTTCAAAATAGTATTATCCCATCTAAGTGGAATAGATAAATTATTAAACCTATTCAGAAATCTATAAAAGATAATCCTAGAGTCCCATTGAATTATAGAGGGATTAGTTTGATTAGCACAGTCTATAAAATGTATTCAGGAGTTCTTAATAACAGACTGAATACCTTTTTGGAGGTTTATGGAGGATTGGTAGATAAACAGAATGGTTTTAGGCAAAATAGGGCTTGTATTGATCATATTTATGTGTTATCTTCTGTGGTGAGAGCTCGTTTGGATAAAGGTAAGAGTACTTTTGCCTGCTTTGTTGACTTTAAAAAGGCATTTGATTGTGTTAACTGTGATTTATTGTTGTTTAAATTACTTTCTTTTGGTAGTAATGGAAAATTTTATAATGTTATAAAAGCTCTTTATAAAGATCCCATTGCGTGTGTACAGAAAAATAGTTTAAGAACGGATTGGTTTCCAATGCCTTTTGGGGTGAAGCAGGGAGACTTACTCTCCCCTTCCTTATTTGCCTTTTATATAAATGATTTAGCTCAGGAAATTAAGCAGGGTAAGTTTTGTGTGCCAATTGAGGATATGAATTTAAGTATTCTACTTTATGCAGATTACATTGTTCTGATAGCGGAAAATGAAGTGAATTTACAAAATATGCTTAATATTATGAGTTTGTGGTGTGGTAAATGGCGTCTTACTATTAATAGTGAAAAAACACAAGTAGTTCATTTTAGAGGGAAACGTGAATTAAAGAGTACTTACATATTTCAGTTTGGCCATCTACCTTTAAACTATACTCGTCATTATAAATATCTTGGTTTTGTCTTTGATGATAATATGAAGATCACAGAAGGAAGGAAAATTCTAGCAGAGTCTGCTGGAAGAGCATTAGATTCTGTATTGAGTAAAATGAAAAACAGATTTATGTTTTTCTACATTTACACAACTGTATAAATCTTTGCTTGATTCAGTGTTGTTTTATGCTGCAGGAGTATGGGGTTTTGAAGAGGTTTTTGATTGTAACTCTGTTCAAAACCGTGCTTTAAGATGTTTTTTTGGTGTGCATAAATATGCAGCAAAGGTAGCGGTTAATGGGGATGCAGGATGGGATCCATGTATTGTAAAGCAAAGGTGTGAAATGCTACGATTATGGAACCGTCTTGTTAGTCTGCCAGAGGAAAGGTCAACTAGAAAAATTTTTAATAGGGACAGAGCAAAGTATCATCCATGGGCAGGAGAGGATTCATTAATACTATCTGAGTCTGACTTACATATAATGTACCAAAATAATCTTCAATGTAATATAAATGTCGTCAGACAAAGATTGTTAAGTAAATATAAAAAGCAATGGAAGCAGGATATATGGAAGAAGCCAAAACTTAGAAATGATGTTCACTTTAAGAAAGAATATGTTACAGAACCTTATTTGTGCCCAATTGAGAACTAGTACCTTACTTTTGGCAGTGGAAGTGGGTCGATTTAAAGGTATACCTGAACATTTACGTTTATGTGAATTCTGTGAGCTGCAGGTTTTGGAAGATGAATTTCATTTTTTGTTTTTTATTGTCCATTATATTGCGATTTAAGGAACTCTCTGTTTGAATCAGCCCAGTTAAAAAAATCCTGATATATTTTGGAAATATGAAGAGGAAATGTTATGTTGGCTGTTTGAAAAAGATGTCTTTTCTTTGGCAAAATTTATAGAAAGGCCTGGTGTCGGCGGCAAACTATTTTGTATCCCATATGAAAAGCCAACCCTGTTTGTATGTGTATTTTTAGTGGTTCAATTGTGTTGGGATGCGTTTTGTGTTATGTTATGGCCATCTGGAAAAAATGGTGAAAGTATTACTGTAGTGTCTAATAAGCCCATGAGGGCTGGGCACCATATGGTGTTTGACACTTAAATAAATATATCATTCATTCATTGTAACATTAACATTAGCGGTCTTACTGTCCTCAACTAGCGTTCGGATGCGCGCTTCTAGTTCTGCAACCTTCTCCGTCAGCCTTACTACTTCAATACACTTAGCACATGTAAACCCCTTTATGCTGACGGAAGAAGCTAAACTGTACATGTGGCAAGTAGTGCAGGTTACAATGACAAGCGGAGTTGTACCGTTTTCATGCTGGGCGATGGCGTCTCCGTTCGCCCGAACGCGGTCTGTGAAGCTGCATCGAGACGGGTGCTCGCTCGCAGCACGCCTTGGCCGCCTACGAGCGTCTGTGGTCAGGGCAGCGTTTCTCAAAGTGTGGGGCGGGCCCCACTGGTGGGGAACAGGAACATTACAAGTGGGGCGTGACAAATGGGAGGAAATTTGGTCATTTTTGTGCCCATCTCTATTAACTTCTTTTAATCATTGACCATACACTCAAAATGATACATTTAAATATAAGCCTAACTTAAAGCAACATCAGACTGTGAAGAAAATGTCACCCGGAACCATAGTCTACAAGAATGAATTAAGCAGAATTGAAGTGGAACAAAAACTTTAATGTGGAGAGGCGGTATAGGCGGTAGTGGGTATAAAAGTAAACAATGGATACGTTTGTGACAAGGAATGAAAACTGGAGATTCTGTACTAGCAGAGAAAACCAAGACAGACAGTCGACCCAATCAACCAAAACGCCAGCCGAAAAGAAAGTATGATGACTTTTGTCAGAGACAAAATGCAAACACAGTTGCAAAAGTTTTTTTTTACATTTGCACATTTGTTTGTTTTTTTCGCATTTTTCTATTGAAAGTGTTTAATGCTGTTATGTTTTAAAATATCATGGGATTAAACAAATTTCAGCAGTTAAAATTAAAGCCTACTTGATACCATTTTGTCAAGGCAATTGGGGACAGGTGGGGCTCGGAACCCTTCTCTACCTCCAAAGTGGGGAATGGCAGAAAAACTTTGAGAAACACTGGGTCAGGGTGATGTGAGGCACGCTGACTCTGCGAAGGCCAGGCACCACCTCCTTCACAGCTTCCCGATCTGGTGTGGACAGGTCAGAAAAGCATACATCGGATGAATCCGCCATTAGATCGCCAACGAAGGCAGGTTTATGTAAACAGACGGTAAGAAATGCTAGCTTTAGCCGGCACCGACTGGTGATGCTACCAGGTTATTTGCTAACACTGGGTGTTACTAGTGATTAAATCGTTTCGCTTAGTAATACAATTCAGTAATCGTCAAGGTAAAGTATTCCTAAGATAAACTAATAAGTTATATTATATAGATAGGAATAAGATAGTGAAAAAATAGGATTTAGCTGATAAGCTCAACGGAGCTTCGGGCTTGAGACTCCTCTCCTCGTCTCTCTCTCAGCGTCTCTCTCGCGCGAAACGATTTTATATGTCAGTAGAGAGCGATAACGCCCAGTGTCAGGTCTGTGAAGCAGAGGTATCAACTTCATATTTCATTGCAGTTCCAACTGAATCTCAAATTAAGGCATTGTTCGCAAAAAAGGTTTTGAGGAAAAGTTAAAATTTAGATTAATTAGACAAAAAGGGCCAGTGCAATGTAGAGTGTGTGTATATATATGATGGACAAGTATATCAGAAGTTTTTGGCAGGTGGTGGGTTACTTAGTGATTCCCACAATATTGCCTTACTCTGGAACACAGACGACATTCCTGTTTTCAAGTCCTTTAAATTCTCAGTGAAATCCTTTATTTGTATCATAAATTAACAAAATTTTGTTGAGCGTACAAAAAGAGAAAACATGATTCTTGAAGGTCTTTGGTTTGGTGAGTTAAAACCATCTATGCCAGGGGTGTCAAACTCATTTTAGGCTGAGGGCCGGATGGTAAATAAAGCCATGAAGTGCGGGCCGGATAATTTTTTTAAACCTTAGTGTGCTGATTATTATGTTAAAATTAACTAAACAAACCAATTAATTAATTTGTTTAGCAAGAAAACTAGAGAAACACACAGCTCTGTGAAAACTACATTTCATAAGGTCACACTCATACTGTACATATTATACACACAAATTTACATCTGTACAAAATCCACTGGCCTTAGGTTGAAAAGCTTTAATTTTTATTTCTTTTGCCTTAATGCCAAAATTATTTATAAACCATTCACTGTTCTTTGGAATATATTTGTAATGAGAACAGTCATTTAGAAAATGAAAATGCTAGCTTGTAGGCTAGTGGCCCAAACCAAAAATGGCACTATTGGGGTGGTACTATTATTATGGTTTTAACAAAGTATTATAAATATGATGTGTTATATTACTAGCATCAACTTAGACATGTGATTATAATGAGAAATATAATAACAAGAATTAAAGTGTGACAATCTGCTAAATATTCAATATGATTACCTGCTGGCTTGATGGAGCTTTGAATCCATGTTTGTAATGTTGAACTGCCTTTAGCAGCCTCCCTTTCCGTTCTCTGCCTTTATTTTGTGAAGGCATTGGTGTTTTTTTTATTTTTTGTCTCTAAAGTGTGCCAACAACAGCAAATTTAGTGTTTATATTAACTTAGATCTGATCGGGAACATTAAATCCATTAGACAAGCATTGTAACTTTAACTAAGAATGTGGATATTTTGTCGTTTGCTTGCTAAGTTGTTAGCACTTTTAGAACACCGACAGCAAATCATTACCGGAAGAAATACATAAACAAACTTACAAATTACTAATTCTGCGGTTTAACAACTGATATAATGTAATGAATCTACCTGTTAATGCAACGAACTTCGGAAACTGTCGTCTTCGCTCTCCAGGCAGAGAGTGGACACAGAGATGCTGCGGAGCGGGCGGGAAAACACGAAATGGATTAACGGAATCAGTGGATCTTTAGCAGAGCGCTAACAATAAAACGGCAAGATTTTTGGGCACCGTGTTTAGTCTGTTCCGCGTTTTGCTGGTTTCCGCAAGTCTCTCATATTAAAAACAAACTAGACACCCGCCTGAAAGGGTTTTAAAAATATGTATTTAATATTTAATAAAACTGTATAAATCATCATGTGGCCCGGATTGGACACCTTTGCGGGCCGTATCCGGCCCGCGGGCCGCATGTTTGACACCCCTGATCTATGCTGACCTTTCTTAAACCGCTGTATGACACGCTTAATAATATACAAAGAGATTGAGTCCTTGTTTAATTTTATGAATCAGATAGTCCCTTTATATTCATTACTATTAACCATTGCAGGTATTTTGATGATTAACCAGAGATGGGGACTCGAGTTTGAGACTCGTCCTCAAAGACTTCAGACTCGACTCGTGAACAATGTTTATTTTTAGGAAACGTCTGATGAGCTCGCTGTCATACCCCTCCCTCCGTTACCTACAACCTGCCCACGACGTATCACGTGACGTATCTTTTCCACGCGCGCGGCCGCGAACATACATGTCGACTGCACCGGCCGCTGCTGTGCCATTCATCTGAAGCTTTGGATAGTGCTGTGATGGATCCGCGGTTCGGCTCGCATGCGATTCGCGGATTAATATGCAATTTAAATAGGGTAAGTTTATCATTAACGTGTTTCAAAGGCTTGCAATTGTTTAAATGGTTAAACAATTTAACCGCAAAAAGGCGCTCAAGTGAGCAGATTTCTGTACGCACATGTGGTTAAGTGTGTCCGGTCCAGCTCCAGTCAGGTCCAGAGTTGCGCTACTTTGTGTCATACTGTAGTCCATTAACATACATTTGCTGAATAGAGCAATGAAAAACAATGTAACGTTTTTATGTGAAGCGACTGTTTATGCTGCATCTTCTTCCTAAAGCGTTGTTTAGAATTTGCCCTCCGCCTGTGTTTGAGCACGCGTTTAAGTGCCCTCAGTAGTGCACATACAGAGAGAAGTGTTTCAAAAGTTAAGCCAACATAAAATCTTTCATTTCTTGACAGGGCACATACACACAAAATTATCTCACAGTATTATTTTTCTAATAAAAACATTTTTGTTTATGTCTTAAGAAACCAGTCAGAAACCAGTCTGGGCTTATTTGTTATTAAAGAGACAGTAACCTCAATGAACCTACTTAAGTCTGTGTCATTTATGTTAATCAAACAACCCAAGACAAACAGAAAATCACTTCTATTGCTTCTATTTAATTTCTGTACCTAATTTTAGACCTTACTTAATGTGCAACTTTGTTCTTTTTTATAAATCTTTATAATTTCTTTATTTGTTATTAGAGTTTTATTTGTTACAACGAGAATTGACCTGGATTCGAGCCCAGAGACTTCAGACTTGACTAGGACTCAAGCTCAAAGACTTCAGACTTGACTCGGACTCGAGCTCAGAGACTTGTGAGCATCTCTGTGATTAACATGTGAACAGCCTTGCAAGAAAATTAAAAGAAAGGGGACATGTGCATACTTTACCCTTTCAAACTGAAGATCCAAAGGGTCCCGCACAGTCTGTGTACTTGGCGGCGAACAGATTTTCCTTTTGAAATTAGAAAAACAAAATGGGTAATCAAACTGTTTCCTGATTATCATTTAGAAATAGGAGAACAAAAATCAGGAAATTACTTGTTTTGGTTTTTTGCATTGATTATAGTAAATAAAAAATATATAAAATAACCTGTTGGTCCGTGTATCATCCGATCATTTAATTATTACATTCAATGTGGCAAACGAAAATAGAAATAATCTGTCCATAATTCCTTTATTTGTTTTTCTGTATGCAACAAAACACAACAAAACCTTCAATGAATTCCCATTTTCAGCTTAAAACGAGAAATCAAATAAACAAAAAAACAAAAACGAAATAACGATTCCAAATTTCCTTTTTCTTGTCTTTATTCATTTTAATACTCTGGCGTGTGCACGTGTGCGCATGCGCAATGTGCTCTGGCTAACATTCCGTGACCTATCGAATTCTGTGGCTAGAGGTCGCTGTTTAGTAATTATTCACGCGAGATCGCGCCTGGCGCCCGTGCATATTATCGTGAGCGCGGCAGGGGAGTTTCGCGATGACGTCATGTTACCTTGTGCTCTATGAATGAAGCAGTCAGACTTTGTGAGAAGCGAACGCGCCGATTAAAATGAAGCAAAATAAGTTCTTACCTAAAAGACAATAACATCACAAATGTTTTTCTGTTTGTTTAAAATTCCAAATGTTTTTTACTTGGGACTTTTGCTGTTTGTTACATATATACAGTATATAGGCTACTATACGTGTATAAATGTATATTACTTATTTCAAGTGTATTATTCACTCTGGTGATTAATTGAGGATTTTGACCTGATGTTAACAGTACCACACATACAGCACAGTAACAACAGGTTACCTAAAATCTGTGACCCCTCTGTTCCATTAAGAACTGCAATAATGTTACCCAAATTCACTTTGGGGAGGTCTAATCACACAATCTGACAGACAGTAAAAACTAAAAAGTTTTTTTTTTAGATGTTATGTTCCCATATAACTAAAAATTGAAAGGATTACAAAAAAATTTTCTGCAGGAAGATGTTCCTGCTTACTATGAGTATTTCTAGAATAGATTTCATTTTAATATCACAAGAAAAATGACAGACAATGCAGTATAGGTTGAATGGGAGACATGTACACACCAGTACAAAGCATCACTAAATAACTGTATAATACTAATTCACATGCTAGAACAACACTAAATAATCATTAAAATCAGTGATAATACTATATCACTATAAAATCTGCAGGACTAAGATGGTGACAGATTAGAAGGGTGGAGGTGAAAGTTAACAGTTTAAATGCATTCTGAGCAAAGAAACACATTCACATTCTCAACACAGTCCTGATTGAACCATTTTCACATTCAATCTGTAAAAAAAGTAACGGAAAGCCACAACATTTATGTTATTCCATTTCTCTTGATACCACATATTAATGTACTTAATTGGTAGTAATTGGTTGTAATTGGTAAAAACATGCAGATTTTTAAAAGCCTTATATTGTATAAAATGCTTGATGTATGGTTTATATTGTTTTTATGGAAATTTGAAGTGACACATCTCTGACAGATCATCTAGAAACGCAGATGTCCATACCAGAAAGAACATTTCTCATAGAATGTACATATCAGATGTTTGATCAGATGCATTTAGATACTCTTTCATTCATAACAGTTTAATATAACATTTATGTTTTCTATTTTAAACACTTTTTTAAAAGACATGTGTAATGTGTTCCCTATTAAATATTTTGATAACAACAAGTGAGGGAAACGAGAATTCATTAGCATTTATAACCTAAATTAAGAAAATCCGTAAAGAAAACCAAAGATTAATACCTGTATCTTCAATGTGAAGGCTATCTCTATCCTGTACTTTTCTAATTCATCTTCACTTGAAGGGAATTGAATTAGATCAACTGTCTCATCACAAAGTACCTTTAAAATATTGAAATCTATCTCTGTCCGTCCATCCATCCACCCACCCACCTGTCATCGTAACCTGTACTCATTTTAATTAGGTTTTATGAACTTTATGTTCTTAGTAAGATTTACCTAATGTGAGTCCTGGCTATAACCTGTCTGTCTGTCTGTCTGTCTATCTATCTCTCTATCTATCTATCTATCCTGCTGGGTTGTTTTTAACCCAATGCTGGGTAAATATTGGACATAACACATGCTGGGTTATAAATAAGCCCATGACGGGTTGTTGTTAACTCCATGAGTTGAAACAACACAAAATTACATTGAAACAACTCAGCATAGGTTTATGTAATAACCCAACATGTGTTCTGTCCAATATTTACCCAGCATTGGGTTAAAAATAAACCAGCAGAATTTAGAATGTATAGGGATGGGCAGTATTTTTTTAAATAAAAAATAGTATTTTGTATTTGTATTTGATAGGGTTGATGAAAATGCCTTCTTATTTTGTATCAAAATACTTTAGTGTTTTGTATTTTTGTATTTCTAAAACACTGTGTAAGAGTAAGAAGTCTACATGATGACATCATAGAAATGTGGCCTGTTTTTTTCTGGTTAAATTCTATTTGACATTTAAGTTAATATTCTTACTATATTATTAATGAGTATGTGTCATCTATACTTTTATGTCTCTTAATAGATTCAGTGGTTGGAGTTTGGTTAATACTCCTTGACAACTTCAGTTGCTACGTTAAAATCTAAACATATTGATAATTTAATAATTGTTGAAATTATAAAAAGTTTGTTTTCAACTGCTTAATAGGTGTCCAATGATTTGACAGACAAATAATTGATTGCCGAGTATTGTACACCTAGTTGAAGTAGCTGTTTTTGATATTTTGGTTTGCATACCATTGCATGAATGACTGCCTGAAACACAATATATTATTATATTTTTGATAACAATCAAATGATTAATTATTTAGAAACGATTAATTATTTAGAAACTAGTTATGAATACAAGTGCCATCCGTTGTCTTCATCTATCTATCTATCTATCTATCTATCTATCTATCTATCTATCTATCTATCTATCTATCTATCTATCTGTCACAGATTTCGGTAACTGGTTGTTACTGTGCAACAGATTGTGTGAACAGTATGTGTGCTACTGTTAACATCAGGTCAAAATCCTTAATCAATCACCAGAGTGAATAATACACTTGAAATAAGTAATATACATTTATACACGTATAGTAGCCTATATACTGTATATATGTAACAAACAGCAACAGTCCCAAGTAAAAAACATTTGGAATTTTAAACAAACAGAAAAACATTTGTGATGTTATTGTCTTTTAGGTAAGAACTTATTTTGCTTCATTTTAATCGGCGCGTTCGCTTCTCACAAAGTCTGACTGCTTCATTCATAGAGCACAAGGTAACATGACGTCATCGCGAAACTCCCCTGCCGCGCTCACGATAAAATATGCATGGGCGCCAGGCGCGATCTTGCGTGAATAATTACTAAACAGCGACCTCTAGCCACAGAATTCGATAGGTCACGGAATGTTAGCCACAGTACATTGCGCATGCGCACACGTGCACACGCCAGAGTATTAAAATGAATAAAGACAAGAAAAAGAAGATTTGGAATCGTTATTTCGTTTTTGTTTTTTTGTTTATTTGATTTCTCGTTTTAAGCTGAAAATGGGAATTCATTGAAGGTTTCGTTGTTTTTTGTTGCATACAGAAAAACAAATAAACGAATTATGGACAGTTTATTTCTTTTTTCGTTTGCCACATTGAATGTAATAATTAAATGATCGGATGATACACGAACCCCTGTTGTCCGTTTTTTTTAAAATATGTTTATAACTGGTATTCCGGAATTAAAATACACGTGTGAAAATCTTGTTTCTTAATTTTGTGCAGATTGTTTGTAGTGGACAAAGCATTCGTGGGGTGCTGAAAGGTCGATAATAATGTGTTTTTTTTCCGGAGAATTTCCTCGTTGCTAAGCCAATGGGGTTAATGCGATAGGTGAGGAATGGGGGTGAATCGAAAGGGCCGATCATAAGTTTAGATTTTACTTCTTTTTGTAGGAGGGAGTCTAAGGAGTCAGGATCTGAGCGTATTGCAAATTATTACAGGTGAAAGTTGAGTCGGGCATGGTTTTAAGACCGGGGTCAAAACCTTGCTGTAAACCTGAAAGTAGGAAATTGGTGAATTGTTTATTGGGTTGACATTGTAGTTTGTGTGCAAGAACAGAGATATTGATGGGAGAAGATAGATATTTTTTAAGATCTTTATTGTTTTTTGCAGAGGATTTGAAAACTGGCCAAACAGGGCGGGCTTGCACACCGACGCAAAAATTACACACATGCAAATAGCGGCATCTTTGCCTGGTACCGCGGAAATCATTAGTTATTGCAGACCTGGTGGATGGGGAGAAGCGGCTTGAATTATTTGCAGGACCTGGGTGATCGAATCTGGACTGTGTCACGTATGAAGTGGATTTGGTGGAGTCAGGGGGTACCCGGGGGCTGGTGGTATTTTGTACTGATGGACAAGAGTGAGACTGGTGATCGAGAGATCTACAGATGGCACAAGAAATGTTGCTGTGAAAATGACAGCCACCAACTTTACGATTTGATTTCACATTTTCCTCATAAAATTGCCAAGGGAACATACAAATTTGACAAGGCATCCATGAGACTGTATTAAAATGAAGATGGGAGAGCTCTTTATTGTCTTGCAGAAAGTTTTATTGCTCAGACGTTAGGCTGCTTTTACTGTGCTCAGTATGAGGTTAACATTTTCTTTACTCATGTAGGTTTCAAGTTTCAT
Source organism: Paramisgurnus dabryanus (assembly GCF_030506205.2). NCBI lineage: Eukaryota > Metazoa > Chordata > Actinopteri > Cypriniformes > Cobitidae > Paramisgurnus > Paramisgurnus dabryanus. The sequence continues at coordinate 3,301,508 of NC_133352.1, forward strand.
TTTACATGCTTAATACAATGGCAAGAAAATACAATATGGAAAGTCACTTCAAATAAAAAATTAAAAGAAATAAAAGTGTTAGATAGTGCACATGAGTTATGTTTATACTTTACAATCTCTGTAAAGACACAGATGTTTTGTACAATATCAAACTAAAATATAAATTGTTTCTTTTACACTTTATAAGCAGCATCCAAAAAAAAACTAGACTGCTTAAATACAGAAACAGCTAAATAAAAGACCAGTAAATGACACAACATCATTGATGTTACACTGCAATTACATAAACATTTAAGTTGATCTCATGCGACACTTGTTTATAAAGGCTTTCTTCCGCTTTGACTTTTCAACTGGTTTCCATCCATGACATTTGCCGCAGCTCCTGACATAAGCTAAAATTGGGGAAAAAAGGAAAATATTACATGAACTGGTCAAGGGAAATACTGTAACTATACTTTTAATCCCATTGTGCCTATAACATGACCAAACATTAGATTAAAGGTATGGAACATGAAGTTGACACATTTGATAAAAAGGATTTAGGAACTTAGTATTCCATTTACTTTAATCCAAAATTGTCTTGCCCTCTGGGATTTTGCCATGCTTTCTAAACGCTAGTTTGAACATTCTTCATGAGTGAAGAACTGATCAAACAGTAGATGGAAAAGACGAAGACAGTCCTTCTTTGACTCTTGGTTAATAGCTGCTAGTTTGGTAGAGGACAAGAGCAGCCCACTGTCTGGGTAAAGTTCTTGTTGGCCAGGTCTGGTTTGAGGCATCAGCATTCCACTTTTAATGTGAATTGTAGTCTTCCATCTTATCTATAAAGTCTCTGAGTGCCTGTAGGTGTTCAAGATCTGAAAGAAAAGGTAGGAGTAAAAGCTTTTCCAGTGGATGAGGAATTATTCATTAAACAGAAATGTCCCTTTACATGCAATCATTTTACTTACTCATGCTGGACAGCACATCTTTCATCATCTTATTCTCTTTAAGTAATGCCTGTACCTCCAGCTTGCATGTTTCACATAGCTCCAATTGTTCATTTTCATAGGATGCCTTCTGTGATCTGACTGTGGGTTTTTCATACTCCTCCTCAGGCTCTAACCCAAGCTGGTCATCCTGAATTGTAACTTCAGCTGAGGGGTGATGTATAGACGGGTTATACAGAAGCCCCTAAAATGTTTCTTTTGGGGTTGAATTATGTGTAATGGTTTGTCTTTGATGTTCATCTAAATCTAATAAACCTGACTGGTCTTGATTACAATACTCAGATGGTGTCATGGTCTGTGGATTAAAAGGCTTAACAGGGCATGGTAACTGCACAGATTGATGTTGGGTTGGTGGCAATCCTGGAGACGGAGGCTGGGTAAGTGCAGAGAAAGGACCATGTTCAGCTGGTGCAGAAGTGACCCAATTCTGATTATAAAATGATTCAGCAGATGCATAATTTCTTTTTATGTCCTTCTTTGCACCCTTTCTCGGGACCTGCTTTTGATCACAGAACCCAATGTGATCTACAGTGGAATTATAAAATTAGTTGTCTGACCATCTTGCAACAACTCGAGCTCCTGGAATGAGTCACTCAAAGCTAGTAACTGGCAACTCCTTTTTTGTAAGTATGTCGCAGGTCTTACAAATTCTTGCAGTATATCCATCTTCAAATGTTAGAACAACATTAAGTCCTGTAAATGTAAGAATAAATCCAAAGTCAATCAACAGTAGGGTGGCCATTCGTGCCAGTTCCGCCGGACACGTCTCAAACTTGTTTTCGGGTGCGTTCTCCGGAAGTCGCGTTGGTCGACCGCATACGTCATCAAGGTTTAATATTTCGAGTTCAATTTCAGAAAAGCAACCATCACATTTCAAGGTAAGAATGAAACTACAACGATTGTATGTCTTAAAAGAAATTAATCTTTATTTTCTAATGTATTTTAACTGAAATTTGAGAACCTCAATGACGTATGCGTCGAGCAACCAGACTTCCGGAGAATGCACCCGAAAACATGTTCGGGACATGTCCAGCAGAACTGGCACGAATGGCCACCCTAATAAACAGTCAATAGGAATACAACATTGAAGCTTTTTGATTCATAATAAACGCCAATACATATTTGCACATTACATTAAACATCCAACTATCACAAATTTCCCAAACACTGTAAGCAAGCATATAGCTTAATTGGGATAGTGTCAGGAATTCAAAAAGTCATAGATTCGTGGCAAGCCTAAGGGACACAAAGGCTTATTAAATGTACAGACTTAATTTAAATTAAGTTAATACAATTGACTATCAAAACCATTAAACTTACTTACCTTCTTATTCTTCACTTTGTAGGGCAGTGGCTGGCTCACTGACCTTTATTTTTTTTAATTGGGTTACAGATTTTAGGTATGTCCATCACACTGATCTCTGTTCTGTGGACAATACCATTATAATAAACAAATTCTCAGTACCATAAACTATGCCTAATAAAAAGACCTTTGTGGGCTACTTACCTTCTGTTTCTGCTTCCCTCACTGTTTAGTGCCATTACACTTGGTGGTCAAATGCCAGTTTTTTACAATGGGCAATATAAATGTTGTGTTTATGGTTATTTGTATCTATGGTTTGAACAATCTCCTACTTGTTTAAGTGCACCATGACACTCATGGCAATCATCGCTCACAGGTGAAATGCACACCTGACGTAATCAGTGCAACACCTATACTGCCAAGTGAGGCAAAATACTTTAGCTAACAATGTCAGATGTGTTTAGCTAATTTATAAAAGAAGCAGTGCAAATAAACTTGCCACAGTATTGTTTGTTTTCATTTTTTAAGCAAGTTATTTGGTTGAGTAGTACAGTATATACTCTTGAGTCACAAGAAAAAGGATGATGCAAATAACCTTTATTCAGTCTCGTTCAGGGTTTGTTTTGAAAAGTGGTGGGGACAAAAGATCAGATGAAAAAAACATTACAGCAGGACAGGAAAAATGTTGAATAACGGCCCATCAAAAATGGACATAGCGTAGTAGGCCAGTCAACAACACGAAAATACTCAGCATAAAACCCTCAACAAATTCAACTGCACATCTAACAGTCCCTACAACACCAGCTCAACCGAACAGTGCCAAGCAAAAAAATCTTGAAATTTTTTCTTAAACATTAAATTCAAGAAAAATTAAAGAAAAAATTGCTTACCCCATTGGCAGATTTTTTTGCTTGTTTTATGCACAAAATCACTTAAATTTGATATTTTTGGTCTAAAAACTACATTTTTTGCTCATCAAGAAAAAGCATCTTAATTTAAGAATTTTTAGATATTTTTACTGAAAAAAGACAAAGATTTTTTTCTTGAAAATCTGACTTTCTTACTTAGTATTTTTGTCTTGATTTCAGTAGAAATATCTAAAAATTCCTAAATCAAGATGTATTTTCTTAATAAGCAAAATGACCAAAGAAAATAAGTCTAGTTTTTAGACAAAAATATACAATTTAAGTGAATTTGTGATTAAAACAAGCAAAAATATCTGCCAATAGGGTGAGAAAAAAATCTAAAAATAAGATTTCTGTAAAAGCCAACAGAGTAATTATGCACTTTAATTATTACTTTTATGCATTTTAATTATAGCTATGCTATAATGTTTTATGTTTACAACTACAGATGTGTAGTGACGTAATTCAGTTTGGAAGAACGGCGGAAAAAAGACGAAAGAAAGTCTGAAAGGTTCACGATTAAAACGGTAAAAAGCACGGATAATCTACAAGGTTTAGCTTCGTTCAAATGGGGAACAAGGTTTGAAAAGTTTATAAAACGTATATTCGAGCTACTTAATGAATGTTATTGTGAAATGTATAATTTAACTTAATGTTTACGGATTGAAACTAATGTAAGGAGCTGCGTTACGGTTGAAATGTAATGTAATGCATGGTTTATTTGTTTTATTCAGCTCTTACGTTGGTTGATGACACGGAGAGCAGTTAAAATCATTTAACCATCAGTTCCCTTTCAGTCGGTCACTACGACGTCACGTCGTGACCGACGAATTGGGAACCGCTCCGCAGGTGACCTATCTACTTCGAGAAACTATAAAAACGCCAATGAACTTGGCAGGTATTTGCATAATGCCGGCGCCGCCCCGCCAGGTGCGTATATCAGCCGCAGGTGCACAATACCAAATTAGCTTTTTATTGCTTCGAAGCCGGCAGACATCTGCTCTCGAGAAGCTATTTACTGATCTTCGTAGATCCTGTGCTGCAGAGGAAAAGATCTCAGCTTGCTTAAGTTGGTTGGGCAAAGACACCTCAGCGGGGGCTCGCAGTGTTTTCTCCACCCTTTCTCTCTCTCTCTCTATCTCTTTCATTTAGGATTTGAGTTCGAGTGAGTGCGTTGCCTCTCCCTGTGTGTTTCACCAGCTTGCACAAAGAGTGATTTCTCTAAAAGAGCAGCACGTTTGAGCTTTGTGTCTTTTTAAAGACAGCCACTCATTCGTGTCACGGTCGGGTGCGTCTTTTTAAAGATGGCATTCCGCCCGTGCTCCGTTTCTGGATGCGGTGTGTTCATCGCTCCCCGGGATGGCCATGAGCGGTGTGTTTCGTGTCTGGGGCTCCAGCACGCAGAGGCAGCGTTGCGTGATAGTTCATGCTCCATCTGCGAGGGCATGACTATGGCGGATTTGCGGAGACGGGTGTCGTTTGTCCGGGAACGGCCCCCGCCTTCCAAGCCTGGTACTGCTAGGAGCGCAGTTACTAGGCTTGCGAAGGACGATATCCATATAACGGTGCTGGGTCGGTCTGCTGGTTCGTCCAGTAGCTCCCAGCGCCCTGATCCGTTGCCAGCGGAGGTCCCAATGGAGACGAGCGGCCCGTGTTCTACGGTGTCCTCGCGCTCTGTCGAGCCTCCACCGAAGACTTTGTCCACCGTAGCATCGGAGGGGGAGCTGTCAACCTTGGACGCCGATCCAGACCCGCTCCCTCCTTCGGGAAGGGTTGCGGGACCTGCTTTCGACCCCGAGATGGCAGCCATGCTCGCTCGGGCGGTGGTCGGCTGGGAGTGGACTGAACCTCCCCCACCCGAACCATCCCGCCTTGACGATTGGTACTTCGGGGGTGCCAGGGCTTCTCAGCCCTCGCCCCCGATGCCTTGCTTCCCCGAGGTGCATGAAGAGCTGACGCGGTTGTGGAAAACCCAGTTTTCCTCCCGGAACCGGCCGTTTCAGCCTTCACCTCTCACCTCCCTCGAGGGTGGAGATGCCAGGGGGTACACTGGTATCCCGTCAGTGGAGCGGCCGGTCGCGATGCAGTTGTGTTCGGCCGGTGTCGCTTCCTCCTGCCGGGACCAGCCTACTCTCCCCTCACGGGCCTGTAAGCATTCGTCCGCTCTAGCCGGCGCTGCTTACAAAGCCTGTGGGGAGGCAGCTTCAGCCATGCATGCCATGGCATTGCTGCAGGTTCACCAGGCTAAGGCTCTGAGGGACCTGCACGTGGGGGGTCATGATTCGGCGGAGTTCTCCGAGCTCCGTGCGGCTACCGACCTGGCGCTTCGTGCGACCAAGGTCACCGCACGTGCCGTCGATCGTGCGATGTCCACCCTGGTGGTCCAGGAACGCCATCTCTGGCTGTGCCTGGCGGACATGAAGGATGCTGATAAAACCCGGCTCCTGAATGCTCCGGTTTCCCAGGCCGGCCTGTTCGGCGAGACGGTCGAGGAGTTTGCCCAGCAATTCTCCGCGGCCAAGAAGCAGACTGAGGCCATCACTCAGATCATGCCACGTTGGAAGCGTCCTGCGCCTGCCCCATCTGCACCTCAGCCTGCTCCTCGCCGTGGGCGTCCTGCGGCGGCCGCCCCCGTTCCACCCCGGGGCCCTTCTAAGAAGTAAGGAACCGGTCGTCAGCAGTCCGCCCCGCCCGCTCAGCCTGCTTCAAAGGGTGGAAAAAGGAAGTCGAAGCGGCCCTACCAGTACAAAGTCCTCCCATTCGGGCTCTCTCTGTCGCCCCGTGTATTCACCAAAGTAGTGGAGGGGGCTTTAAAACCCCTGAGAGAGAAAGGTGTGCGCATTCTCGCGTATTTAGACGATTGGCTCATAATAGCTCAAACACGTCAGACGTTGTGCGATCACAGAGATTTAACTCTAGAACACCTCGCTCGTTTGTGTATTCGGGTCAAATGGGAAAAGAGCAAGCTTTGCCCCCTGCAGAGAATCTCTTTTCTCGGGATGGAACTGGACTCGGTCGATTTGACAGCTTGTTTAACAGAAGCGCGTGTACAGTCGATTCTGACTTGCCTGAATACATTCAAGAGGAAGAGCGCTGTCCCGCTGAAACAATTTCAGAAGCTCCTGGGGCATATGGCAGCAGCTGCAGCTGTGACTCCACTCGGGCTGCTGCATATGCGACCGCTTCAGCATTGGCTGCACGACCGAGTCCCGAGGAGAGCGTGGCTGCGCGGCATTCACCGTGTTATCATTACACCTGCGTGTCGTCGCACTTTCACTCCGTGGTCAGACCGTGCGTTTCTCTGAGCCGGTGTGCCTCTGAGACAGGTCTCCAGGCATGCAATAGTATTCACAGATGCTTCAGACACGGGGTGGGGGGCCACGTACGATGGGCTTGCGGCTTCGGGGGTCTGGACGGCACCCCAGCTGCATTGGCACATAAATTGCCGAGAAATGTGGTCTGTATATCTTGCGCTCGTCCGTTTCAGCAACGAGTTACGGGGCAAAGATGTATTAGTTCGCACAGACAATACTGCGACCGTTGCGTACATCAATCGTCAAGGCGGTTTACGCTCGCGTCACCTGTTGCATCTCGCCCGTCACCTCCTCACTTGGAGTCAGAAGAATTTGAGGTCTCTTCGTGCCATTTACATTCCGGGCACACTCAATGTAGAAGCGGATGCGCTCTCTCGGGCTGCGCATCCCGGCGAATGGCGACTCCACCCCATTGCGGTTCAGCAGATTTGGAGACGTTTCGGCAAAGCGCAGATAGATCTGTTTGCTTCCCCAGAGACGGCCCATTGTCGCCTATTCTATTCACTAGCCGACGACTCGCTCGGCGTGGATGCATTGGCACACAGCTGGCCGCGAAACATGCGCAAATACGCGTTCCCTCCGGTGAGCCTCATTGCGCAAACCATATGCAAAAACCGGGAGGACGAGGGGAGCGTGCTGTTGGTGGCACCGTATTGGACAACCAGGAGTTGGTTTCCAGAACTCTCTCCTCTCGCGACAGCCCCTCCTTGGAAGATTCCCCTGAGGAAGGACCTTCTTTCTCAACAAGAGGGCACATTATGGCACTCGCGCCCCAACCTGTGGAACCTACATGTGTGGTCTCTGGACGGGGCAAGGAGGATTTGAGTGATTTACCGCATGAGGTATCTAACACTATTGCTGCAGCGCGAGCGCCGTCTACGAGGCAGGCTTACGCGCTTAAATGGAACCTGTTTGTCGACTGGTGTTCTTCCCAACGTGAGAACCCCCGAGAATGCCCGATTAGTGTTGTGCTTTTGTATATCCAGCGTCGTTTGGAGAATAGGCAGTCACCATCCACTATTAAGGTCGATATCGCTGCGATATCAGCTCACCATTCACCCGTAAACGGTAGGACAGTGGGTCAGCACGACCTGGTCATTAGATTTCTCAGAGGCGCCCGAAGGCTGAATCCTTCGCGTCCTCCCTCTATTCCTCCTTGGGACCTGTCCTTGGTGCTGAAATCACTCCAGGTAGCCCCATTTGAGCCTCTGCATAGTGTGAGTGTTAAATTTCTTACTATGAAGACTTTAACTCTCCTTGCTTTGGCTTCCGTTAAAAGGATAGGAGATATTCATGCATTTTCGGTCGATGATTCGTGCCTTCAGTTCGGGCCAGCTGCATCCACCGTAACACTGAGACCCCGGCCCGGCTTCGTGCCCAAAGTTCCCACCACCCCTTTTAGAGATCAGGTGGTGAACCTGCAAGCGCTGCCTTTGGAGGAGGCAGACCCAGCCATGGCTTTGTTGTGCCCTGTTCGTGCACTACGTGTGTATATAGACAGGACGCAAAGCTTTAGGACCTCAGACCAGCTCTTTATTTGTTTCTGTAATCAGCAGAAAGGGAAAGCTGTCACCAAGCAGAGGATGTCCCATTGGATTGTGGATACTATAGCCCTTGCATATCAGAAGCAAGACGTGCCTTGTCCTTTTAATTTACGTGCCCACTCTACACGCAGTGTGGCATCATCTTGGGCACTGGCTCACGGTTCTAATCCTCCACGTTTTTCCTTAGCAGAGCCTGCTCTGCATCTCTCTGCATACCATGTATTGCCAGAGACTTCTTATGAGCAACCTATCGGTTGTTTCATATTTTTATGTCATCCATTTAACCTTCTTGGGGGGGGGCTTCCGCAGTGTTCTAGCTCCGCTCAGTTTAGACGCTTCCCCAATTCGCTGGTTCACTATCGTGGGTTAGGGAACAGGTAGTGACCGGCCTTCTGCATTTCGCCTTAGGTTCCGCCCCTTATGTGGAGGGCGGAGGGCTTTTACAGACACTGGAAGGGTTCAGCTGCAGTGGCGTTTTGGTAGGGATTCCCAATTCGTCGGCAGACGCGCTTTCCCGAGCTGCGCGCCCTGGCGAATGGCGACTCCACCCCCAGACGGTTCAGCTGATTTGGAAGAAGTTCGGTCTTACGCAGATAGATCTGTTTGCGTTGCCAGACGATACCCACTGTCGCCTATTCTTTTCACTAACCGAGGGCAGCCTCGGCGTGTATGCGTTGGCTCACAGCTGGCCGAGGGAGATGCGCAAATACGCATTCCCCCCAGTGAGCTTAATCGCACAGACGCTGTGCAAGATCAGGCAGGACAAGGAGAGTCTTTTACTGGTCGCGCCTTACTGGACGACCAGGAATTGGTTTCCAGAGTTAATGCTCCTCTCGACAGCCCCTCCCTGGCGGATTCCCCTGAGGAAGGACCTTCTTTCTCAAGGAGAGGGCACATTATGGCACCCGCGCCCCAACCTGTGGGATCTCCATGTATGGTCGTTGAGCGCGCGCAAGGTTTAGGTGATTTATCGCAAGCGGTATTTAACACCATCGCAGCGGCTCGAGCGCCGTCCACAAGACAGGCTTACGCGCTTAAATGGAACCTGTTCGTCACCTGGTGCTCTTCGCAACGCGGGGACCCCCGAGAATGCCCCATTAACATCGTGCTTTCATATCTTCAACACCTTTGGAGCGTAGGCTGTCACCCTTCACTATTAAAGTTGATAACACCGCTATATCTGCTCATTAGTTATTATGTTTTTAAGAGGCGCTCGAAGGCTGAACCCTTCGCGCCCTCCCTCTATTCCTCCCTGGGACCTGTCCATGGTGCTGAAAGCCCTGCAGGGACCCCCGTTCGAGCCTTTGCAGTCTGTGAGTCTTAAGTTTTTATCAATGAATTCTCTGACCCTGCTAGCATTGGCCTCCGTGAAGAGAGTAGGGGACCTACATGCATTCTCCGTTGACGATTCGTGCCTTCAGTTTGGTCCTGCTGTCTCGAGCGTAACACTCAGACCCAGACCAGGCTACGTGCCCAAAGTTCCCACCACTCCCTTCAGAGATCAGGTGGTGAGCTTGCAAGCGCTGCCCCCGGAGGAGGCAGACCCAACCATGGCTTTGTTGTGCCCCGTACGCGCACTGCGACTCTACGTGGATCGCACGCAAAGCCTCAGGACCTCAGACCAGCTCTTTGTCTGTTATGGTGGTCAGCAGAAAGGGAAAGCTGTCACTAAGCAGAGGATGTCTCATTGGATAGTTGATACTATCGCCCTGTCTTATGATCTGCAGGGTATTCCTTGCCCATTTAATTTGAGAGCGCACTCCACATGGCATCCTCATCTTGGGCTCTCGCTCGTGGTTCCTCGCTAACAGACATCTGCAGAGCTTCTGGTTGGGCGACACCTAATACGTTCATTAGATTTTACAGTGTTTGTATCGAGCCTGTATCCTGTATCCTCATGTTCTTTCCTCATCAGGGGGAGCACGGAGAGCAGACTCGCATGTCGGCTTGCAGCCTCCGACTGATGCTCCATAGCAGTGTCAGTATGTAAGGCCTTCAGAACAAAAATGTGTAATGGTTTGAATTGTTCTTCCTCCGCTGCCTTGGCAGCTTATGTTGTGGAGCATTGGCTGTCAGCCTCTCACTAGCTGTATCCTCGCGAACCTACGTGTCTGGCTCGGTCTCCACATTGCGTCCCCTAGCGGGGTTCCTTTGTGAGTATTTTCCGTGGGGTTAATCCTACCAGCCCACGTTTCCCTTAGAAGAGCACTGCTTTGCTTACACAGCGACGGCTGTCCTTTATCAATACTGACCTTTATTAATCAGATTTTATTTTTCAACAAATTTTTCTATTCTAGCATTGAATATCTTTTCTAAAATTTTTGAAAATTGAGGAAGCAGTGAAATTGGTCTATAATTAGTAAAATTGTGTTTATTTCCAGTTCTGAATAGTGGAATAACTTTTGCCATTTTTTTTTTCTTCGGGACACAGCCATTTGTGAGGGACAGATTACAAATATGTCTTAATGGTGTTTTGATATTAAGCAGTGTTTCCCATACATAGGCTCTACTTGGGCGCTGGTAGATTGCGACCCGCCCAGGAAAACAAAATCACTTTACGAATTTCCGTATTTTCTGTACTCGACTGGATGACCCGTGTTTTGTTGAGAGAGAAAGAGAGGTGGGGGTCGGGTGACAGTGAAGATGATGTACGCGTCATAAACTCATCATCCAGCACGGCAAACTGGAACAACTGCTGCACATACGGAGCAGCCAGGGAACTACACTGCAACCAAAATGGTCGCATATGCTTATAGCATCCAAGTTGGCTTCATTTTGCGTGCAAGCACGTTGTGTCTCTCCCGTTGAGTGTCCGTTCACGTGCTCTCTGTTTCTCAATGAATTTGGGTGCGACGCGAAGCAACCTCAGTGTCACATTGTATCCTTTCATGTTTCTGAACTTGAGCAGAGTTTTAACATTAGAGGTCTTTTTTCACTGAGGACGCAGGACCCGTACGGTTCCGGGTTTATATTTTAAATGGTCAGTCGGGTCCGGGTCGGTCCTAGTTAGTGATGGGAAGTTCGGATCATTTTTCTGATTCGGATCTTTGAATCGCGTTCATCAAAATGAACGAATCTTATTTTGAGTCATTTCGTTCTTTTCGTTCATTTAAAATATGATTACCTATAATTTCACAAATTACCCCAAAATAACCACTTATGCAAACAAATATGACATTTCTAACAAGTTATGAGAAATAAAAATCCTTATTTCATTATTTCTTGACACAAGCTCTGAAACATACACAAGAGATAGAAATTATTAGCTTACTCCTAAGTCAGTCCTCGTGTACAAGTCATGGTAATGCAGCCAAAGCCAAAATATAAGAAACGGAACTCCATATTTATCACATTTGTACGCCTCCTCTCGTGTCTAACTTACAGATGTTAGTTGTCAACTCGTCACTGTCTTACTGACACTCTGTGTTCGGCCAGGCTGTGCCGTATGATATACAGCACAGGACCGGAAAGAGAAATGATTAGTTCATCATTCTCTCGAGTTCGGGACGAATTTGAGTCTTTCGTTCTTCCTGTCAGCCTCATAGAGGCTATGCTGTCAGTACCGGAAAGATAAATGATTAGTTCATTCAAGTCTTGAGATCGGGTTCGGCCGGGTCCGAGTCCTTATGTCACGTGACCGCTGGTATATCACATTAAATACAACATTAGATTCGTATTATTGATTGCATCTGAATGTATCATATATTGTTTTATATTTAGTAAATTAAATACAAAATATGTGCAAAAACATTATTTGAAAAATAAAAGTTCCATCTTATTGAAGAACGAAAGACTCGGACCCGACCGAACTCGAAAGGTGAACTAATCATTTCTCTTTCCGGTACTGGTAGTGTAGCCTCTATGGGACTGACAGGAAGAACAAAAGACTCTAACCTGTCCCGAACTCAACTCAAGAGAACGATGAACTAATCATTTCTGTTTCAGATTCAGAGCCCATATGTTGCGCAATGCGCATGCGCGGTCAACACAAAATGAACGAATCACTCTCTGAGACAACTCGGTAGTCCCGAGTCATATTAAAGATTCGTTCAAAATGAACGAATCGTTCATGAACGACACACCACTAGTCCTAGTTCATTACTTCGGGTCCCAAGTCTGATTAATATTGTGTGTAAAACCCGAGTCCATCGGAGAACGTCCGCGAGCGCTACCGCGCTAAAGCTTGAGTGCTGTTTCAGACCACGCGCCGCTTCATTTTCTTTATCCCATTTTTTTATAATCTTATTATTAATATACCATATCTTTACTAAAATCTAAACAGTTTGCACAGAGATTGTAGCAAAAAGCAGTGCTAATTCTGAACGAGCAAAGCTCTAGCTGACTCAGGATATAAAAAACGCAAAGCTGTAATGTAAAGTCTGTCATCGGGACAGCAAGTAGACTTTTAAATCTGAAATAATTAGTGGATTAAGCTTTTTTTAATCGGCAAAAGAGTAATAGGAAGCAGAAGCAGTAAAAGTGCCTATCTCTAGAAATTATTACCATTATAACATCAGTCACATTTATAATCTATAGACCTGCACTGTCTATTAATAGGCTATATACATAGTATATATTGAGTTTGATAAAAGGGGTCATCAAATTACTTCATATATCAGTGCAATAACATCAAGTGTTTTCGTGGTGCTTTGACAAACAGTGTCAGCTTTGTTTTGTCATGACTGCTGGGTGATCGAGGACCTCCGTCGGCGACAGGGTGAGTCTCCCGGTCCGTCTGGTGCCGGTCGTGGAGGGGGGGCTACTGTCATGACTGCTGGGTGATCGATGGCTGTGTGATCTGTGTGTGTGTGTGTGTTGTTTACCTGTGGTGCCGGTTCCTTCTGTATTCACTTACTCCGCCCCCTTGTTTCGGTAATTGTTCACCGGTGGTGTCTCGTTTACCTTTTCCTTTATATTGCACGTAGTCCTGTCCTTCGTTGCGCGCTCATTGTTTTATCACAGTCCTGCTGCCCTGCCTTGTCTTGTCAGTCGCTCTCTGTCTTCTCCTCTGTTACCCCAGGTTTGGTTTCGGCGTTCGGGGACTCGTCTTCACCCGGACCGCTCGGTTGTGGAGTACTGGATTTATTGACTTTGTTTGTCTCTCGCTACAGCTGGTTCGCTTCGTTTCTAGGCGGTATACCAGCTGTCTCTCTTTCTCTCCGGTTTGCATCATCACCCGTGAGTGGAGTACACCTAATTACCATTGTGGATTATATTGACTCTAACGACTGTTGTTTCTCGGAACCACTGGTTCGCTTCGTTTTTAGGCGGTGACCAGTGGTTTACGGGTGGCTCTACTACATCTGGATTTCACAGTGGATTACCCGTCTGAGAACTAGAATTTTCCATCTTCCATCTCCGCCTGTCATCCACCTTCAAGGCGGCGTGTATCATCCCTCTGTTGCGTGTGGTGACTGTGCTGGCGTTCTCGACGGAGTGCGTGGGTGGCTCTCTCTCTCCCTTCGGATCTGTACTGGACTATTGTGTAGCACCGACTCACTCTCTCCTACTGTGGGAGTGCTTCATCCCCACAGTAGTGATTCCACCAGAGTGAGTCAACGGGTGTGTGCCGTGTGTGGATCTACCATTGACTTTGCTCTCCTGTTCTCTATATTTACCCTTTTCTAAATAAATTGTTAACTTGCACTTGACTCCTGAGTTCCTTTCCTGACAGATGAGCGCGCCAAATATGGAGTCAGCAAGTTTAGAGAGTCTGGAGGTGCAGACCGCCCTTCACCAGCAGGGGGCGGCCATCGACCAACATTCGTCGTTATTGTCTGCTGCTGCCAGAGATTTCAGCATCCTGTCTGAGCAATTGAAAGAGCTCAGCAATCGTTTGGATAAAGTGACTCCTCACCATGAAGCCCCAACCTCATCCGGAGGAGCCGCTTCATTTGAACGGGAGCCACACACGGCAACACCCCCCACCTACAATGGCGATCCCAACACCTGCAGATCCTTTTTACAGCAGTGCTCTCTCGTCTTTGCGCTCCAACCCCGTCAATTTTCTTCATCCACTTCCAGAGTGGCCTATGTCCTGACGTTACTCACTGGAAGGGCGAGAGACTGGGGTATGGCCGCCTGGGGGGCTAAAGCTCCTTGTACATTTTCGTTCGAGGCTCTGGAGGAAGAGATGTTAAAATTGTTTGACCGCTCACTCAAGGGAGACATGGCAGCGGCTGAGTTGGTGAGATTACGGCAACGTAATGACTCTGTTACTGATTTTGCTATTCGTTTTAAGACGCTCGCCATTTGCTGCAACTGGAACGACGCGGCATTAAGAGCACAATTCCTCGAGGGTCTTACACCGGGCATTCAGGACGAGATTGCACTGAGGGAGCCACCCACGTCCCTGGAAGCTGCTATCGATCTGGCTCTGAGGGTTGAGTCTCGCCATCGGCAGAGAGATCTGCGTCGCTCATTTCACCAACGGATGTCAGAACCAGGGGAGATCACTTCAGAAACGCCCTCCGAGGAGCCTATGCAGCTGGGCAAGTTTCGTTTATCTGCTGGGGAGAGAAATCGTCGGCTGTCTAATGGCCTCTGCTTGTATTGTGGCAAGCCGGGGCATCTGGCGGCCATCTGTCCGGTAAAAGCTCACGCCCGCCGATGAACCTGGGAGTCTCGGTGGGCGCATCGTCATTTAAATCTCCCGTAAGCAGCACCACACTACCTGTTCTTATTAACTCTTTTCCGTCACAGGCGTTGCTGGATTCCGGTGCGGAGGCGTGTCTTTTGGATGCTGGGTTGGCCAAGTCCTGGGGTATTCCACTCATCCCTCTCTCCTCTCCTTTGTCTGCCTGGACATTGAAGGGCCAGCATATGGCTGTGATCACGCACCGCACACCCCCTGTGAGTTTGTTTGTTTCTGGCAATCATCGTGAGGAGATCGAATTTTACATCTTAGAGGATTCACAATCGCCAGTCATTTTAGGTCATGACTGGCTATCCAAACATAATCCTCACGTTGATTGGCAGAACAATGTTGTGTTATCTTGGAAGTCTTCGTGTTATGTTTCTTGTCTTGGTCCTGCTCCTTCTCTTGTCTCTTGTTCTGTCTCGCAGGTTCCAGCTATCGATCTCTCGGGAGTCCCGGCGGAGTACTCGGATCTGTATCAGGTTTTCAGTAAGTCCCGGGCTACTTCTCTGCCTCCTCATCGGTCGTATGATTGCGAGATCAAACTACTTCCCAACACTTCTCCGCCTAAGGGTCGTATATTTTCCCTAGCTAAACCAGAAAGAGAGGCTATGGATAAATACATTAATGACGCTCTTAAAGCCGGTCTCATTCGCCGCTCCTCGTCTCCAGCTGGTGCTGGATTTTTCTTTGTAAAGAAGAAAGACGGGTCTCTTCGTCCGTGCATTGATTATCGAGGGCTGAATGACATTACTGTTAAGAATAAGTACCCCTTGCCATTAATGTCATCAGCATTCGAATTATTACAGGGAGCGCGCGTATTTACCAAGCTAGATCTGCGCAACGCTTATCACTTGGTACGTATTAGAGAGGGCGATGAGTGGAAGACAGCCTTTAACACACCTTCAGGACACTGGGAATATTCCGTTCTGCCGTTCGGTCTTTGTAACGCTCCAGCTGTCTTCCAGACCATGATCAATGAAGTGCTGGGTGACATGATTAACAGATTTGTCTTTGTGTATCTCGATGACATTCTCATCTTTTCTCCCTCCATGCAGATACACACTCAGCACGTTCGCATGGTTTTACAATGGCTATTAGAGAATCAGCTATTCGTTAAGGCGGAGAAGTGCGAGTTCCACAAGAAGTCGGTTTCGTTTCTGGGTTTTGTTATTGCCGAGGGAGAAATTCGTCCCGATCCCGCTAAGGTTAAGACGGTTGCCGATTGGCCAGTACCCGACACTCGGAAGGAGCTTCAGCGATTTCTGGGGTTCGCCAATTTCTATCGGCGTTTCATCAGAAAATTTGGTCAGATCGCTAAGCCTCTTACTGCTCTCACTTCACCTAACATGTGTTTCCGTTGGAATAGAGAGGCTCAGGAGGCCTTTGATGTGTTAAAGTCCCGGTTCATCTCTGCGCCTGTCCTCTCTATTCCCGATCCGGCTAAACAATTTATAGTGGAAGTGGATGCATCTGATGTCGGGGTAGGCGCCGTTTTATCTCAGCGATTGTCTATTGATGGGAAAGTACATCCTTGTGCTTTTTTCTCTCACCGGTTAAACCCAGCAGAACGTAATTACGACATAGGGAATCGGGAGCTGTTGGCGGTTAGACTCGCTTTGGGTGAATGGCGTCACTGGTTGGAGGGAACCCCGGAGCCCTTTCTGGTCTGGACGGATCATAAGAATCTTGAATATATCCGTTCGGCCAGAAGACTTACATCTAGGCAGGCTCGTTGGGCACACTTCTTTGATCGTTTTAACTTCACCCTCTCGTACCGGCCTGGCTCGAAAAATACCAAACCTGATGCTCTCTCCCGTCTGTTCGAGAAGTCCGATTCGGAGAGGGCGGAGACCATTCTCCCGGAAGGGAGGGTGGTCGGCGCCCTCGTATGGGGAATCGAACAGCGGGTGAGAGAGGCCGGCCGGGAGGGGGAAGTTCCGGAGGGGTGTCCAGCGGGTCGCCTATGGGTTCCTGAGCGGTTACGTTCCGATGTCATCCGGTGGGGTCACGAGTCCAAGTTTGTCGGCCATCCAGGAATTCGAAGAACGTTGGCTGCCGTCCATCAGCGTTTTTGGTGGCCTTCTATGTCCACTGACGTCAGACAGTTTGTACTAGCCTGTTCGGTTTGTGCTCGTAATAAAGCATCTAATTTACCACCCGCTGGTCTGCTTAAATCTTTGCCCGTGCCCTCCCGCCCCTGGTCTCATATAGCCCTTGATTTTGTCACTGGCTTACCGGCATCTAATGGTAACACTGTTGTTCTAACTGTGGTGGATCGTTTTTCGAAGGCGGTTCATTTCATTCCCCTGCCCAAGCTACCTTCTGCAAAAGAGATGGCTCAGGTTTTGATTAATCACGTCTTTCGGTTACATGGTATTCCGACTGACGTAGTGTCAGATAGGGGTCCTCAGTTCATCTCTCGTTTTTGGCAGGAGTTTTGTAGACAAATTGGCGCCACGGCCAGCTTGTCTTCTGGTTATCACCCGCAGACCAATGGGCAATGCGAACGGGCTAATCAGGATCTCGGTAGAACGCTCCGCTGTCTGTCGTCACAATATCCAAATTCCTGGTGCGATCAGCTTCCGTGGGTTGAGTATTCTCATAATTCACTTCCCGTTACGTCTACCAATATGTCCCCGTTTGAGCTTTCCAACGGTTATCAACCTCCCCTGTTTCCATCACAGGAGCCCGAGGCAGCGGTTCCGTCTGCGTTAGCTTTCGTGCGCAGGTGCAGACGCACTTGGAGGAGAGCTAAGACACTGTTATTATCTAATTCCAGACGAACCAAAGCTGCTGCTGACCGTCATCGGCGACCTCCACCACGTTACGTTTGTGGTCAAAGGGTATGGCTTTCTACCAAGGATCTTTCTCTCCTTGAGCCTTCTCGTAAGCTGGCTCCGAGATTCATTGGGCCATACAGTATTTCTAAGGTCATTAATCCGGTGACGATAAAGCTTAAGTTGCCCCTTTCTCTTGGTCGGGTTCACCCTGTTTTTCATGTATCCAAGGTTAAACCTGTGATGTTTGCTCGCTATAACCCCCCTGTCTCTGCCCCTATTCCCCCCGCCCCTCGTCTAGTGGATGGTGCCCCTGTCTGCACTGATAAGAGGTTACTAGACTCCCGCCGCAGGGGCAGAGGATTTCAGTATTTAGTGGATTGGGAAGGATACGGTCCTGATGAGAGGAGCTGGGTTCCGGGTCGGGATTTGCTGGATCCTGGGCTGATCGAGGACCTCCGTCGGCGACAGGGTGAGTCTCCCGGTCCGTCTGGTGCCGGTCGTGGAGGGGGGGCTACTGTCATGACTGCTGGGTGATCGATGGCTGTGTGATCTGTGTGTGTGTGTGTGTTGTTTACCTGTGGTGCCGGTTCCTTCTGTATTCACTTACTCCGCCCCCTTGTTTCGGTAATTGTTCACCGGTGGTGTCTCGTTTACCTTTTCCTTTATATTGCACGTAGTCCTGTCCTTCGTTGCGCGCTCATTGTTTTATCACAGTCCTGCTGCCCTGCCTTGTCTTGTCAGTCGCTCTCTGTCTTCTCCTCTGTTACCCCAGGTTTGGTTTCGGCGTTCGGGGACTCGTCTTCACCCGGACCGCTCGCTTGTGGAGTACTGGATTTATTGACTTTGTTTGTCTCTCGCTACAGCTGGTTCGCTTCGTTTTTAGGTGGTATACCAGCTGTCTCTCTTTCTCTCCGGTTTGCATCATCACCCGTGAGTGGAGTACACCTAATAACCATTGTGGATTATATTGACTCTAACGACTGTTGTTTCTCGGAACCACTGGTTCGCTTCGTTTTTAGGCGGTGACCAGTGGTTTACGGGTGGCTCTACTACATCTGGATTTCACAGTGGATTACCCGTCTGAGAACTAGGATTTTCCATCTTCCATCTCCGCCTGTCATCCACCTTCAAGGCGGTGTGTATCATCCCTCTGTTGCGTGTGGTGACTGTGCTGGCGTTCTCAACGGAGTGCGTGGGTGGCTCTCTCTCTCCCTTCGGATCTGTACTGGACTATTGTGTAGCACCGACTCACTCTCTCCTACTGTGGGAGTGCTTCATCCCCACAGTAGTGATTCCACCAGAGTGAGTCAACGGATGTGTGCCGTGTGTGGATCTACCATTGACTTTGCTCTCCTGTTCTCTATATTTACCCTTTTCTAAATAAATTGTTAACTTGCACTTGACTCCTGAGTTCCTTTCCTGACATGTTTATGGCAAAGAAAGTTTGGGGTGGTTAGATTAATGAACATGTGTCACTTGTCACTTGTCACTGAGGCAGGAACAACAATCTCTGTCAAAGGGGGGACTGACACCTGTGAGAGCAGGGACACATTACAGCAAAAAGGCAATGTTTGAGAGGAACTAAGAAGAGGAATTTTGTCATTCTTAGTCATAAAGAACCCAGACACAGTGTCAATTAATGCACCATGAGTTTTGAAAAAGTCCCACCCAAGAAGAACATCCTGTCTAGAGTCTCTTACAACATACATGTCCAAGCTGAATGTGTGTGAACCCAAGCGTAATGTAACAGGTAATGAACCCAAAATGTCCAGTTGTTGACCTGTAAGTGTGTGTGCAACCTGATAACTTTTCAGCAAGGGGCGATGTTTCAGCGCAGGGATGTGGTTACGTAACGTCTCACTAATCAGGGACAAAGCGGCACCAGTGTCCAGAAAAACAGTGACTGCTTGATCTTCAACGAGTCCCTTTATGTACGGTGTCCAGGTTGCAGTGTCCACTGAAAAAACTGTGGGGTCACCATGGGCCGGTGTCAGTTGAGCTGAAGACTGGCCCTCATCTCCAGCTACCACCCGTTTCCCGAGCGCTGATGCTCGGCGAAGTGTACATGGCGTGAATGGGGTCGTTGTGGACTTGGGGAATGACGAGTGTAATACCGTTCACCCCTCTGCCGGTCTCTGTCCTCAAATGGGCTGATGTCATCCCTGGAATGATATCTGTAGACAGGCGGAGCAGACATAGAGTCGGCATATGCAGTGTATCTGCGTTCAGGGCTAAAGTGACGATCTGCTCCCTCATGATGTAAAGGTCTCCTAGGCTTTTCCCGCTGCTGATGGCTTGGGCTGGGGCTCCAGTGTGACCTACGATGGTCATCCCTAGAACGTGCAGGAGATCGTCCTCTGGAGTAAGGTGCATCCGCTGTATTGAAACGTGGATAGCGGGGGGCTGCAGTGTAGCGGTCATCTCTGGTGTTGTCCATAGAAGGCGATCTCCCACGATAAGGGAAATGTCGTTCAGGAGATGGGGCAGCATAGGCATGATGAGACTTTGATGGTGCTAATGTAGCTACAATGGACTGCAGTTTGTCTACTTTCAGATGAAGTTCATTGAGCTGGGCTGCCAGGGTATTAGTGGGCTCAGTAGTGAGGCTGTGCACAGTAGTAGGTTGAGAAATTGGAGATGTAAAAGATGGGCAGGGCTCAGTAGCAGTAGAACGTGCCCTCTCACAGCGACCAGCCACTTTAATTGCATCATCAAGAGTGGTAACACCAAACTCGTACAACTTAGCTTGCAATGCAGAGTCAAGTCCAGCCGTAAAACGTCGCAAAATTTCACCCTTAATGGCAGACTCTCCATAATCTGGATAAGCCTGGCGAACAAGGCGGGTCAATTCAGCAGCATAAACTTCCAATGGCTCTGTAGTGAGACGTGGTCTAGCATTCAAATATGTTTGGAAAGTTCTCAGTTGTTGTTTTTGATCAAACACTGCAGACATTTTGAGACATGTGGTGTCATAATTAGATTTGATGTCATCTGACAAACTGTCCCAGTAACTAAATGCAGCACCTGCCAATCTAGATGGAAGCACTTTGGCAAGCTGAGGTTTGTCCATACCTGAGGTCTCACAGCATACTTGAAAACGGCGGTGAAATCAGGGGGTAAAACCGCTCTAAATTGCCCATGAGGTGTTGACACATTGTCTTCTGCCATGTTTGAACAAACTGATATCAATGTCAAGCAGTTATTGCAGCATCACAATAGTTCAGTCCAGAAAAATCTCTTATTTTTGAGGAAAATAAAGTACTAATGAATATTTCAATGTAATGGCTACGATGGTGACATGTAAAGCATTTGTGAAGCAGGAAAAAAATATATATTTAATAAATTGGCTCTTTCAAATTGTCTCTTTGTTTTCCACAATGTGTTATTCCTTTCTTCTGTTTGAAATAAGCAGATTAGCAATAATTGCAGTTACCGAAGTCCGCCACTAGTGAGAACCAATCGCACATTTTCCAGGTTGGGCGGGAGCTGAGAGATGTTGGCAATGAGCCAATTCCCACGAGGCAAAGTCAGCGCGGATTTCTCACTAAATAAAACTGAATAAACTAACGACTGCACTTTAAAAAGAAAACTCACATGAGAGTGAAAACAAAGTGAAACTAACCCAAAAGTTATCAATATAGTTTCTCTGAATACCGTCCACGAAACTGGAAAGAGTATATGCAAAGGAAAAACGTTTCAAACGCAAAATAGTCTTAAGTACGAATGTTCCAGCATATATGATAACACAGCAGCCAACAATACCAGTCCAACAGCAACTCCGTAGTCTGCAAATGTCCCAGTTTTGCTGCGATATCCCACCGCTGCCACCAATAAATATGTAAGGCGTGGAGTATAGATGTTAATGCTTTCCAATAAGATGATGGATGCAGGTATTCTCAACTATTAACTTTTATTCAAGCTAGCACAGAGAGCCTCAACAAGAACACGGGGCACACAGGAAAAAGCACTCCTCTCTCTCTCCCCTTTTCTCTTCCCCGCGTGCATTCCCCCACCAAAATAAAAGTCCCTCATAATACATGAAAGAAATAGGTAAATGCCTTATAAAATAAAATAGACAAGAAGGAAATACAACCATATAACAAACTTTGTCTGTCTCACAATAGGATCAACTTTTAGTAGCAAAGATGAGTTGCATAATTTACAACTAACTTTTGGAACGATCTTGCTGGGAACAGCCCACCAGCTAGTGGAGTTCCAGGTGAAGCTCCTGGTGTGTCAGTGGGAGCAGAAAATGAAGGTCGGTGCATGAAGGCAAAAGGAACGCTTGCAGTGTTTAGGGCTCTACTTGCAGGGGCTTGACTTTGATCTGGATCTCCGTAGACCTCGTAATGGGCGCGATGTGTAAGATTGAAGGTGCAAAATCGTCCTGTTAGCTCTGGGAATATTGCAGTGTTTGCATCATCTGTAATGTACAGACAACACGTGAGATTACACAAGATCACAGTGAATTCACACCATTCTCATACGTGATAATTCACAGTGTGAGCTATATGTGAGCTCATTGTGATTTTAAAATGCAGACCTGCCAACCTATACGCATTTTGCATAGCAGGTACCAATTTTGACCTCAAAGTACGGTGGTATGATTTGTCACTTTAATCTACGCAAAAACCTGATGACGCCCTTTGCCGCGCAAAATACTCAAAAGAAGCAACAGAAAAAATAAAAATATGTCCAATCATAGCACTGGGCTCATCCACCACATAGAAAGTGGGGATGATTGACAAGTCGAATGGCCAATCCCTAACAAGAGTCTGCTATCGACGGAACCTCAAAATCCTGTGTGTTCTCCGTCCTCCACCCGCTGTTCCTGACAATTTTTTTCACTGGAGAGTCAAGAAGTCTGACCCCTAAGGTAAACTGGTCAGGGTGGATGTGCAAAGTTGAAATAATGATTTAGCTTAATCCTAAGAAGTCGACGGTCGCGTGGGCTCCGTTTCATAATGTGCACTTGACCGCAAGATGCGCTAAAATTACTTCTGATTTGTAAATGAGCATCATTTATAATTGAGCGCTTACAAAAATGTACCATGATTTTACCATGGGGCAGAGCATCCAGTTTTATTCAAATAAAAAAGTTCACTCTCAGTGAAGGGAATCCACCAGACATACGAGTGAAGCGGATTAAATGCGCTCTGCAACAACGCGCTCTTGATAATTGTCAATAAAATGAAACGTCATATAAAAACCACATCAAATAAAGTTTTATACATGGAGAATATCTTGTGACTTGAGCACCCATGTGATAGGTGCCTATGCCCTACTGTACTATACTGTAATCAAAGCTACAATAAAATAAAGACAGACATACAGTAAACAGCAATACTGTCACAGTTATGGTTGAATTTAAAGCAGTGTTAACTCTAAAATACTGTCTTAAAGGGATATTTAACTTAAAACATTTAATTCAGTCATAGTTTACATAACAGAATAGACCGTCCAAACCTTTATGAGTTTCTTTATTGTGTGGAACACAAGTTATTTTTAAGAGTGTTGGTAACCAAAGTGTCTGGTCCCCACTGCTCTCCATTGTATTTTGGGGAGTCAGGGAAAAACAAAAAAAATTTCTCAAAAATTTTTTTTGTTTGTGTGTGTTTCACTCAAGAAAGAAATCATGAAGATTAGACAGAATAAATGATAACCCACTATTTAACAGGAATATACCTTTAACAGTGTTTGGAGTATACAGTATTTAACATTAATAATGTTATTAAATACCATGTATGGCAAATTTTGTTAAACATGATTTTATTCACATTTATTATTATTTTTAAAGCAGATTATGGCAGGATGGGAAAAAAGTGAGTGCAATGTGCAGCATGTTACCTTGAAAGTTACCAAGAGGTGTGTGTGTGTGTGTGTGTGTGTGTGTGTGTGTGTGTGTGTGTGTGTGTGTGTGTGTGTGTGTGTGTGTGTGTGTGCGTGCGTGTGTTAAATTATATGTTAAAAACCCGTGTTCTGTCCTTTTGGCTGATGCTACTGTACTCAAAAAAAAACTTCCAATGTTGGCAGGTCTGAAAATGTTGAGCAGGTTGAAAGGAGGCAATGTAGTAGGGGAAACAGCACGTGAACAGAGTAGTACATCCGAATCCTCAGTATCCATAAAATCAGTAGGCGAGAAATCCCCGGATGCCCTACTGAGTCCGCCCAGATTCTGAAGCGTGCATCGGATGGACACTTATCCCAGCTTTCCCATGATGCCACAGGAAAGCAAAGCAATCGGCCGGAGACCAGCCAATCGGGTGATTTCGATATGTTACACAGGACTCCTCAGCACCCAGACAGACCCAGGATATACCACAAAGTGCTCAGCTGATTCATCAAAATAAAGGTGTAGATTTGTCACAGCTGTGTTGAGATGACAGTAAATATGTGATAGTTTGTTAGAAAAATACATTTGAATAAAGTTTTGTTTTGTATGGGATTCACTTCTATACGTTTTCATTTATTGTGATGGTTTTATTCATTCATTTTGTATTCATGTTTCCTGTTGTTTTAAGTAAATACAAAAGATTGCTTCACTAAAATGTATATAATCATATTGCATGCATTGTCTAGTTTGTATTCAAGCACAGCTGTCATGTGACAATAGATATTAAATTACAATTTGCTTGTTTTACTTATTTTTGTCTACTACAAAATAATGTAATATATCTGTATCACTGACAGAGAACGTAGTAGAGTTGTAAGGTTACTGACAGGCCAGCTGACAGTCTTGCCTGGGCCCGGGACAAGATAATCTTAGAGGGCCCCCCACCCCTTACTTTTTACTGGTAACAAGACATTTGGCATTATCAGATTCAGGACCCACGAATATTGCATATTATACATTGTATAAAACATTTAGTTAAAGGTGCAGTGTGTAATTTTTAGAAGGATCTCTTGACAGAAATGCAAAATGATATACAAAACTATATTATCAGGGGTGTATAAAGACCTTTTTATAATGAACCATTATGTTTTTATTACATTAGAATGAGACGTTTTTTATCTACATACACAGAGGGTCCCCTTACGTGGAGGTCGGCATTTTGTGCCGCCATGTTTCTACAGAAACCTTTAACAGACAAACTTTTTTTACTAAGTTGTCTCTGACGATGACATGTTTTACCGGTGACGGCTACCGTAGCTTCTCCATGTGTTTCAAAAGCGAGGGGTGAGCAGTGTATTGAGCCGTTAGTTGCAATTTGCAACCTCACCACTAGATGCTTCTAAAATTTACACACTGCACCTTTAAATGTAGTACACTGAAAAAAATATTAATTGAATTTAATCAATTTATTTAAGCTACATTTAAACAAAAAAAAAGATTAGTAAAGTAAAATAAAATATAAAACGTTTGTTTAAATGTAGCTTAAATAAATTGATTGCAACCAATTACCTTAAAAAAAATGATTAAATTCAATTAATAATTTTTTTCAGTGTACTGACACTGTATACTGACACAAAATATCATATAATCACGTATGAATTATGAACAGATTATTGGAAATATCAGTAAAACAACTTCAGCTAATATTATGCCATGTTTGGACTAAAAATTGAATAAATATTACTCCTCTCTTTAGAAATTTGAAGTAAACATATAAACTCAATCAATATTTCTCCAAACATGCATGCCTTTGAACCAAAAGCCCAGAGAGATATTAATTTGTAAAGAGCTTTCATGATGAGCATGCATTACATTTTTCTCAATGAATGTGACTGAGGGTAGAGCCCTGCATTTCAGCCCAAGCCCGACCCGACCTTTTTACACCCCTCAGGTCGGGTTTCGGTCAATTTTAACGTCACAGCTGATACGCGGGCGGACCTCTGGCTTATAGGCTTCTCCATCTTTTTATATTTTTCAATTTAATTAAAATAACCTTTTGACAGACGATGATTGCAAAACAAACGTAGTAAGACTTTTAACCTATAGCACGAGTCCGCTATAAGCACAGCCAGCTACACATTTACAATGGAGCTGTTGCGTATTTAACAGCAGGACCTTCAGCGCACCGGGAAAAAATATTAATGGAGGACTAGATTAAAACCTTGGATACTGCGCATAATCTATGCAAACAGCATCCAAGACATAATCTATAATATGCATAGCGAAGTTGTAAGATAAGGCAGGTTGCATGTTTAAACGGTTTCATGTTTATTTCTTTCGTTTTGTAGCTATAGCCCTTTTCATTTTTTTATTTCTGCACCCGTTGCAGCTGGGAGCAGCAGAGCAATCTGTCTCCTTTTTTTTTAAAATAGTGTGTGTAGATAATAAACGTTTAAACTAACACTGTGATATGCTGAAAATATATATTTTATATAGTTGTTCTTGTAGCCTTATAGACAAGTGAAGTGTTGATTTGAGAGTTAAATTCATCAAACTTACTGTCGGCTGCTATAACCGCTTGTTGGTTATAATAAAAAAACTTTAACAAACAAAATACTCTAAAATGTAAATAAAAAAAGAAATATAACTATTTTTCCATTTAAAACAAATCTGAACTGCTTTAATTGCTGCAAGAGTAGTACAGCTGTGTAAGGAATCTGTGTAAGGAGTTATTTTTTGCTATTTCTGCGGATTTCTTTTGCAAAATCTATGCAGAATTTTGCAGAATAATTAAAAATGTTTTAAAACGATCTGAGAGAATGTGCGTTGTGAATATTACAAAACAATAAAATATTTTATAATTACATTTTATTAAAGGATTACCCTGAATTAAACTGGACCAACATGAACCAACAGATAATGGATAATGTGCTGTCACGACCATAGAGTTTTATATAAATTACATATATTACTGTCTACAGTGTAACATTAAAAAGAAAAGGCTTCTCATAATGAATGTAGCCTATATCAAGATAATTTCATCTGTTTAACAACACAATGTATATTTATCTTGTAACGGGATTTGAAATAATAAATAATTGTCGCGTCACTTAGCAGACGATAGAGATTTCATTATCTTCTCCGCGGTAAGTTTTATTTCAAATTCAAGTTTTACATATTAAATATTAAATAGTTTGTGCTTTCTCTCATAAAAACCTCACAGCAAACAGCACAGACTTCTAAACACACGCGATGCAGTGACTATATCTGCGGTCACAGACTCCTAATGGGGAGAATTAGGAATTCTATTTTCCTCTATTTTCCTCTATAAGGCCTATATTTTCTTCTTTTATTTTATTTTCTGAGCACCGGACTTGTGCTGAGTCTGACCGGACATTTTGAGTGTACTGAACTTCAAATCAAATGAATCAAATATTTTCTTTATTTTTTAACAATTATTCCATAGGTTCCAGTTCTGGGCCCCCCTCACCCTGGGCCCGGGACAACAGACCCGTTTGTCCCCCCCTGTCGGCTGGCGTGGTTACTGATGCAATCAGATGTTAGTGCACCTGTCCCTCATACACACGCATACGTTTCATGCCTGTTATTAGGTTTGTTTGAGTTTATGCACCGCTGTAAGAACCAGGTGGACGACATCAAAGTACCGTGAGAGCGATTCCAGAAATCACACGGAGAACTCTGATTTCGAGTCGCTCTCGCGGTATTGTGATGTCAATCTCCTGTCGATTCTTGTGGTTCCGCATGAACTCGAACAAGTCTACTACGTCATATGTCGCATGATAACGTCAACATGGCGAATGCTGTCCATACTTAACGTGAACGTACGTACTGTCTTAGCGCACGTTAAGTAGGTACCCAGTGAAATTCAGTACCTACACAGTAAGTATGTTATTTCGGATTCAGCCGTGGATACCATTTTCATATCATGTGCTTTATGGGTAGTATGAGCACGCAGTGAGTATGCAGTGACCTCATATGGTGACCTTAATATATAAGCAAACCATGAGTGCACTGTGTAGTTACAATTTTAGCTCACTGTGACGCACACATTGTGACAACATTTTGAGGATCTTGTAAGCTCATGTTGACTTTACTGAGAGATCAAAGTGATGACTGGGTACTGGCCTGGACCTGTTTAATTTATATTTAATGATACATGATTTGTTTACATTATAAAATGCCATAAAGGTTTGAAGAACACCAAAGAAACAGTAAAAACACTTAAGTCTCTCACATATTCAGTTACAACATAAACAACATCATTAATATTATTTAATATTATTTATATTTATAAAACGGTTAGTTCCTATCCTTGATTCTGATTGGTCAATAGCTAGTTTTTATTCACGATAAAACATGGCTAAGATCGCTTCACCCAATGATTCTATTTATCACTGCGCCCTTAGCAACACCCTTAACAACCACTTGTATCAACATAAACATAGAAAAAAGTAAGAATTATAAAGGCAAGTAAAAGTAAATTTCGATTTACTAGGTGGCATGACGATGGATGAGTGGTTTAAGAAAGAATTTGGAGAGACTTCTACAAATATGAACCGTCATGCTGAAGTGCTGAAATGTAACATTGATAAATTCGATAATACTCGTAATGAAAAAATTACTGTGCAGCAAACCCAATGGGCAGTGAAATGCTTCAGTGACTGGTGTAGAGAAAAGGATGTCAGCATTGATTTTAAACAAATCTCAGTGGAACTGTCAGAAGCTCCAAAGGTGAAAAATATGGCATCAGTAGCTATATAGCATTACGTCAGGGTCTGAACAGATTCCTGAATGATCCACCTTTAAGTTTGTCCTGGTGTCTGATGTGAGAGAGGCAATTCACCTCATCCAATAATGTTTTCATTGGAGTCATAAAGACAATGAGAAGAGAGGGTCGTGATAAAACGGAGCATCACACACCGGTTTCTACTGAAGATTTCAGCACCATAAAACTGTCCGATGAGCTTAATCCCAACCAGTGGCGGTTCTACATGGAGGCCAAGGGTGGCCCGTGCCTCTGTAGACATGTCCCTGGCCACCCCTGTGGCCTCCCCGTGCTGACCAAATAAAAAAGTATACATTTATTTTGATTTTACACGCGAGTGCCAAAAGCGGAACTAATGCGACGCAACGTTCTACACGGGCAAATTAGAGCGGCTCACCCAACCACTGTAGCCGCCTGTGGGTGCTGCTCGACCAGTGTCTCAATTCGTTCCCAACCTCCCGATGTTGAGAATGTGTATGCAGGTTTGGGCACTGGTAAGGACTCTAGCTCACTTCACATTGGGACACACTGTTCACTTGTTCTCCTGTGACGTGGCTGCATGTTGTGATCATTTACAGCTTTTACTCATCAACAACCGGCAAAACCAACATCTCGCTAACTTTTTAAAGTTTACACATTGTAAAAAGCGCTGTAATTATGCTCTTACATATACGTGCATAAAATTGGAGGAATACAATTAAATGTTACATATAAACATTTTTACAATTTAAAATAAATATTATTTTAAATGTTGATTAGATTGTGGTCCCTAACTGTCTAGCAATGTGTGTTTATATGTAAACTAAAACAAACGTTTGTCTTTATAAAAGTTTGCATTTCATAAAGTTTATTGAGTAGGCTTGCATGCTTTTCGGTTGGGGGGCTTTATAAAAGAGCCCAGCTCCCCTTTTGCACCTGCAATCACTCTTGTATTAAATAAAAAAATATATGATTGTAAAGTAAAATAAAGTTTACGGGGTAGTTTCCCGGAAAGGGACTAGTCCTAGACTAAAATAAATGTAAGAGCTGTCCAAACTGAAAACAACTTGCAATGCCATATCCTTTGTTTTGCTTCAAAATGCACACAAGTAATGTATAATGTATGTTAAAACTAGTTATATTTCCTAATTAAACTAAGGCCTAGTCCTATCTTAAACTAATTCCTGTAACCACCCCTATAATCTTTAAATATAATTTCTTGCCATTTTTTATGTGCCCCTCTGGTAAAACACTGGCCCCTCCTTGGCCCCCCTAGTGAAATTTGTCTAGAACCGCCACTGATCCCAACACACCTGAAGGACTCATAAACAGTCTGGTTTGACGTATAGGAAAAGAGGGGAACTGAGAACTCATTCCAGACTCATTCCGCATTTTAACAAACGAAAATGGTCTAAAGTATGTCACAATGAGCTTCAATGAAGACACAAAAAACCATAAGGACCCAAATGACAAAATAAGGAGAGCAGGCATGGCTTCATGTTCCAACAAACTGGGAACCCGCTTTGTCCCGTTGCCATTTAACCCCCCTGTTTTTTACCTTCACCCCAAAAAGAAAAACCTCTCTAAATGTGTTTGGTACACAGATCACGCAGCGGCACATAAATCATATTAGCTATTTATAATTTGTGTTAAATCTTGTTGTGTTAGTTTTTTTCTTGTTTTTGACTGTTGCAGGTACACAAGAGAGCCTATGGGTGTGAACTACCTTGCACCAATGCGAGAATTTGTAAAGCAGCAGGAACTAAAACAAGGTTTACACAAATCATTGCCATTGCAGTATAGCGCTTCGATGCTGGTCTCGAATTGAGGGAAATTATGTCTGTGAATGGACATAAGTATGAAAGTTCACTACAGAGCTACTGGAGGCCAAACTTAAAACAAAGAAAGCACTGGAGCGACATTCTCTAAAACACTGCTGATAGTGCTGAGCCCCAACTAAAGAGAACGGCGTTAAATATCACCACAGTGGAGCAGATTGAAATGAGACAATATTTACATGTAATGCGTGCACAATAAACGGAGATGTTCAAATAAATTTAAATAAACAACAATAAAAAAGTATCTCTTGTAAAAAATAAAAAGAATGAGACAAAGTTTGTGAACAGTTTGTTGTTTTTATTTGAGATTTCATGCATATTACACATTAGAATGCCTCGAGGCAAGTGCTGTATCGTGAATAAGTAACGGCTGAAGGGGTTAACAACGCCCTTCAGCCGTTACTTATTCACGTTACAGCACAGCCTCTCGTACCTTATTGCTTACATATAAAATGTCCCCCCTTTCCTAACTCGTGGCTAACGTTACTTTAAGCTACATTTTGCTATGAAACAGGACAACTAGGGATAAATAAAGTAATCAAAAAGTAGAACAATGTCAGTACCTGAAAAATCCTGCATATCTTGTCCACAGACATGTCATCGTCTTTCTTGGTAATGCGTTTGCTTCCACGAAAGAGAACAAAACTTTCCATGCTGGCGGCTGTTTTGAATGATGATGAATGACAGGCACGTGGCAGCTCATACTCGATAGCTTCCGGGTCAAAAAATTGAGTTCCACTACAAACAGTCTGCACAAAATTAAGAAATACAATTGTCACACATGTATTTTAAATCCCGATTTCCATTTATAAACACATTTTTAACAATTGGACAACTGGTTATTTTTTCGTTTTCTATAATCAATGCAAAAAACTGAAACAAGTCATTTCCCGATTTTTGTTCTCCTATTTATAAATGATAGTCGGGAAACAGTTCGATTACCTATTTAGTTTTTCTAATTTCAAAAGGAAAATCCGTACTCATACGAGATTTGTGGAAGACACCAAGTTGTCATTTGATTCAGAAACCATAGTGAGTGGAGTTAAGGGTCCCACATACTTCAGCACAGTAAATAGCTTTGATTTGATCTGAGGCACATGTATTGATTACATGCATTCTGTGCTTCTTGGTGTAATGTGACTTTGATGCATTTGTGGTTTTCCACAGAATCCTCACGCTTTTCTTTTAGCATGGTCAGATCAATTAGTGAAGTAGACAAACACATGAGTGAAATTCAACCACCATTTAAAACATGTTTCCCTCGCTCTGTTTCTGTCCACAGAATGTACTATAAAGCTTCAGAGTACCGGTGTATGTTGTTGTTCTTTGGGCCAGTAGTTTTTCAAGGTATTCTTGCAAACCTGTACTACAATCACTTTCTGCTGCTAAGTGAAGCAATGTTCATTCTTCTTTTGGATTCCATAACCTTTGCACAAATAGATCACGCTGAGAAACTTCATGCGGAAGTTTTGTTCTCAGACGAATGAGCTTTATGGTGACATATACCTGACAGCCAATATTAACTTATTAGTTCATTTAGCAGACAGTGTTAGAGCTCTTGGACCTTTGTGGACCCATTCTTGCTTTCACTTTGAGGACAAAAATGGACATTTGCTTCGTCTCATTCATGGAACTCAAAATTGTCATGATTTCGATCTTACCGGCCGCTTTGTCTTTGTTTCATTATGTGTTGTGTTTTGACAGCTCCACACGTGCGCGCCTCCCACCTGATGATCTCATAATCTCTGATTCTTCTCACCGGCGTCACACACCTGATCTCATGCCCATCAGTGAGTCCGGGAGTCCTGGTGGACGTCACTTCTTCTAAACTCTCCCCTTTTTTCAGTACCCAACTCCCCGTCATGTTGTCCTTCGCTGGGCGTGATCATCCGTCTACTGCCCTTCTCGATTCTGGAGCGGAGGGCAACTTTATTGATGAAGCTCTGGTTCGCGCCTGGGGTGTCCCGGTTGTCCCTCTACAATCCCCTTTGGATGTCTGGTCCCTTAAGGGGCAGCAGATGTCGCGATTTTCACATTGCACCTCTCCTGTGAGTCTTTCTGTGTCTGGTAATCATAGTGAAGAGATTGTGTTGCACGTCCTTCATGCCTCTCTATCCCCTATTATTTTAGGGCATGCATGGTTGGCGCAACACAATCCTCACGTTGATTGGCAACGTAATACTATTTTATTGTGGTCTCAGTCTTGTCATGTGTCTTGTCTTGGTTCTGCTGTTTCTGGTTCTGTTCTCTCTCATCCTCAGGTTCCGGCGGTCGATATGTCCGGGGTCCCGGCGGAGTATGCGGATATCGCCCAGGTGTTTAGTAAAGCCCGGGCCACCTCCCTTACTCGCCACCGGCCATACGATTGTGTTATCAATCGCCTCCCCGGCACTTCTCCGCCTAAAGGTAGACTTTATTCTTTATCGGATCCAAAGAGAGAGGCTATGGACCAGTATATTAATGATGCCCTGCGTGCCGGTCTCATCCGTCCCTCCACCTCGCCTGCAGGGGCGGGGTTTTTCTTTGTGGAAAAGAAAGACGGCTCCCTGTGTCCCTGTATTGATTATAGGGGTTTGAATGACATTACTGTTAAGAATAGGTACCCCCTTCCTTTATTGTCTACTGCTTTTGAGCTCCTGCAGGGAGCGCAGGTCTTTACTAAGCTAGATTTAGGCAATGCCTATCATCTTGTGCGTATAAGAGAGGGAGATGAGTGGAAGACAGCATTTAACGTATAAGAGAGGGAGATGAGTGGAAGACAGCATTAACACCCCTACCGGACACTTTGAGTACTGCATTTTGCCGTTCGGGCTTTGTAACGCTCCCTCTGTCTTCCAAGCTCTGGTCAATGATGTGCTGAGAGACATGATTAACAAGTTTGTCTTTGTGTACATAGATGATATCCTCATCTTTTCTCCCTCTATGCAGGAACACACTCAGCATGTCTGCCGAGTCTTACGCCGGTTGTTAGAGAATAAGCTTTATGTAAAGGCAGAGAAGTGCGAATTCAATATCCGAGCTTCTGGTGCCAACAGCAACCCTGGGTCGAATACGCCCATTATTCTCTCCCCGTTTCTTCTCTAAATATGTCCCCATTTGAGGCGTCTATGGGGTTTCAGCCTCCTTTATTCCCATCCCAAGAACCTGATGCAGTGGTTCCAACTGCGCTGGCTTTCGTCCGTCGTTGCAAACGCACCTTTAGGAAAGCTAGATTTACATTACGCCAGGTTTCCAGACGAACCAAAGCCACGGCCGACCGTCAGCGTAGACCCGTGTCCCGTTTCATCTGTGGGCAGAAATTATGGCTTTCGTCCAAGGATCTGCCTCTCCGTGAGCCTTCTCGCAAGCTGGCTCCACGATTCCTTGGGCCATACAGCATAGTTAAGGTTATTAATCCCATGACTGTGAGGCTCAGATTGCCCCCAGCACTCGGTCGGGTTCACCCTGTATTTCATGTGTCCAAGCTTAAACCTGTTTTTTTTCCCACCTTAACCCTGTTCCCTCTGCCCACACCCCTCAGCTTGTAGATGGCGCTCCCGTTTATACGGTTAAATCTTTACTGGATGTGCGCCGCCGGGGCAGGGGATTTCAATATCTTGTAGACTGGGAGGGCTATGGTCCGGAGGAGAGGTGTTGCGTACTGGCCCGGGACATTCTGGACCCTGGGCTGATCGAGGATCTCCGCAGACGAAGGGGTGAGCCTCCTCATGGACCACCCGGTGGCGGTCGCGTGGGGAGTCCTGTCATGATTTCGGTCTTACCGGCCGCGTTGTCTTTGTTTCATTATGTGTTGTGTTTTGTTTTGACAGCTCCACACGTGCGCGCCTCCCACCTGGTGATCTCATTTTCTCTGACTCTTCTCACCGGCGTCACACACCTGATCTCATTTATGCCCATTCCGGTTTGATTTAAATTCCCCTCGTTTCCTCTGTTCTTTGCAAGTTCGTCATTGTATGTTCATGACCATTAGCCTTGTCTAGTTCTTGTCTTGTCGTGTTTATTATAGTTCATCTAATTATCATCTGTGCTCTCTGCTGCCTTTGCCCCTTCAGATTCCCTGTTCAGTTGTTCTCTCCTGTGGATTTTTTTTCTGTCATCGCCTTCTCACTGCTGGAATGCATATCTTCTCTGCTCTCTCACTCGCTCGGCTGGAGTGGCACAGCCGAGTTTGCGCTCTGCCTGTCAGTGGATTATACTGAGCGCTGTCCATCATCTGAGCGCTGTCCTGCAGTAGAGCGCTGTCCAGCATCTCCACCTCTCTCTCTCTCTGTGCCCCGCCAGGATTTCTTCATAGTGGATTTCGGATGTGTTAGTGGATGTCCTACGGCTGTGCTGTGTTTCCCACTCTAGTGACTTTCCCGAAAGGATTCCGCTGTGCCCTGCCACTCTAGTGTTATCTACTCTTCATGTCATTCTCACTAGGACACCGAGTGTTTATCTTCAATACATACTGACTGTCATATTGTGTTTTCTCTTTACACATATTCTGATTACATTGAGTGTTGTCTCTTATACATTTTGAATAAACAACTCTGCGCTGGGATTCCTGTGTTCTGTCATACGTAACAAAATATTCCTCTACAAATGGTTAATGCAATGAAACTTATTCAGTGTCTCCGAAATATTGCTCAAACCCAGAGGTGGAAAGAGTAATAAAATATTGTACTCAAGTAAAAGTAAAGTTACTTATCTAAAAATCTACTCAAGTAAAAGTAAAAAGTAAGTCATTTTACCTTTACTCAGAGTAAAAAGTACTTTTTTACAGCGGGGAGAGGTGGAGGATTTAGTATAGTTCAAAACGACAAGGGAATATAAATCTCAAACTAGTTGTTTTTAACTGTAGGAACATCTTTACAATTAAAGTGTAATAACAAAAAGTTAATAAAATAAAAAGCTTTTTAAACTAAGAAACATTTATGGAATTGTTTAATGATTTTTACATGTGAGTTATGCACTTTTGAAAATGGTCAGCAGCTAGTAAATACAAACACTATAGTGAGGTTGTAATTGATTTATTGCTGGTAACATACATTATTTTATTAAACTATATATAGTTTAAATGAGCATATAATGAGATGAGTGCCATGGCTATATACTTTTGACACGTTTATTGTCTTCTAGCTTCCCTGACCTGGGTACCTGATGTCAGATCTCTATTCTTCTTTCTCTCTCTCTCTCTCTGAAGTTGTGTTTGACTTGACGCAAAGCTG
Source organism: Paramisgurnus dabryanus (assembly GCF_030506205.2). Taxonomy (NCBI): domain Eukaryota; kingdom Metazoa; phylum Chordata; class Actinopteri; order Cypriniformes; family Cobitidae; genus Paramisgurnus; species Paramisgurnus dabryanus. The sequence continues at coordinate 3,336,629 of NC_133352.1, forward strand.
CTAGACCTCGGAAGATAATGCGCATGGTATAGACAAGTTTTTGATCCGTTTCCGCTCTACGTCTTAAACTCCTTCCATCGATGCAACCCACTTCCGTTCTGGCGGGCTGGGTATGTTTTGCTAGCTTGCTCTGTTGTGCTGACAAAGCACTGATATCACAGTGACAAAGAGAATATAACAATTACAACATGAAGAAAAGTGGTTCGGGAATGACGTGTGCGGTAGTTGGTTGTAAACACTCGAGAAAGCACCTGAACGAGTGGTTAGATAGTGAGTGCTACAACCACAAACCAGCTACGAAAAGGCAATGTCCATGCGCTCCATTGTTAAAATTTTTCGCAAGCCTGATACCTAGAGAGATATAGTAAAAACAGTTTATTATTTATTTGCAGAGGCGGACACTACTTGAGTACTTTGAGTAAATTTTCCAAGCATCTGTGCTTTATCAGAGTGTTTGTCTTGGGAAAAAATTACTTTACTAATAAATGTTCACTACATTCTAAAGCATATAATCATACTGTGTATTCCTTTTATATTGCATATTAAAAATTAATTTAATACCTAATTACTTAAAATTGTGTACTTTTACTTTCTTGAGTAAAAGTACAAAAGTACTTTTTACTTAAGTAAAAGTAAAAATAATTCTAGATGTTTAATGTACTTAAATATTAAATATAAACCAAAAATTTGAAATTATGAAATGTAGTGGAGTAAAAATTATAATAATATGCTTTGGAATTAATGTTTTCCAAAGAAAAAACACTGATAAAATACAAATACATGAAAATTTACTTTTTTGTAAAAAGTAAAAATACTCAAGTAGTGTCCGCCTCTGTTTATTTGCTTATTTAATATATTTGGAATTTGAATATGTTATATGTGTGTGTTCATTTTATATATGAAGCGCTATTTTCCAAAACGCAATAAACACCATTTAAAAAAATGACTTTGTCATGTCATTTTGCTGCTCCATCAACGTTTCATGACAAATCACTATATTTAAAATGTACTGCAACAAGCAGTTTCTTTCCAAACCGCAATAAGCGCGATAAGTCAAACAAATCTTATTCTCTCCCTCTCATTTTTTTCGGTGCTGATGCAGTGGTGACACGTTCATATAAACAGCACCTAAAAGCTGTCTCAAAGAACCAGCAAAAGTAATGAATATGTAAAATATTTCAATGAGACATTTTCGTTGTTTATTAATAAACAAGTGTTCGGTTCATGATGATATCAGATCCAGTTCATGCCTCGGAGGATTTCAGATTATCCATTGCTTTTCCATCTATTGCCATGGATTGCACGAAGTAAGTTAGGAGCAAATCTTGCTGTATGTTATGCTGGGCCACGTCTTCATGTTATCCTCCCAGTTCTGCACTGAATTCGGGTGGGGGAGAGTAACGCAATCTCCAGTCAAAGTAGTAGAACCGTGTTCCCAAATCGCTGTGTTTACACCGGCAGACGCTGCGCAAACCACTTCCGGCAGAAATGAAATGCATATGTGTAGAGTAATGGCGCCCCCCGCGATTTTGGCGCGTTAACTTGTCTATTAAAAACGCGTCGTACAATTGAGCGGTAAAAACCCGGTCTGCAATTTTGTACTCAAGAGCATGAATCATACCTTTCATAGGAATGAAACACTCGCTTCGCGTCAGTCGAAAGTGGACGCTTAAATATGTGTCACATGGTGACGATTATATGGGGCGGAACTAAAAACCAAGAAGATTGGTTCCGCCCGAAGATGGTTTCCGCCCGGACGGGTAAGCCGAAACACCGGAACTGGTGAAGCGTTTCTTTAATTATATGCTCTCCAGCGACGCTGTGTGAAGACAGGTGTAACGTCCCTCTCCAGCCCTGGAAATTGTCTCGGCTCTGTGGAGGCGGTGGTGAATCCTACAGGGAGGTCAGACTGTACGTGAGTAGAGCTTCAAGGTGTTTTCACATGTATGAAGGAAGTTGTATTGCTGTCCAAGCACGGTATGGATTAACTTTGCCTGTTGCGGAGCCTCTTCAAAGGTGCGCCCCTGTCTAGATCTCTGGAACCATACGTGGAAGAGAGGAGAGGGCAGCGTTCGGCTCGACTGTAACAGTGTTGAATTCCCCCGTTGTACCGGAGGCCTCTGGAAAAGGCCTGTGTGAAGACGTCCTACTACGAAAGGTCTGTGAGTAAATCCACCCACTGCGTACATGTTAGTCCATCGTAAGCCCATCGCCCACGAGTAGCATTTGAGGTAGAAACCTCTGAGGATAGAGAACCTGAAGAGTCAGAGGCAAAAGTTTCTAGTCACCTGTGTCATACTTACCACTGTGTTACAGCCACGAACCCTCCAAGGGAGAAAAGTACGAGTACCTTCCGTATCCACTGCTACCAGCCACCTGTAAGAGAGAACAGTCTCAGTTATCTGTAAAGTGTCATTCTGTGTTACAGCCACGAATCCTCCAAGGGAGAAAATTACGAGTCCAGTTACCTGAGAAGTACCTACCGTATCCGCTGCTACCAGCCACCTGTAAGAGAGAACAGTCTCAGTTATCTGTAAAGTGTCATTCTGTGTTACAGTCACGAATCCTCCAAGGGAGAAAATTACGAGCCCAGTTACCTGAGAAGTACCTACCGTATCCGCTGCTACCAGCCACCTGTAAGAGAGAACAGTCTCAGTTATCTGTAAAGTGTCATTTTGTGTTACAGCCACGAATCCTCCAAGGGAGAAAATTACGAGCCCAGTTACCTGAGAAGTACCTACCATATCCGCTGCTACCAGCCGCCTGTAAGAGAGAAAAGTCTCAGTTATCTGTAAAGTGTCATTCTGTGTTACAGCCACGAATCCTCCAAGGGAGAAAAGCACGAGTCCAGTTACCTGAGAAGTACCTACCATGCCAGTTGCTATCAGCTACCTGTAAGAGAGAAAAACCCAGTCACCTGTTAAGTGTAAGCGCCTGTCTCGTCCGTCTTCATGGTTCTTTTTGTGCGTTCCCCCGACCATCAATCATCCGTTGCGCGTATTTATCACCTTGCTTTTTTTTACTCAGTAACGGATATGATTTAAAAAGTAGCGAAGTACAATACTTTAAACAAAACATACTTAAGTAAAAGTACAGATTTTAAAAACTACTCAAAAAAGTAAAAGTAGACAAAAAACTACTCAATTACAGTAACGTGAGTAAATGTAATTCAATACTTTCCACCTTTGCTCAAACCACCAAAATTGGTAATACCACTGCTGATTTCACTGCCAAGATGACAAATGACAAGAGTCATTTTTGTTTTTCAAATACAGGTGCCTTTAGAGTGAAAGAAATGGGTGTTCCCTTAAATCTTTTGCTGGATTGCGCAGACATGTCTACATTAAAAATGTTTTTAGGACATAGCTTACATAGTAATGTTGTGAAGGTATTTATCAGAGTTTAGATAGGCAGAACTGTCTATTCTGCAGAGCAGTATGTCAGAGCCAAAAGAAGAAACAATTGCACTGACATTTCATGATGGGAATGAAATATGTTATGGTCAAATTGACTTCTTTTTCTTTTATAAAGATGGAGACATTTTTTTCAAATGAGAGACATCTTGCTTTTGTGAATGAATTTTCATGCACAGGACTAGATCTCCAGCAGGACTTTGTTACAGTAGCAAGTTGTTTTCACATTGTAAGCTTACTTGAGAATCCTATAAAAAGAAAGGTTCTAGTTCTTGAAAATATTTTAAGCAAACTAATGTTTTTAAATTTGTTTTCAATGCCAGGCATTGCATATGCATCACATTTCCCAAACAAAGGGGAAAGGGATTGATTGATTGAATAAATGTATAAGCACAACAAGAATTTGTTGTAATTGTAGATGAGTAATGTATACAATTTCTTTATGGTTGCTACATTTTTCTTTGTTTAATATATCTGTAGTAAAATCAATGGATTTTATTATTTATTATCATGTATGTAATTTGATTATGAGTTTAAAATTGAAAAAATAACTCTCTAGCTAAGATTAATAGTGTAACGTCCATACCGCCGCGCCAGCAGAGGGAGCCCTCGCCTGAGTAATGACATAGCGCAGCCCTCTGCTTCTCTGCTTATTTCCTATTTTGCCCTACTTAAGACTCCAGCTAGCCTAGGGCTAGCGCGAAAATATCCTACCTCAGGAATAACAGGAATAGGAATATATATTCCAATGTTTAATGTTAAAATTTCAAGAAGACTAACTGATGATCTATCAGTATATTCTGCAGAGATGTGTGCTATCATAGGATTATCATGGGTGGACGAGATAGGTCCTGATAGAGTAGTGATGTGTTCTGATTCAGTATCTGCATTAAGTTCATTAGATTCACAGGAATCAGTTAGAGTAGATTTAGTTAATGAGATTTATATGCTTTTATATCAAGTGAGAAGGAAAGGAGGGATAGTTGGATTTTGTTGGGTTCCAGCACATAAAGGAGTCAAAGGAAATGAAGTTGCTGATGAGTTAGCAAAAAAGGCGTTGGAAAGAGATTCAATTGATGTGAATGTACCACTAGGTAAAGGAGAAGTTAAGTCTATTATCAAGAAAAATATTAAAAGGAAATGGCAGGAAATATGGGATAATGACATGAAGGGTAGACATTTGTATAATATTAGAAAATATGTAGAGACTAATAAGAACATAAGGGGAAGAAATAGGAAGGAAGAGGTTATGTTAACTAGATTAAGACTTGGTCAATCAGGATTAAATGATACATTAGCTTTAGTAGGAGTACATGAGAGTGGTTTATGTGAGTTTTGTAAGGAAAAAAGAAACCGTAGAACATGTAATATGTCATTGTAGGAAATATATTCAGGAGAGAACAAAATTAATGGAGTATCTTAATAATAATGGACAAAAGGATTTAGATTTGGGGTGTATTTTAGGTGTGGAATTTAATAGAGATAGCTTAGGGTATAGGGTGCTAATGGAATTTTATATAGTATAGGATTAAATTATAGGATTTAAAATTGTTTAAGGGCAGTTTGATTTTACAGGGTTTTGTGTATGGGCTGGAGGAGCTGGAGACGCAGCGTCAGCTTATACCGGAATTCTGTTTTTTTTAATGCATATGAAATGAGGAAATGGATAATACGAAACAGTAGGTGGCGGTATGTGCTTAGTTCACCAGTCCGCCAGAAAACGAAAGAAGAAGAAAGAAGAAGGGCTAGCACCAAGTATTGCCAGCTAACCCCTGCATACCAAGCGTTTATTGAGTGATTTACTTGACTGCCTGATATTGACCATTTGCCTGTTTATCTGCTTCTCTGCCTTTGGATTTACCCCTTTGTATTGTTTGCCTGGTTTGGACTGCCTATCTGTGTTTGATCTACCTGCTTGTACTTTGATTACTCTTCTGCCTAACGTCTTGGATTTGTTTGCCAGATTGGTTTGTTTAAATAAACACCGCAAAATGGATCCCAGTGTTTCTGAGCCATCCTTACAAATAGCCACCTTTACGGAAAGAAAATATATTTCCTAATATATGAAGGATAAATTTATTTAAATTAAATAATTGTATACAAAAAATATACAGAATAATATATTGCGTAGATTTATTAAAATAAATTAAGTAATTGTCAGGATCCTGAATGTCATTATATGTGTTTTGTCTTGTTTCTAGTACCAGGATCCTGACACCCTCATATAAGTGTTCTGTGTTTGTGTGGAGAGTCACGTGACCTATTTGCTATGTGTGGCACGTGCTCTCCTGTCTTTAGTCTTAACCTTACCCTCCTGTTTCTTGATTATGTATGATTAGTTTCCTCACCTGTTGTTATTGTCCCCTAATTAGTTCCCCTATTTTAATGCCATTGTGTCTCTTGTCTTGGTGGTATCATTGTATGTGTTTGTATCATGTCAGGAGTTCATGTCTTGTTTTGCAATATCTTTATTTAAGTCTAGTCTTGTTTACCCCCTCGAGGGAGTTTTTGTTTATTAATAAAAGTTTTTGAGTTGAGAGCTGTCTGCACTTGGGTTCTATTCTACACAATTCCTGACAGTAATAAGAAATTGCTGCTTTTCATATATTGAAAAATTTGACAATACATTTACTTATATGTGACAATATACACTCACTGGCCATTTTATTAAGCACACTTTACTAGTACCGGGCTGGACCCTTTTTGCCTTCAGAACTGCCTTAATCCTTTGTGACACAGATTCAACAAGGTACTGGAAACATTCCTCAGAGATTTTGGTCCATATTGACATGATAGCATCATGCAGTTGCTGCAGATTTGTCAGCTGCATATCCAGGGCACGAAGCTCCCGTTCCACAACATCCCAAAGATGCTATATTGGGTTGAGATCTGGTGACTGTGGAGGCCATTTGAGTACAGTGAACTCATTGTCATGTTCAAGAAACCAGTCTGAGATGATTTGCTGAATGTCGCAGCAGAAATCAAGACTCATCAGACCAGGCAACGTTTATCCAATCTACTATTGTCCAATTTTGGTGAGCCTGTGTGAATTGTAGCCTAAGTTTCCTGTTCTTAGCCGTCAGGAGTGGCAGGAGTGGTCTTCTGGTATTGTAGCCCATCCGCCTCAAGGTTTGACGTGTTGTGCGTTCAGAGATGCTCTTCTTTGTAACGAGTGGTTATTTGAGTTACTGTTGCCTTTCTATCAGCTCGAACCAGGTTGGCCATTCTTCTCTGACCTTTGGCATCAACAAGGCATTTGCACCCACAGAACTGCCACTCACTGGATATTTTCTCTTTTTCGGACCATTCTCCAACTGCAGCAGATCATCTTGACCATGTCTACATGCCTAAATGCATTAAGTTGCTGCCATTGGCTGATTAGAAAATTGCATTAACGCGCAGTTGGACAGGTGTACATAATAAAGTGTCCGGTGAGTGTTTATATCCAGTAATATACTTCATATTATATAGATGTAAATGGGATAAGATTTTGTACTGGATGTGTAAAAATATATTGAACATATATTTACTCTTTCATATATGCACACGCCTATGGAAATTTTAATTTCTTAAGTTTAACAACCATTTACATTATACATTTTGGTGAGGTAGACAAGTGAGAATACACAGCAAATTTAGCAGAGTTAAAATCACGGTGTTAATGGAAATATAAAGAGTTCAGAGTTAATTTAACACTGGATTGAGTTAAAACTATTTTATTTAACTCTATGAAAATAAAGAGTTAGTGTTACCACTTTTTTTTTTAAATCAACTCCTACAGTGTTTTGTTAGTGGAGTTTGTTAAGTCCTAGAGTGTTAAATAAAGAAGACCTCCCCCTTTTTACAGCACACACTGACCCGTGTTTTTGGATGATGCAGTTCAAGCAGAAGATCATCTTTTTCACTGTAAATTGTAAGTAAAAGTTCAATAAATACAATTTTGAACAATAACATTTGAGACTTGTAAGGTGTTATGTTTTATATTGCTGTTAGTATCAAGTTTAACATTAAAAGTCATTTGTTATTGTATGAATGCGGCAGTTAAGTTTAGATCTTAGCCTCAGATGAAGCAATTCATACTCATAATGTTTTGGGAGTTTTTTTGTTGTTTTTTGCTTTATATGCTGTTTTAGTTTAAAAATATATATATTTTTAAATCCGTTAATGTGTGCAGGAGATTTGCTTTGGGGACTTTGGAGGAGCACAGAAATAGGCCTACATGAAAATTTCTTCAGACGAAGAGCAATTTTATAACAAAGTGAGTATTTTGTGCAAAGCATAAATGTATAACTGATTTCAAAGTATTTTGTAATGTGTTCTACATGTATATTCTGTAAATATTAGTTTCTGCAGTGTTATACTTAGTTATTAGTTGTTTTTAATAATGCATTTTTTTTTTCATTTTTTTTTTGTTTTATTAACAGAAAAGATCAATATCCAGTCTGAAGGTCTGACCGTCGAGGATCATATCACCTCCTTTCAATTCATGATACATTGAGGACAATTTTTCTGTCATAAATGTTGATCAGATAACATTTAAAAAAAAAAACCTTAACAGTTTTATAATGAGAATGATAGATTACACTGCTGTATTGTTAAATTTTAAAAACTGTTAAAAAAATAAAGTTTTTTGTCCAAAAAGTACCAATATGTTGCTGTCTTTACATTTACCATATTAACACCATAGTATTAAAAAATATAACACTACATTGGAGTTAACAAATTACACCAAGGGAGTTAA